>NC_067485.1:17485545-17807045 GCF_947179515.1 Apodemus sylvaticus
AGTTGAGGATGGCCCTGAATTTCTGATCCTCTACCACCTCTTCCCTGGAGTGTACACCACCATATCCGGTTACTGTGGGCTAGAGATTGAACCTGAGGTAGGCACACCAGGAAAATGGGTCACATTTCATGGCCCCAGGAGACCTGCAGGTTACAAACCTGCACACGATGCTTACAATACCATCACTGCCTCCCTTGGAGCCCACAAGACAGCACTCGTGAAATCCCGGTAGAAACGACGCCATCCCAGCTTCTGCGTGGAGAGACATCTCATCAGCTTCAGTCAGATCACAGAGTCCTTCTCCCCTGGCCATGACCCACACCACCCGTGGCATTTTCTGACAAGCAGACAAGCAGTTGACAAAGTCCCTGGATGAGAGCAGCGTTTTGTCGTATGGGTGGGAAGAAAGCAGCTTCCTGTCTTTGTGGATGGTATGACGGGCCATGCAGAGCCAGCAAAAGCTTCAGAAGCCAGTTTGCAACTTGTCCACTCTGAGGATGGAGCTACACGGAGAGGAGACAGAGAACAGAACAGCCTTGGTGGTGCAGACTAAGATGGGAATAATGAGTTCCAGGCCGGCCTCGACTGCCTAGCAAGATCCTATCTAAAAACACAAAGTCATGTGACAGTGAGAGAGCTTTTGGTTACAGATACAAAACGTCTGAGGTAATTAAAAAGGGTTCACTTTGGTTGAAGATTTTACAGGTTTTAGCTCATGTCTTGTGTCCTCTGCTTTCCTGTCTGCAGTGAGGTGGAACATCATGACCAGAGCATACAGTGAGGCAAAACCGCTTACCTCATCAGCCAGGGAACAGAAGGCCAAGATGAAAGGACCAGTGTTGTCACAGACACCCACTTCACCACAGTCCCCAGTGGAGACACATCAGATGACTCAAGATCTACTCACAAGACCCCAGTTCACAAAGGCTCTACACCCTGGGGAGTTTGGGGGATGCATACATACAGCAAAGGCTGACCAAGTGCCTCTCAGCGCCTAGGTGCCTTGCCACAGTTCAGACACAACATGAGTCATCAGAGAAACCAGCTTCCAGGTGTTTACAACCAAAAGCACTGTAATTGGCACAGAGGAACACTCTTGTCTTTCCCTAATGTAAAGCCAGCATTATCTGAGTCAAGCTGTGGAAACCACTCAGTACTCCAGGTCAAAAGACCAAGGAAGAAGCCAGGTCCCAGGCAGCCTCCAGAGAGAAAGGCCAATAACCTGGACTTTGAGGGGCTGGGGGCTGTAGCACAGGAGGAAGATGGCCACAATGACACTCCTCAAAGCCATCGCTGCGGAGGGTCTGATTCAAGGGCCAGGATGGAGTGCTGGCCTGCAGCTGGAGCTGAAGGAGCCTCCCAGCCTGTCTCCAGCTTTACAAGTTCCAACAAGCAAACTTTGGGCTGCAGTAATGATCTCTTGGAACCCAATGGGCATAGTTTGTTCTAGGGTCATTTTAAACTTCTTGAATTTCATCACAGGAACACACCGCAGTGTGCCTGCATGCCCGTCAGCTAGCTCATAAGCAAGTAGATTATTTTGTTAGTATAAATAATAAAAATGCAAGTCTTTGAGTCTAAGTTTTTGAGTAGATGTTTTATTGCTCTTGAGTAGAATTCTTGGGGTAAGATAGCACTGGGAATGCATACCACATTGTTCAAGACACAGGTAGATGGATTACTAAGAATCCTAGGCCAGCCTGAGCTAGAAACAGATTATACGTATCTCAAAAAAAAAAAAAAAAAAGAAAAGAAAGGAAAGAAAGAAAAGAAAAGAAAAGAAAAGAAAGGAAAGAAAGAAAAAAAGAAAAAGAAAAAGAAAAAGAAAATTCTAGCTGGTTGTGATGTTACATGCCTGTATCTCAGCACCAGGAAGACAGAAGCAGGAGAATCAGAAGTTCAAAGTCCAGAAGTGTCATGTTCAGTTTTCTGAGGAACTGCCAGACTGATTTCCAAAGTGGTTGTACATGACACTTCTGGAGGACCCTGCTATACCACTCCTGGGCATATACCCAGAGGATTCCCCGGCATGCAATAAGGACACATGCTCCACTATGTTCATAGCAGCCTTATTTATAATAGCCAGAAGCTGGAAAGAACCCAGATGTCCCTCAATGGAGGAATGGATACAGAAAATGTGGTACATTTACACAATGAAATACTACTCAGCAATTAAAAACAATGAATTCATGAAATTTTTAGGCAAATGGAACTGGAAAATATCATCCTAAGTGAGGTAACCCAATCACAAAAGAATATACATGGAATACAATCACTGATAAGTGGATATTAATTAGCTCAGAAGCTCTGAATACCCAAGATATAAGTAGCATATCAAATGACTCCCATGAAGTAAGGAGAGGGCCCTGATCCTGGAAAGGCCTGATCCAGCATTGTAGGTGAGTACCAGGACAGATAAAAAGGAAGGAGGTGATTGAAGAATGGGTGGAGAAAGGCTTATGGGACATATGGGGAGGGAGGAACCAGGAAAGGGAAAAGCATTGGGAATGTAAACAAAGAATTTAGAAAATACTACTACTACTACTACTAAGAAAGAAAACGCAAAAGAAGAAGAAGAAGAAGAAGAAGAAGGAGGAGGAGGAGGAGGAGGAGGAGGAGGAGGAGGAGGAGGAGGAGGAGGAGAAGTCCAAAGTCACCTTGGCTACATACAGAGTCAGAAGCCAGCCTGGGCTACTTTAGAACCTGTTTCAAAAGAAAAAATTATAGACAAAAAACTCTTGGGTCTTTTTTTTTTAAAATTGTGTGTACTGTGTTACGCATGACACATATACATGATGTGTCTGTGAATAGATGCTTTGTGACAGTGCACTAAAGGTGAAAAGACAACTTTGAGAGTGTGTGCATGTGTATGGCATTTATATGTGCATGGTATGTATGTACATGTACCTGGCGATGGTGTGCGATGTGTACGTGCAGTGCACATGTGTGTGGTGTTCCGACTGTTTTTGCTTTGCTAATGACATTTAGGTACTTACTATGTTTTGATTTGCATTTTCTTTCTGACACATCTATTCAAGCATTTCATCCAACTTTAAATTGGGTTGCTTATGAGATCTTGATCAACAAGATGGACAAGGTCCAGACAGACCATCTATAAAAATGGAACTTTGACCCCACCCACAGTGACCTGAAAAGGAAGGCAACCCTTATCTGTAGAAACCAGCTGAGGAGGGCAGCCTCTGTGGGCAGCCTCCAGGAAGTGGAATGCTATCTCTAGGGATTCCTGGGAAGCTAAACATTAACCTCTAGAACAATCAGTCCCAAACACCAGGCCCTGATCAATAACCTGCTTCCAACTTAGGACCAACCAGAAAGCCAAATACACTCCCCTCTCTGATCCAACCTCCCTAACCCCAGACTCCAAGCGATTCCCCCTCCCCACCAGAAAGCCTCCTCCTCTGTTTGCCTCCTTGCCTTTAAGTGCAAGGGTCTGCTCCACTGAGGGGAAGTTCTGAGCAACAGCCTCTGTTCTTCATACATCTGTAGTCTTCGTTTATTTCAACATCTGTCATCTTACTGTTGACCTACAAGAGAGCTAAGATGGCTCTGTGGGAGGAGGCTCATGCTATCAAACCTAATGACCTGAGTTCAATTCCCAGGACCCCCAAAAGTTGTTATCTGACCTCCAGATGCACACTGTGGGGCACTCACCCACCCAAACAAATGCTTAGAGGTTCTGAGACTAGAGCACATAGCTTAGCTGGTAGAATGCTTACAGTGTAGAGCTCTGGGTTCAGTCCTCTTCACTACACAAAACAGGTATGGTGGAGCATGCCTGTGTTCCAGGACTCAGGTGTAGCATGAGGACCAGGAGTTCTAGCTCTGGGACACACTGGGTTACATGAGACTCCGTCTCAAAAAAAGCAAAACAGAGAAATGATGCTTTATATATTTGGGTACTATTCATCTATGCACATATATAAAAAGATTTTTTTCTAGTAATTGCTTTGTTTTTTCAATATCTTCCCTTAAAAAGGCTTATAAAATGTATTTTCTTTCTGTGTTTGCTTCGGTGTGTTGCTCTGTGTACCATAGGCATGCTTGGTGTCCACAGAAGTTAGAACAGAGCATTGGATCTATTGGATCTGGAGTTACAGATGGTTGTAAACTACCATGTGGGTGCTTGGATTCATATCAGGTCCTCTGCAAGAGCCACAAGTGCTCTTAACTACGAAGCCATCTCTCCAGCCTAGCTTCCTTTTTAAAGATTTAATTATGTGCATATGTATGTTTCTATGTGGACGTGTATGTGTACACACACATGTGCAGTGACCAGAGCTCTGGGTTCAGTCCTCTTCACTACAGAAGTCCAGAAGAGGGTGACAGGCCCTCCTGGGGCTGGAATTAGAGGTGACTGTAAGTTACCTGATGTGGGAATTGAACTGTAGTTCTCTGCAAGGGCAACAAGTGTTCTCAAGTGCTGAGCCATCTCTCGAACCCTTAAGTGTCTGCTGAAGCACATTTTTGAATTCTAGTGAAACTAGTTTGGCATTTTCTTTTATAGCTCATCATTTTAATAGGGCATCTATAACAATGTAAATACCTGCCCCAGAGTTTTCAATATACACTGACAACTAATCTAAGACCATTTTTTTGGATAAGGCTCTTATCACCGCACAGGCAGGGCCAACACCACGCCTAATGTGATCTCAGCACTTCAGAGGTGAAGGAGGATGGTGAGTTTTAGGGAAGCCTGTAAGATCCTGCCTGAAGCATCCTCAAACAATACAACACACCAAGTTCCCATTTCTCACCCTCAGTCCTTATTACACTGTCCAATGGATGAGCTATAGTAATTAAATGGGCCATTGCTATTTTTTTTTTTTTTGGAGCACATTTCAATCCATTAAGAAAGGATTTGTTTGTTTGTTTGTTTTCAAGACAGGGTCTATGTAGCCCTGGCTGTCCTGGAACTTGCTCTGTAGATCAGGCTGGCTTTGAATGCACAGCATAGAGATCCACCTGCCTTTGCCTCCCAAATACTACCAAGGGCCAGTTCTGCATAGCAAAATTTGTTTTTTAAATCTTCATTTAAGGGCTGGTAAAATGGCTCTGCAATAAGGCACTTGACTATAGTCAAGCTAGATGATCTGAACTTGGTCCTTGGAACTCACATAGGAGAAGGGGAGTCATCCTCTGAGCTCACACGTGCACCGTGACACATGTGCCCCCCCCCACATACACACAACATAAATGTAAAAACTAAATAAAGCTAGTATTTAACAAAACTTAAATAAATAAAAACATTCCTCATATTTAACCCTGTCTAAAATAAATAATTGTCTTTTAACAACAAAATAAATTTTTAAAAAAAGATTTTAAAAGGACCCTGAGAGATAGTTTAGTGGATAAGAACACAGATTGCTCTTACAGAAGACCCAGGTTCATTTCCCAATGGCCACAAGGCAGCTCATAACTGCCTCTAACTTCATTTCCAGGAGATCTGACGCCCTCTTCTGGCCTATGTGGGAACTGCAAGCATATGATGCACAGACTTACATGCAGACAAAACGCCATGCCCATAAAATAAAAGTAAATGTTAACAATATATCAAAGGGGGAAAATGACTTAACAGAAGCTTACCTTGCATTACCAGTTCCTCTTGGTAGATTGTATTCCAAGGAACGAGTCCATTTCACCAGTCACTAAACTGGTGAGCAGAGGTGATCACAGTACTTTTGTTACCCTTTGTATGTCATGTGTTACTGCTGTCTCCTTTATTGCTAGCATACCTATTGTGTACTTTCTCCCCCTGCCCCAAGTGAACTTGGCTAAATGTTCCTCTCCCCTCTTAAAAAATCGTTTCAAAGAACCAGCATTTTTGGTCATTTTCTGTACCAATTTTCTATTTCCCATCCCACTGACCTTTGGCTAAATTTTTCCTCTTTATGAATGCTTTAGTTACATAACACAAAATGCATTATGATGTGTTTTCACTTTCATTTAGTTTAATGCAATCCTGCATCTCCGTGGAGACTTGTTCTTTGCTCTGCAGCCGGGTGCTGTTTAATCTCCAAGTGCTTGGGTACTTTCCAGCTCTCGTTTTTGTTAATGATTTCAAGCTGAACTCCATCGTGGGCTCAGAGAATCCATCATGCAATTCTGTCCTTCAATTTAGGGTGTGCCTTGGGGCCAGAGTTGGGTGTCTTGCTGTACAAACTTTTCTGTTGTTGAAAGATGTGATTGTCAGCTACTGCAGGCTGACTTGCGGTGTTGAGTCAAATTGTCCTTACTGGTTCTCTGCTCTTCTTTCCTGCATGCGTGCACACACACATATACACACACACACACACCACACATACACACAAATGTGCATACGTGCGCGCACACACCACGAGTTATATTCAAAACTCTTGTGCATGCAAGTCCTCTTTTACCCATTCCTGGGTTTTCTGAGACAAGGTCTTGATACCAGCCTGAAACTCATTGCATACTTCAGAGGCCTAGAACTCATAATCCTCCTGCCTCTGCCTTCTCTGTGCTGGGATTACAGATGTGTTCTATGATGCCAGGATCTGGTCATTTCCTGTTCAGCAGTATTGAAGTGTCTGTGTGTGACAGTGGATTTGTCTATTTTTCCTTGAAAGTTCTAAGTTTTTGCATGTATTTGATGTTCAACTGCTAAGTAGATATATGCTAAGGATTGTTCTGTCTTTTTTTGTTTTGTTTTGTTTTCCCCTAGACAGGGTTTTTTCTGTGTAGCCCTGGCTGTCCTGGAACTCATCTGTAGACTAGGCTAGCCTCGAACTCAGAAATCTGCCTGCCTCTGCTTCCCAAGTGCTGGGATTAAAGGCATGCACCACCACTGCCTGGCTTGTTATGTCTTTTTCACTTGATCTTAGCCAAAAGGCTGAGAAGTGATTGTTGTTATGTCTTCTTACAGGAAAAAAAAACACCTTTTGTTTCTGAGACAGTTTCTACTTCAGGTTGGTCTTGCATTCCTTATGTAGCTGAGGGTGTTTTTCCAATAGGAAGGCCTCTGCCTCCATGACCTCATCACCTCCCAGATGACCCTGCTCCTACTACCAGTGCCTTAGAAATTAGTTTCAACATAGGAATTTGGGGAGGATAACATTTGGACTCTGGCATCCCACTGAACTCAAGTTCATGATTCTGTGTCAGAAACCTCCAAACTGTTAAGACGTTCCCTGATTCCTTCACTCAGCAAACTGCTCCATGCTTGTGAATCAAACAAGGCTCTTGTCTCCACACATTATGGCTGTGGTGTGATCACAAGACAAGATTCCTTCACGATTCCAACAGGAAGGAATGGGGGTGGCAGACAGGAGTGGTAGGTCCTAAGAAAGTCTGAAACCCAATGGGACAAGTGGTAACAAATCCTGAGGATTCAGATCATTGTTGTGGGATGAATCTATCCTGCAGAGGGGACAGTAGCATCTTCAGAAAGCATTGGGAGTTGGCACACCCCTGCCATGGTTCTCGGCAGTAGCCCCACTTCCACAGGAGCACTGCGCCCGAGTCAGCAGTGCAGGCTTTTACTGGGATCAGTCAACAGCACCTGTTAGGATAAAGGCTCTACTTCTACAGATCTGTGGTGGCCTCGCCCGTGTGGTAGCCATTTCTTGGGCCTCATGGCTAACACATCCTTTACATTCTAGGTAAAAGCAGTTGCATCCCCAGAGCCTCAGACTCTGGGCCTGTGATCACCATGGTGATCATCTGTCCACTGCCTTCTGCTCTAGATAATAGGCTGATGGCTTTCTCTTGATGAGTGGCACCTGCTTTCATGGAGTTTGCTGATCTATACTGTTCAATTTCATCAAAGGGTTATGGCCACGTTCCCCCGCCCCCCAGGCTCTGAGGTTTCCCTGGATTTAAAATTCTACTTTCCTTCTGACGTGTCCTTCCTCAATCTTCTCTCTTCTGTAGCACTGAATTTTTTTACAAGCTGTTCCAAGGAACCTGCCTCATTAATGCTTCGCTTAAAAAGCAAAAAAAAAATTTTTTTAATTTTTATGTACATTGGTATTTTAGATGCATGTATGTCTGTGTGAGGGTGTCAGATCTCCTGGAACTAGAGTTACAACAGTTGTGAGCCACGATGTGGTTGCTCGGAATTGAACCTGGGCCCTCTGGAAGAACAGCCAATGCTCTTAATGGCTGAGTCATCTCTCTAGCCCCAAAATATGGGTTTTAGAGCTACTTTTTGTCTAGTGTTTCATCTTTCACCTTGTTGGAATGCTATGGTATCCTTTAAGCTGCTTCTGTAACAGACTCCTTCTGGGATATTTCTGTTACCAACTTAATTTCTCCTCAAATGTCTACTGCACATTTCTTAAACAAGCTAAAGTGTGTCAATTTATCTTTTTTCTAATCCCTCCCTTTAAAGGAATTTTGGGGTCTGTTGATTTTTTTCCCCTTTTAAATTATATTTGTGTTTGTGTACAAGTGCATGCATATACTCATCAGAGTGCACCTATGGAGACCAGATGACAACCTGGAAGAGTCGGTTCTCTCCTTCTACCACATGAGGTCTCAATCAGGTGTTGTGGTGAACCAGCCAGCACCTTCACCCATAAAGCCAGCTTGCTGGCCTGATTGCTCACTTTTGACTTTGTTTTACTTATACAGTTCTAATCTTTAAAAAAATTCTCTCTGTGTGTATGCATGCACACACATGCCTATGAGTATGAATGCAAGTGTTCATAAAGACCAGAAGAAATGTCAGATCTGGAGTTTCACAATGTGGAGCTGGAGTTTCAGAAGATTCTAAGCTTCCTGATGTGGGTGCTGGGAACTGAACTAGGGCCCTTTGTAAGCATAGTATGCACTCATGTTCTCAGCCCTATCTTCAGCTCTGTCTCATTCTAACTTTTAAACAGTTCTTTTCTTATTTTGGGCTTAACGAGAGTCAATATTTTTGGTGCACAATGGTCCACTATATATATATATATATATATATATATATATATATATATATATATATGCAGACATTTATATAAAGTATATACAAATATATATATACACATATATATCCTTAATATTTCTGTAAAATCAGTAGTCTATCTGCCTTCATTTATTTCAGTACTTTGAGTTCTACCTCTCTGTATTGGTTACCTAGAGTACTGCCTGAGGAGGGAGACTGCAGAGGGCCAGGGAAGGCTTCTGGAGGGAGACCCTAGGTCAGCGAGGCTGCCGTAAGAGATGACAGAGAATACCCTGGCACCTACTGTCTAAGGAGTTAAGACACTGCCCCAAGTTTTATACCTGCAAGCAGTTATACCAAAGCATTGTGTATCTCTGTACATATTCCTATAGTTAAATACAGCTTTATATTGACAAGTGAATCAAGTGTCCCCAAGATTTATTCATTCCCCGATCTGAAGCAAGACTTTGGCCAGCACAGGTTTCCATCCCTCTGAACTGCTGCTTCCTAGACAGGAAACATGGGTTATTTGTGCCATGAATCCTGCAATCTGCAATGGGTTCACCATGGTGAAGACTGTGGCCAGTCTTCATACTAAACAATGTGGGCAACCCTGGAGGAGAATCCTGCTTCCCAAGGACACATCCCAGGTTGCTTCTGGCCCCTACCTTCAGTGACCATTAGCATGGGCTGCTTGGGGTCCAGACTTACCGTGCACGCTGGAAGCGGTCACCTGCAACAGGAGTGAGGCAATCACAGAGGGCACGCGTGTGCTTCAATTGTTTTATTACTCTTTATTGGTCCAACCAGTGCGACTCTTCACCCAGGCCCACGTTTCCTATGTGTGCTGGCTGTGGAGACCGTCTGCCACCAGCCACGACCGAGGTCTCGGCTAGTCTCACTTCCTATGCCTTCTCCTTACTGGGCCTCATTGTCTCAGAAACTGAAGGCATCTGCTCATTATATTGTTTTGGGTCTGTGTAAAGGTGCCTTGGCAGGAGAACATGCATATGACTTTTAAAATAAAGACCAACATTCTGACACTAAGGTAACACACAGAAAAAATACAGTACTTAGACATCATTGCAAATAAATACCCCATACAGATGATGTTATCTTAAATGTAACAATATTTTGTATGAATCAACACTGTAACAGAAGGCAAGGAGTCCCAACAACTAGGAATAAAAAATGCTCATTCCAGGAAACAGAATTCTTCAGTTCCTAACAATTTATATTATTATAATTTGTCCCTTTTTAGGCTGGAGGACAATTCCTCTTCCTCCACTAGTACCAATTTGACCACACCCTGAACCTCACTTAGCAAGGAGTTTACTAAGGAGTTTATTGACTTCTGTTTCCTGAAATTAACAGTGATTAGTTACACCAAGCAAGAGAAGATATAATGTCTTACTTTCACATTTGCAAAGAATACTATGGCTAACCCTCTTCCCTACTCACGTGCCGACTGCGCCGGCTCTCCTGACTCCCTCAGCTCTTCACAAATGTGACGTCTGTACAGCTTGCTTAGCTTGTCCCATGAAGTCCATTTGGTTCCCAAAGCACAGTCCAGGTTTGTGTGTTTGTTTTGTTTCTAAGCCCCTGAATTTGCATGTGAAGAATCACTGACTAACAGAATTTTGCACAATCACTGTTCTCTCTCCCTCAATGAAGACGCTCAAGTACGAAGTGAGGCAGGTGCCTGCTGGTCCACAATGGCCTTCAGCATTCCCACTAGCTCTCCGCTGCCTGTCCTGGAGACCTGACTTGGCTGGGACACCTCCCTGAACTGATGAAGGCACTACTGGCAATGGTTACTAACAAAAAGGTGTTGAAATAGAACACCTAAAAATCGACGGCTGTAGAATTTTCTAAGTGTACCACAATTTGGCACGACAACCAGAAAAACAAAACAATTCCAATTTGGAATTTCACTGGTGCAGTTGTATAAAATTCTGTTAGTCAGTCATGCTTCACAGGGTCCTAAAACCCAGAAAACTCTGGAATTTGTAGGTAATACTACTCATTCAATAATTTATGCTTTCAAGTGCCTATTACTGTTTTAACCAGAGCAAAGGTCAAGTTTTCTTCTTGTTACATTGAACTATTCCTAAGAATAATAATAATAATACAATATGAAAAAACCCCAGAATTGGAATACCCTGGATTTCTTAATGAACATGGCATTTAAAATCTGTAATTTCAAACATGAACCACAATGCCGTGTCCTCTAAAGGCTGCTGAACCACAGCGTGGGTACACTGGCCAGCTCCTTGCCGGGTCGGAGCCTCACCCGCAGTCTAGCTACACACCATGGAGCACAGCTCTACCTCGTGCTGATGCAGGTCAACACACCAGAGCTAGGACGGACGGCTACAGGACCACGAGCACAGACCACGGCACTGGAGTCCGTCTCTATGCAAGGAATTAAGGAAGCGAATATAATATCAAAATATCAAAAGTGCACAGGTTGATCGGATAAAAAAGGAGCATGTGTAATAAGGAGAGCCTGTGGCAGGCGCCCAGCAGGCTCCAGGGAGCCTGGCGTGGCTGTGGAAGCAGGTTCTTCGGCCACAGAGGCCTGTCCAAGCAGCGGCTTGCGGCATTCTCACTAGTAAAGCTTTTTTTCTCCCATTAAAAACTTGGGGAATGCTATTTTGAAAAGAATTACAGTGGCATATCCAAACATTTCTAAGTGGACTTTAGGCTGCCCTTCCTTCCTCTGCATGGGCCACAGGAGGGGAGGGGGAGGGGCTGCAGTGTGACAGGGCCGGTGGCCACGTCCTCCCAGCAGCTACTCTACAGCTGAAAACAGGAGAAAACAAGACAGCATTAGAAATCAGTCTCGGGCACTTGCTGCTGACAGCTAAAGCTCTCGTTCTGGAGTGAGCGAGCACATTAGTGGGCGGAGAAGGCAGGCCTGCGTGTGTGTTAGGGGGTGGGGCTCCAAGTGCCCAGGAAGCCCCACAGGGTGTAAGAGAAGCTGCGTTCTGGCCCAAAGAAAAAGAAAGGCAGAAGAAGGTGAGTGGGCATGCGGGCAGCCATTCCCAGAAGGGACATGCAAGGGACACGTGTGGCCTGTTCTACCCCCAGTGTACGACCATGTGGTGCCTAGAATCTGAGCAGACTGGGACACCCCAGGCACCAGAGGAAAGAAAGAGAAAACTGTTTAAGAGACTACAGGGCGCCATATTAGGTAGCAATTGTTCCACACCATGAAAGATGCCTTCCCACAGGGAGAGACAGCGAGGCAGCTGTCATGGGAGATGGGTGTCTCAAGACTAGATGCCCCAAGGGGACTGGGAGAGAAATACTGAGCAGAGTCCTGCGTTACTAGTCCTGTGTTACTACTCATTAAAGCAAACACTTGATGCCACAGCTCTGTACTGACAGAGCCCCGGTGGCCTTTTTCCTTTTGTAGTATCCCCAGCTGCACTGAGAACTGCACACCCTCACCTGCCCGTGCTGAGGACAGCTCCGGGCCCACAAAGCCCCCCAGCACACAGCTGGGCTCCATGTACTATGCAGTTTGGTAGAGCACTAATAGTTCTCAAAACACTGCTTCTTTGGGTCTGACAACTTGTAGGAAAAGACCCAAGCACAAGCTGCGTGCGAGGCTCACAGGACCGAAGAACAGGCTCTGCACTAAGAATGGGGCCTGACCAGGCACTTGGAACACTCTCTCATCAAAAAGGAAACCTAGGTCCTCCGGTCCTGCCAATCTGTCACCTCTCAGGGAAGAGCAGCGTGAGGATCTCCGGCGCTGAGAGCCTAGAGCAGCCACGCCCTGCCTGCCTGGGCTATGGTTATCTGGGTCTGAGGTGTGGGGGCTCACTGCAGAACGTGGGCTCTCTGGGTCCGTTCCCTCTAGGACTGGGGAAGACGTTCTGTATTTCTGTCCTGAATGTGAGATGCTGCACAAACTACAAGGAAACTCTTCTCATGAAACTATGCCAACCACAGAGAGCTAACCTAGGCTAGTCCTATGATGCAGGCTAGAGCCTCACAAAACTGCTTTCAAGTGCTGATATTAGACACATGCGAGGAACATGCAAGTTTCAACTCAGATTCTGCCCCTGTGAGTGCCCAGGGAAGAAGTCACCCGTGGGTTTAACCTAACAGCGCCTGGAGGCCCTGGAAAACACTTTCACCCCACTGTCTTCCACAAAGGTGTGTAGCTCCACCCCTACCTTTGACACCAGCATCCCCAAAGACAGCAACTGACATGGGATATCCTGGGGGGGGGGGGCTGTGGAGTAAAAAGCAGCACAAAGCTCAAAGTGCCCTGTGACAGATGTACCTCAACGCTGCCACTTGCCTAGAATGCCGCCCTGCGCGTTAGTCACGTTAGGCCGGCCTAGCACTGCTGTCCCGCTGCTGCAGCTGGGTTAGTTGAGGTGAAGCGGACGTTAGCGGCGTGCGGCGCCCCACAGCCCTAGTCACAGTAAATGCTGTGCTTCTCGCTGCAGAACACCTGGTTGGCCAGCCCGGTGCCCTCTGCCCGCTCGCTGGCACAGGCGCAGGTGTGACTTACACTTGGTGCGGCTGGCTTGGCCTTAGAGGTGGCCTTGTTGCGGCCCCTGCGGGTCTGCTCATGGTCCAGCTCCAGCAGCTCGAGCCGCTGGGTGAGCGCCAGCTTCTGCTGGATGGCCATGCGCAGCAGCGAGTTAAGAGTCTTCTTCTCATCCTCCGCAGCTGCCAGCTGCCGCTGCATCTCATCCAGCTGTGTGATGTACTCGTCACACCTGTGGAGACAAAGCACAACTGAGAGGCTAGACGAGGGCGTCCCTCTGCGGGGCATCTCTCACGTGCAGCCTGAGCTGGGGCCGGAGCTGGTGAAGCTTGTTCTGGTTCCTATTGCAAAGGCTCCTTTAGGAAAAGGCCATGACCAGGATGAGAGAGGTAATGCTCAAACACAGCAGTAAGGTTACCTTCAATTCAGTGTCACTTCATTTGTTTCTTTGCAGGAAGAGGGCAGGAGTGGGGTGTGCTGGCTAGTTTCTATATTAACTGACATGGTGACTATAGTCATTTGGGAAGAAGGAACCTCAACTGAGAAAATACCCCACCAGACTGGCCTTTAGGTAAGCCAGTGATACATTTTCTTCCTTAGTGATGTGGGAAGGCCCAGCTCTCAGTGACACCATCCCTGGGTCCCAGGTGCTATAAGAAAGCACGCCAGGAGAGCAAGCCAGTAAGCAGCACTCCTTCATGTCCTCTGCATCAGCTCCTGCCCTAACTTCCCTCAGTTGATTAACTAGAAGCTATCAGGTAAAATAAAAATTCCCCAAGTTGTTTGGGGCCATGGTATTTTATTACAGTAATAGAAACTCTAGGACATGGGGCTGTTTGTTGACAGGCTTGAAGTAGTTCTGATAAGCAAGGCCTGGCATTCATCCATTTGACTTTCTCCCACTTTAAGAACAGAGGCGTCTCAGATACTGAGCCGTCACCAGCTCCCAGGACTGGGTGTAAACAGAGGGGACTAAGCTTGATCCCACTGCAAACCATATCTGGTGCTTAGGAAGCCTGTGCTGAGTGACAATCAGAGCCAGGGAAGGTGTGTGGCACCCGAGCCTCCGCCTACCGTGATGCAGCCCCACCCTCCTATGTGGAGGAGAGGAGCCTGGCCAGGTTCCCCAGGTGGCACGGGCACACCTGTCTAGTTGGGGTCTGGTGGAAACTTAAGACACTGGGCAGGTCAATTCTCTAGAGGTGGTGGTGGGCACATGGGCTCTAAGCACTGCCTGCCACCTGTGGCCCTGCCTTACCCATCCCCAGCAGACGCCTGAGAGCGCCTCTCAGAGAATGCACACTGTCTTCTTCATATGTTTGAAATCCCGGATTCACCAGGAAAGTCAGGTCTTTAAACAGAACAAGCTTCAAAAGTTATGATTTGTACAAGATGCTGAGGAATTCCAAGAATTCTTTTCTAATCCCACCAAGGGGGTGGGGTGAGGATGGGGGTAGGGTGGGCTACAGAGGGAAAAACAGCTCCATGAGTTCTAGGCCAGCCTGATCCACACAGCTAGTTCCAGGGCTACATAGTGAGACCCTGTTCCAAAATTAAAAAAATGTCCCCCTAAGATCCAGTAGGAAACTTCCAGAGATATCCTGGACTCTCTGCCTGTGCCTGCCCTGGCAGGACCTGCCTGCAGGGATGCTAACAGACTGGCAGTAGCTGGGCTGGAGTGAGGGAACGGGTTCCTGGCCCATCCTGTGTCAGCTTCTTCACACCACATGTTACAGGAAACTGCCAGGTGTCCCAGGGGCCGTGCTCAGCCTTGCCATCCCACACTGTCATTCCAGCCTGGAGCAGCAGGTGGCGCCACCTGCCTTTGAAGGGTGATAGGCAGGGCCAGTGTTCTCCACCCTGGGGACTGTTCTTGAAAGCTGCCCTCCGCCTAGGCTTACAGCTCCCTTACCCCTTCCCTAATAGGAAGGCTGGAAATGGATGGCAAACAGCTGAGCTGGAACCCTGACAATCCTACTACAGGAGAGGACTAACAATCTGGTGTGGGCCGCATGTAGCACACTGGACTAAACGCGGGGCTCACACTGACTTCCCCTCAGCCCTGCGCCTCTAGGGCTCCTATGTGCAAAGCACAAGAACCCGAGCCTCCAGACTCATTAAAGTGAAGACCACGTTTCTGGGGCCGTGGAGCAGGGCATGGATGCACACCTCTGCTGAACGGCTGCCTAATGGCACCTGCCAGGCCTGCTCCACATTTGGCACCTGCCTACACAGGCACAGGAGGCTGAGGTAAGGTGCAGCCACCCGAGGCCGGGTCCTGCACAATCCTTCCTTCTCCCTGCCTGTCTGTGTTACCAACTTGAGCCAGTCCAGGTGGGCAGCCCCTCACACGTGCTGCGGCTGGGCTACCGCACAATGTTGTAGGACTCAGGACAGAGGCTGAAGGAAGGCTGTGGATAAGGGTAACGGGCAGCTCCAGGGGAGAGGCTGCAGAAGAGTGTCACTAGTGGTGCAGGTACCTGGTGGCAAACATGGCGCGCAGGGAGGAAAAGGTGGCTGCGTCTTCCTTGAGGGCCTTGAGCTCATTCCGTAGCTTCATCATGGTCTCGGTCACCATGGCCTTCTCATTTTCATACTTGCTCTTCAGGTTGGCGAGGGCCACCTCAGCCGTCTGGGGGACAGAGAAGTATAAAGTGGGGTGGTAAAGGGTGTCAGCTGCTCAAAGGAAGCCTGGATACAAGGTAGAACCCTGGGTCAAAATTCTCTGGAAAAA
This sequence comes from Apodemus sylvaticus, assembly GCF_947179515.1. Classification (NCBI taxonomy): domain Eukaryota; kingdom Metazoa; phylum Chordata; class Mammalia; order Rodentia; family Muridae; genus Apodemus; species Apodemus sylvaticus. Next base: position 17,501,701 of record NC_067485.1, read on the forward strand.
TAATTTCTCTCATGCAGCTGTAAGGACAAAATGATGCCAGGCTCCTCGGGCCAGCTTGCCTCAGTAAGTCCCACCTTCAACCCTGACAGCAGGGAAGAATGATGCACCACAGACCCTGCCCCGGAGAACCCACAGGGCACTCGAACATGGGCGCTCGGACCTCTGCTCTGTTACTGCAGTATAAGGAGCGGCAAGGCGTCCGGACAGAAGCAGCAGTTCTCAAGGACTGAAAAGCTCCGGTTAAAGCGCCCTCTAATCCCCACACTCACTCCACCCCTTGACTGGGAGCTCTGAGGAAGGACATGGCAGGGGACTGAAGCAACAAGGTGAGGCACAGGCTTAGGGCCCCCAGTGGGCTCTGGTGGCAGCACCCCGCCCACTCCCTGGTGGCAGCACCCCACCCACTCCTCTGTGCCCAGCCCACCCCCTCACCTGCTTGTTGGCCTTGAGCACAGTGCGCAGCGTCGTGATCTGCTCCCGCTTGGTGCTCAACAGTGACTTCAGCTTGAGGATCTCCTCCATGAGCGCTTCCTTGTCCTTGTCCACAGCAGGGCCCAGCTCCTGAGAGGCAATCCGCTGCCGGGACAGCTCTGTTGTACGGTCTACGGCTGCCTGCAGGTGCTTGATCTGGTCTCGGATGATGGCGATCAGGTTGTAGATGTTCATAGGTTCCCGGCGGGGGTCACTCAATGGTGACGGCAGAGAAGAGCTGGGTGAAGGGCTGCTGTCCCCAGTCCCACCATCTGCTCGGCCCACCTCTGTGGCCAACAGCCCCTTAGGCAAAAGGACAGGTGAGCGGCGCCCACGGCCCTCCGGGCTGGTGCGGCCAGCCTTGCCCTGGCCCTCACGGTAGTAGTCCAGTACGACCCGGCTGGGCGTCTCATTGTTGCACATGCACACATGGTGGTAGAGGTTGGCCAGCTCCTCGCTGAAGGTCACCAGCTCATCCTGAGCCACGTTCAGGCTGCCCTGGGTCTCACCAGCCACATCGCTCACCTTCTTCAGCTCCTTTTCCAGCTGGACCAGCAGCTCTCGGTCCTGGTGGCTAGCCTTCTCCAGCAGGGAGATCTTCTCCGTGAGGGCCTGGCCCTCAGCCTCGTAGCGGCCCCTTTCTTCTGCATGCTGGGCCTCGCGAGCTTCGTGTGTGCTGCGCAGTGCCTTGAGCTGCTCCCGGAGCTCGCCAGCCTCAGCCACAGCCACATGGTACTTGCAGGCCAGGATCTCAGGCCCGTTGATATCCACCTCATAGTAGTCACCATCTTCATGGCTATCACGGTCCTTCTCGTTATCCAGGGAAGTCTGTCGCTCCTTGCCAGCCTGCAGGCGCCGGAGGGCACTTAGGTTCTCTGTGAGGCGACTCACCTTCTCATGCTGCTCAGAGAGGGTTCCCCGAGCCTGCTCCAGCTGCTTCTGTGTGTCCTGCAGTGTTGCCAGCAGGCCCACCTTCTCCCGTTCCATCTGCAAAAGGAGATGAAGAAGGAAAACAGGTCAACAGGCCTAGAAGACTCGAGGATGACCAAGCACATCTCAGGCTGTCAAATGGGCCATGGGCTATGCAAATCCCCTTGTCATGCCACTAGTTGACAGCAGACTGGACAGAATTCACTACAAAGACCATGACTGTCACCAACAATAGTGGTCATCCACAAAAGTTCACTAAACATGTGCTGGAGGAGAGCTGGGCTTCAAATGTGGAACTCTGGGTCCAGGGCAGGGTCCTCAAGTGTCCCAGCTCTCTGCCACTTTCCTTTCTCATGTCGTGGAGAACACTCATTTATAGATCAACAGTAAACTTTCAGATATGACGGTGTATGGCCCTGCAAAGATTCAGGCTGTGGTCTGTAGGTAGGAGTTACATGAAGGACATGTCACCTCACCCATATATGATTTGGGTAGCAAAGGGAGCAACATGGGTACCAAGGTACTAAACCTTATACAATAATCAGGAACCTACTCCTCTGGGACACTACTCGTTACCACTAAGAATTTCATTGTGGTGTGAAGAAATTAAAGGCAGCCACATATCACAAAGCACTGCTCACACCAGGCATGCAGTCCTGCCAGCACCACACAGGACCCGGGGAGAGGGAGGGAGGATGGACACAAGGCCAGCCGCTCACCTGCACCAGTTGCTGCTTCAGCTTCTGGATCTCGGAGATGTGCAGCTCGCTGAGCAGGTCGGAAACAAGGCTGGGGGAGGGTGGAGCCAGGCCATCCTTCCTGGGTGTGGAAGTCTTGTTGTCCAAGGATGGTTTGACCAAGCCGCTGTGCTCAAAGCCATTGACCAAGGCTTCAGCATCGTTGTTGGGCTCTGCAGTGACAGCATCGTCACTGAACTTGAGGCCGTCCAAGGAGACCTGCAGGTGGCTGGTATAGAAGGAGTCGTTGATGCTCATGTAGTGCGACAGCTCCTTACGCAGGTTGTTCTTCTGCTCCCGCTCTGTCTTCAGCGTCTCCAGCGCCTCCTCCAGCTGCCGCTCCGAGATCTCCTTGAGCCGGATGGCGTCCTCCAGCTGGCTGTTGAGGTACTCTGTCTCCTCCTCCAGGCGCTTGATTTCATGCTTGAGGCCCTCAAATTCCACCTAGGGAATAATGTAAATACTCCCGCGTCAAGGCAGTAGAGAGGCTCCACTAAGGTTGATATATAAGGACAATGTCAGAATGCCACCTCCCCCAAGCACAAAGAACAACGACACACAGAATGAAATGCCACTCTGCAGAGGGCAGTGGCTGCAGCTAAGGCCACTTCCTACATGGAGCAAGACGGGCGCTAGGAGGGGCTTCTAGAACACTAGGAGCAACAGAAACTTCCAGCCCCACTGCCAGGACCAGTGCGCATGGGGTGTGCACATGGAATCTGCAATGCCACTGCTAAGGATTCACTATGGAGGCTGCCAAATTCCCATTATGTTTCTGAGAATGAATGCCAGTATATACTGATTCTATAGAAGTACTCAGTTAATATTAACAGCTAGTCAAATCTCTCTTTATTAAATGTGTGCACATCTGTGTGTGTGTGTGTGTGTGCATGATGTGTGTGTGCTGGCTTGGAGGGCTGGAAGGCGAGTGGGAGAGCATAGCTGGTGGTGTTAATGCATCACAGTTTAGGAGTGGACAAAGAGAGTAAATGCAAATGCGTGCTTAACGTGAGGCTCAGGGTTGTGGGCATATATAAAAACATCTCACTGTAATAGGAAGGAAAAGCTGGACGACTCTCTCTGGGCTTGGGACAGGAAGGAAACCCTGGTACATGTCATAAGTGTGTCCATGTTCCAGTGCCCTGAGTGGGGAAGTGGGGGTGAGGAACCTCAGATGGGGAATGAGTCCACTCAGGGCGGGGGCTTCTTGAGGTTCAGTTTTTCTTCTCCTCAGGGCACTGAGGGCAGAAGTACCAATCAATGCCCGACAGCACCTCATGTTGATGAGCCACAGGCTGGAGCTCTGAGCCCTGCTCCTGTGGTCATCCAGCTCCAGATCCAGCCCTTGACTGCTGTGCAAACTCAAAAGCTTCTACACTGACATAGGGGCTTCCTCGTGCATGGGATGAATGCTGGGTCCCTGACAGTGAGGCCTTAGCAGCAAGATGATTGGGTGTTAGAGGGTTCTAACAAAAGTGAGGACAGCAGCTATGGCCTTTGGGGAAAAGGCTAGGATTTCCTGAGAAGAACCAAGTTCCCTGCTGCTCACAGATCTTAGGGCATCTCTGAGCATGGGTGCACGTTCAAGCACTGTGCCATCAAGGAGAACTTCCTAATCTCTGCCCCAGGCAGAGGGTACATCCTCCACCCCTACAACCGGCAGTCATGGCAGTCCTTTGGGCTTCATGGCCAGCCTCTGGGTTTAGCACAGCGGGTTCATCCATCTGAGTTCCCCCATACCTTGGTGATGTGGAACACTGTCCTCGAGGCATGACATGGCCCTTGCTGTCTCGAAATCAGAGCAGCCATGATTACACAGCTCCGAGACCCTCTCAAGGTCAGGCCTCTACACATGCTCTCATAGAAGGAAGGGTACAGTGCATTAGACCTCACCCAAGATGCCGGCCACCCTCCTTCCTGTACCCTGCCCCTACCCTTGCCTGAGCTATCTCAGAGGCTGCTAAAGTAGACAGGAAGCAGAAGGCTAAAGAAGAGAGAACTCCCATCTAGCAACTCTTAGAGGTCATCACCCATACCAAGATGGAAGTTTTGTAGTGATATAGCTATTTTGGAATCACCCATACCCCTGTAACCCCCCTCACCCATATTCCCATGATTTCCTCTCAGTCATTATACTGGATGGTTTTGTGTCAACTTGACACAGGCTGGAGTTATCACAGAGAAAGGAGCTTCAGGTGAGGAAATGCCTCCATGAGATCCAGTTGGAAGGCATTTTCTCAATTAGTGATCAAAGAGGGAGGGCCCCTTGTGGGTGGGGCCGTCCCTGGGCTGGAAGTCTTGGATTTTAGAAGCAAGCAAGCTGAGCAAGCCAGGGGAAGCAAGCCAATACGCAGCATCTCTCCATGGCCTCTGCATCAGCTCCTGCGTCCTGATCTGCTTGAGTTTCAGTCCTGACTTCCTTTGGTGATGAACAGCAACGTGGAAATGTAAGCTGAATAAACCCTCACCTCCCCAACTTGCTTCTTGGTCATGATGTTGTGCAGAAATAGAAACCCTGACTAAGATAGCCATGCTGCTGTAAGTAAGGTCAATATTGTCAGTGGTTCACCAAGGTAGGTTTTCTGGTATGCCCTCAGTACCTATCCCTGCTAAGCAGAAACAGACTCCCAGGAAGAATCCTGCTACACTTGGCCTGGGAACTGTCATACTGACGTACGTCACAGGCCTTGTTTCATGCTCTTGCAGTGCTAGGTGCTGTAAACTTTATTCCTGTCTCCACTGAGGAGGTACTATTGGTCCTAGCCTCAGGTATGTGGACCAAGGCAGAGAAGGGAACATGGGTGGATGAAAGGACTCAGATGCCCAGAGGTGAGCCTACTCCAGAGACTCGCCTGGTTCTGCCTGAGCACAGACACTTGTTTCTGCAGGCTGATGTTCTCCTCCTCCAGCTCTGAGTAGTCCTGAAGTAGACGGGCCTCCCGGAACTTGTACTCCTTGATGTCATCCCGCAGGCGGCCACGCTGGATCTCCACATTCTGGTTGATCTGCAGGAGCAGAGAAAAAAGTGTGTAGTTTCTTCTATAACCGGCCCTAGCACTTGTGCTTCCAGGTGTCATAGGGGGTTCAGTACAGCCAGGTATGCTGTGAGCCCTTTGGGCAACAATGTGGCAGCCTGGAGGAGAGAAGCCTAGAGCAGTGGGGTCTGCAGCAGACAGTCCACGGTCAGCCTAGAGCAGTGGGGTCTGCAGCAGACAGTCCACGGTCACATCTCTACTTCTCTTAGGTGTGGAACTTCAGGCAAGTGACCCAGCTGCTCTAACCCTGCTGAGCTCTGCAGGCTCCAGGTGTTCACCTAACTGAAGCAGTTAGGAGAACAGGGAAGCGGGGTTTATGGTATACAGCTGACCAAGGAGGAGGGTTTAGCTAATCTAGGTAGGAGCCATCTGTGAGGGAAGCAGTCTTCAGGCCATAAACATCAGGCAGAGACATTTTCTGCACACGGTCAGCAATCACATTTGGACTAGAGGAAGACGTTGACATCCCTCTAAGCCTCACTGGGAAGGTTTTGCCATTCTCCTGGACCTGAGCAAGGCACTGGTGTCTCTAACATGGCCATGCCCACATCACACAATACACTTCCCTCAGGACTATGCTCTGTCTGCAAGAAGGGGCGATCTGAGAGGTAAACTGGCAGTGGGGCAGCCCTGGGGCTTGTTGGCATATGCCTACACCACAGAACAAAGCACAACCACACAGAGCCCTGCACATCAGTGTTCCCAGTGCTCCATGGGACGCAACCCACATCTCCACTGGCAAATGAATGGATAAACAAAGCACGGTCTGTCTGTCTGTCTGTCTGTGCCACGCAGGGTTATTCAGCCACATTGTGGGATGATGTCTGGACACTTGCTACAACACGAATGAGTGGGGACATTCTGCTAGACTTGGGATGCTGGGATTTCAGAGAAGCCAGCAAAGAGGCCGTGCACCATATGATTCCGTGTATCAGAAAGACCCAGAACAGGAAAGTAGACTAGTGGGGCTAACGAGGGGTTTGAGAGTACTGGAATGATGAAATGCTCTGAAGTTAACTGAAAGGCAGGAGAGTGTATCAGTGGCAGAGGGCTTGCCCGGCACTGAATACAAGGCCCTCTGTTCGATCCTCATCACCACAAAAGAAAAGCAGCTGCAGGACAGTACACACACCCATGACTACATAGCTGCTGAGGGACAGTGCTAGGGACCACAGAGCAGTGAGGCTGGAACTGCTGCTCAGGGGTCTGAGCAGGTTGGTCGTTGGTCTGGGGAGGCCATCCGAGCATTAGGAACAGGGCTAAGAAGCAACACTGGAGAGCATTTTTAAGTGAGTTGTATGGGATGTGTACCATCTCAATAAAGCTCTGAAAGCTGGTTTCTGTCTCCAAGTCGTGTGTGAGGAGTTGGGAAGACTGTCACAGAGAGAGGCTAGTGCAGGGCCAAAAAAGTACAACAAAGCCAAGCCTGTGGGGCCTCTCACCCTGCACTGCCTGCACTGAATACAAGACCCAGGAGCCTCCGTCCTACACATTCAGAGCCACATCATCCTCCACTGTCATTGCTATCCTATACATTGTAGGTTGTTCAGCAAATTCCTGACCTCTGCTCACCGACAGCAGACCTCTTTCATACTGTGACAAATGAAGATGTTTCACACACACCACCAATGGTCCCTAAAGAGCTCCCATATCCCCCTGCTCCAATGCTCGGAGGGCCTCCCCAGAACAACACACCTGCCCCAGATCTCTGAAGAAGCAGCCCAGGCCCACAGCTCTGGCCTCACTAGCACTGTCCCCTCAGCATCTACGGGAACTGCTCCTGATCATGTCTGTGTCCATCTGAAGGCCACATGCCTCAGAAGATGCTGTGCAGGGGGAACACAAAGCAGTAATGTTGATCAATGAAACAAAATAATACCACACAAATGAAAAAGGAGCAGGGGGAACGGAGGGGGAGGGGGAGGAAGAGGGAGGGGGAGGGGGGAAGAGGAGGAGGAGCAGCAGCAGCAACAGTAACAGCACCACCGCCACCACAACCATAGCCGCAGCAGCCACACTGCCATGTAGTGGCACACATCTTTAGTTCCAGCACTTGGAAGGCAGAGGCAGGCAGATCTAAGTAGGTTCGAGGCCAGCCTGGTTTACAGAGTGAGTTCCAGGGCAGTTAGGCTACATAGAGGAACCCAGGAAAGGTGGGGGGTTGGGGGGAGGAGGAAGAACACAACAGAAAGAAGAGAGTGGCATGTGGCAGGCACTACAATAAATGCTTAGCACTCAGAACTAAGACTTAGTTCATAATCCATGAAGACAGGCACAGCCTTCTCATTGACTACGGAACTAACACCAGAAGAAACAGATGCCACAGGAAAAGTAAGAGAAGGCCAAAGGGTGACAGAGCATCACCAGGGGAGAAGGTGAGGAAGACTTGCTGAGATGAAGCGAAACAGCTCCAAGCACAGCTACAATGGAGGCAGGAGCACAGACTCCTCCTGAAGGTCTGGGGCGCTCTACAGATAGAAGCAGCACACCCAGGCTCTCTGCACCACACCTGGATGAACTGCTAAATGCTCTCTCTGCCAGAAACCATCCCAATTCCTGCCCTCTCTCAGCCAACTTAAAAACGCTTGTCATGAGGCTGGAGAGATGGCTCAGCGGTTAAGAACACTGACTGCTCTTCCAAAGGTCCTGAGTTCAAACCCCAGCAACCAATTGGTGACTCACAACCATCTGTAATGCGATTGGATGCCCTCTTCTGGTGTGTCTGAAGAGAGCTACAGTGTACTTACATATAATAAATAAATAAATTTTAAAAATGCTTGTCATGAAGAAAATACTCTAACATGTACAAAGTGGGTTCATGTGGCCAGAGCCCTCAGGGCAAGGTCCGAGCCCTCCCTTACTCTGTGGTCTTATGTGGTAGCAGTTAGAGACCTAGCAGGCAATGGTAAGACACATAATGGTAGTTTCCACATGGCTAGGACAGAGTGCAGCTTATGTGACTGAAGGCAGAAGGACAGTACAGGAGCTTGAGAGCACACAGGAGTAGTATCCCTACAGCAGCGCCCACATATGCTGTGAGTCCTCTGCCTCTGTCGACCTGACCCTCCGAGGCTCTCTAGGAGTTCTATTCTTCCACCACTGCTAGACCCAGGATCTCGCCAAAAAGAGTTTCCCTTTGGTAGAGTGCACAGGCCTGCATGGGCCTGTGGATGGGTGTCCTTGTGGAAAGACAAACAAAGAGAAAGACAGTACGCATACGTAAGTTGTGCGCTGGCAAGGTGACATCACATGACAGGTTAACTGCTCCCTCTCTGCTGAAAGGACAGGAGTCAAACACACTCTTTCTATGGAGACTGCTTCCAACCCCAGCTATCAGGTTTAGCATAGAGGTTCAGCTGGCCTGCTGCCTACCACCTCCGCCCATCACATGCCCAGCTCCTGAGAGCTCCAGCAGGCTCCAACTAGCCACAGGGGTTTAGTTTTCTCTCAGAAGAGCATCTCCTCCCAGGGTGAGTGTCTGATGTCAGCCCAGAGTGCAGGGCACAGGCTCTGCTTTGTGTAGATGACCACCCCAGAGGCAAGCAGTGGGCATAGGGACTCAGAGCCACCACCCACCTGAGGTCCTAACCACCTCCTTCACCTGGACCCAACCTCAAGTTGCTCACCAGTATGAAGGGTGTGACAACCACCTGCCCTAAGAAGCCACTGTGTTAGAGGACTGTCAGTCCTTTTCTCTGGTCTCTTGAGCTCCCAACCTTTCCACACAGGATACTCATCCATTCATCCCCTAAGGGAACATTCCTGTCCTCTACTGGGACTAAAGGGCCTCAGTCATCCATCTGAGAAACAGTGTCAGGTCTGCAACCAGCCACTCCTTGAATGCCCATCTATCTACCAGGAATAATGCTAACAAGACAAACACTGACTGAGGTCTACACAGCACAGAGATCACAATCAGAACCCTAAAATTGTTCTACAAAATAAGCCTCAGTTTCTTCATGTGACAGAACACTGAGAGAGTCCTTAGGATGACAGGGTCTAAGACATGAGATCCGTCTGACACAGGTGAGGTTGCCTGGTGTTGTAAAGTTAACACTGGCTTTAGCCATCGCACAGGCCATGAGAGTGTGCTGTAGTCGAGCCTCTGCATGGCAGGCCCAAGGACTCTGACCCAGGGATGTCAACAGCAGAGAGTAGTCACTTCCCCTGGTGTGGGGTCTGAATAGGGGGTGGGGAAAGGCAGCTCCCACTCGGAGCCCAGTGCATGATCTCATTTCCTCCCACAAGTGTGGCTCTGGTGAGGGTGGAGGAGGGGCTGTCACTGAGGAAGAGAAGCAGCCCCAGGGACAATCCATCTGTCTACCCCTCCTTCCTGAAAGGCCAGTGCAGGACTGTCTCCCAAATTCAGCCGCTAGGCAACCTAGAAGGCTGGAAATGAGGTCAGTGAATGGAAGACAGGCAGGTCTGGGGTGGGGAGCAGTTCCTGTTGTTCCTGTTTATGTTTTAGGAGGAAATCCTGAGTTTCCCTACATGCCCCTGAGCTGCATTTGCTTTAAAGTGTTCCCCTCTTAAGTTTGCAGGTCTGTCGAGACCCCTGCAGCCCAGCCATAGGCAGCCCTTGAGCCTTTGCCATCTGCACAGCTTTCTAGGGCAGAGGTTGTGTTCTCACAGCATTCTTAGGCCTGGTTGTCCTCTGCTGTCGTCTCCTGGCATAGCAGTGGCCCCACAGTTGGATTTGGTCTTGCGGGCCTGTGGTGATTCCTTATGACCTTTCCTACTACCTTTCTCCTAACAGCCTCTCCCATTTGCCTCCCTTGTGACTTCCTGTTTGGGAGACAGTTGCCCTGTGGAGACAGTTGTCCTCCAGGGCCCTGACTGACTACAGCACACCTTCATGGCCTGTGCTCTGCTGACTTCCCTGGGAGAACATAGGCTGCAGAGAGTGGGCTTCCACAACTAGGAGGGGGTGCAGAGAGCTTGGAAGATGGGCAGTGAAGGGACACAGGATCTCCTACAGAGGATTTCAGAGACTGAAAACAAGGCTTTGTCTAGGCCTAAAGCAAGTGAGGGCTAAAGCCAGTGTTATCCCAAACCTGAAGGATCCTGAGTCTAACCCTAAGACCATGGACAGGTAGACCTCCCCAGGAGTCTAGCTCACATGGAGACTTTTAGTGATGGGTCCTCAACCTCCCTCCTCAGAGTTCCACAGATTCTTCTCTCTCTGTGGCTCTTGGCTGATCTCTGTGTCTGTGGCTCCGACATCACAAGTCGGCCACTCGTTACTCAGGCAGCATCAATCACTCTACCTTGATACTCCTCCTCGCACACAGTGTGGCCTACCATTCACACATAGTCAAGCCCTGTGAGACAAAAAACAAACAGACAAAAAGCCCAAAACCATTCTTCAAGCAGTCAGCCAATAACAAAGCATCCTGTGGACACTAGGCCTGACCCCATGACGGAAGGAGCGACCACTATGCTGGTCAGGGCCTGCTCAGAGGACTCATGACACCACTGAGGTGGGCACAGTTCAGGTACAGAACTGTTTGTGTTCACCTGAGACACCACAGGAGCAAGATGCAGCCTCAGGGAGCTCACTGTCACAGTGACCGATGTCACCCCATCCACTTACCTCTTTTAGCTCCTGGGCCACAGACGTGAGGCGCTCATTCTCAGACTGAGTGTTGGTAAGGACGTTGCGCAGCTGCTTCAGCTCTGTCTGCAGCTCCAGCACTTTCCGCACGTAGTACTGCTCCTTGGAGGCTGACTCCTGGATCAGGCTCTCCTCCCGGCTCTCCCCATCAGCAGCCACCTTCTTGTGGTTTGTGTGTGCTTGGCCAAATGCCTGCATGGAGAGATAAGACATTTATGCAATGGGTGTCCTGGGGCTGCAAAGCAATGGAGACCCAAGACCACAAGGAACACAAAGGCCCTGGGCCTGGCAGGCAGTTCTATGTTGTGTATGTGTTAAAATACATACTGCAATGCACATGCCAGGCACATATTTCTCTACAGTGAAACCATACTAATCTTAGGAATAGTATGTGCTATGATAGGAAGGAACATGGAAAACATAAGGCTACAAACATACACAGAACTCTCTGTAAAGAACTGAGTTTGAGGCCTGAGGGTGTATACCAGCTGGAAAGTGACCAGGACCAGGAATAATTGGTCTATACTTTGAGCGTAGACAAGCTAATATGGAACAACCACAGAGCACACCCAAGATACAGTCCAGATTTTAAAATTAAGACTTTGGGAGGTGTGCGAACCAGTAGGCACAAGGTTGAGGAGCTGACCTATCCTGCTACCTGATATTAAATCATCATTTGTTCTGGGACAAACTGGGGCTGGGCAACCGGTACCCCCAGCCCTAAGGACAGGGCACAGTAACAATTAGCTAAAGTGGCTACCTCAGGGTGAGTAGAGATGCATGTGCCTGTGAGTTTCAGACACCGGTGAGGAGCAAGTGTGTGAGGCCCTGGGATGCGGGAAGAAAACCTACCAAGTAGACCAACTAGCAAAAAGTGCTGGCCTCAGCCACCACGCCATGGCCGTCACATCGAGGTCAGTAGCTGTGCTCTATCCAGACCCTGGGGCCCTGGTGGCCTGGCCTCCATCATATGTCCTCTGAGGGCTGGGCCTTCCTTCCCTGACTCTTTGTAGGATCCGTGGATCATGACAGAAAACAATATTAGCCGGGCAGTGGTGGCACATGCCTGTAATCCCAGCACTTGGGAGGCAGAGGCAGGTGGATTTCTGAGTTCGAGGCCAGCCTAGTCTACAGAGTGAGTTCCAGGATAGCCAGGGCTACACAGAAAAACGCTGTCTCGAAAAAGAAAAAAACAAACAAACAAACAATATTAAGAACTCAAGAACAAGAAAATGATGGCTTTAACTAGTTTTAAAAGAAAAAGGGATTTTTTTTTCATTTATTACTTCCAAATATAAGAATTCAGACCAAGAAAACAATGAGCAAAAAAATACAAAGCCACATTGTACAGGGATGTCACTGAGCTGAGAAGTTTCTAACACATGTAAATGCTGAAAGCAATGTCTTTTCGTTCTGTCAGGGAATTGGCAGAATGAAGCAGGGCCTGGTCTGAGGCAATATGCTGTGTCCCAAGCGACTGTAGGAAGGCCTCCCAATGGGCCCAAGGACCACACAGTCCAGTAGCACTAGGGCTGGCACTGGAGCATGTGTGGAGGGGTAGCCTAGGGCTCACAGGGCCACACTTGCATTAGACCATGGCTACCCAAGTCACCCAGGAGGTCCTGCCCATTTGCTTCCAGTCCCCATCCACTCTGTGCAAATCAAAGCAGCTCAGCTTTGTGATTTCTAGTCTGTCTGCCTTCACTCTGATCCTAGGGAAGGGTCAAGCCACAAATTGCTACCTACATAGCACTTGTCCCACGCTGCCTGTCCACCATAAGACAAACAAAGGAAATCAAACCCCAAGCTGGCCCCATCCAGGGGCTCCAGGACTGTACTGAAGAGTCCAGCACCTGTGGCTCCATGGGACACACCTGTCAACTTGGGAGTTGGGACAAGGACACCTCGGAAGTTTTCCCCAGATGTGATGGCTAAGCACTATGACACAGTGTTCATGCCTAGGCCTGCCAACTTGGGCCCTGACTTCCTCCACCCAAGCTACCAGCCTGGGGCACAGAAGCAGTCCTGGGCAGCTCTTCAAACACACTGCGATGGAGGCATCTACCTCCATCGGAGATGATGCAGTCACAGGAAGACTCTACTGCAGAGTGGGAAACTAAAACCTGGAAAGTGCAGGAACAATGTGCTGGAACAAGGCTGCTGAGGTCACTCAGCATGTAAAAGCATCTGCCATCAAGCCTTACAGCCTAAGTGTGAACTCGAGACCCATGTGGTAGGAAGAGCTGGCTCCCAAAAGCTGTCCTATGCTTCCATGTGCGCATATGGCATATGTATGCCAGGCACACACATACACAAGTAGTTTTAAACGTGGTTATGTAACAGGCGTTGATCTGTGGTCTGAGGAAGTTGACAGCCTTCATGCCTTCAGAGGAGCTTTGGGGCATGGCATACAACAGGACCGAGGCAGAGTGAGACCAGATGAGTCTCCACTGAGGACAGTCAGGTTAGGGTTAAGGAAGCCATGGGAAAGTTCAGGAGAGGAGAGTAGGGACAAGCCCTGACATGAAATCTGAAAACAAGCTTGTTCCCAGCACCAAGAGGGACCCCCGGTTCACATGCTCAGGGAGAGCATGTCCGGGGCCTGGCAGAAGCAGCCTGGATTACATGCTGCTCTAGCAGAGCACAGCAAAGTGTAAAGACAGACCGTGAAAGGAGTAACCCATTTCCAAGCCACTACACCCTCGAACAAAACTCAGAACACGTTCAGGAAAACACATCAGCTGCCAACAGGTAAGTTCCATGGTGAAGACCAAGGAAGAGCTGCTCATCAGCAGACAGCACACAGCCCTGAGCAGAAGGGCACACAGGCTGAGACTCGGGCCAGGACCCAATCCCTCAATCAGAAGCACAGAGCAAACAGAGGACACAGAAGTTCCCAGCAGGAAAAGGGAAAGCAGGGGCCAACTGAGGACACACTGCATCAGAAAGGATTAACCAACTCTGAAAAGCAGCCAAAATGAGGGCCCAAATGAAGAAAATGAAATAAAATAAAACAAAGCCTAATAAACCTGAGAGAGCAACCATGGAGTGTGTACCAGTTTCTAGGAGCCTATATATCACCTCTTTACAATGCCAAAGTTCCAGCAGCTTTTCGTAGAAAATGGCCAGTTCATTCTAAAGGTCATATAGCAATTTAAAGGACCTGGAAAAGACTAAATGACCCTGAAAGAGCAGGGCTACCCCCACCTGCTACCATAACCCAGAGGCACTCACTTCACTGCTTAGAGACTGACCAATTGACCTGACAAAAGCTTTGTGGGAAAGATAACCTTTGAACCAACAGCACACGTGAAAGTGGCTCATATAACACACAGAGATACAGACAGACAGACACACAGACAGACACACATACACACACACACAAACTTCAGAGCTGAGCAACAACCCTGAACAGGTAGTCAACAATGAACACATGTAACCCCAGCCACACAGGACTTGAGAACAGCCAGGGCAATGGAGAAGATTCCCATCTTGGCAGAAAAACAACCACAAGGGGGCTGGGTGGTTACAATGCTGGCCATGTAAGAGTAAGGCCACAGTTTTAAATCCCCAAAGCTACATAATGACCAGATGTGATAGTGTATGCATCTGTAATCCCAGCTCTCCATTGTTTTAAAATCCAGGGCCTGAGAGATTGTTCTACAAGTAAAAAGCATTTGCCATTCAAGTCTATTAACCTGAGTTCAGTCTTCAGATCCCATATAAATAAGAATGAGAGTCAGTTCTACAAAGTTGTCCTCTAATATACTGTAACATGTACACGCGCGTGCACACACACAGAGATGATAAAAAAAAAACTAAATATGGTAATTCATATAATGAAGTGCTACTCCCAATAAATAGCTGTCTTCAGACACACCAGAAGAAGGCATCAGATCCCATTACAGATGGTTGTGAGCCGCCATGTGGTTTCTGGGAATTGAATTCAGGACCTCTGAAAGAGCAGTCAGTGCTCTTAACTACTGAGCCATCTCTCCAGCCCCCCCCCTTTTTTTTTAAAGAATTACTGATACATCAACATAGATAAATAGACCTTAGTGGAAAGTCCAGTGTGTGGGGGGACAGGTTGTTCAATCCCCCTTACATAAAAGTCTAAAACTGCACGCTAAAATGGAGATGTGGTGGGAGAGTAGTGAGAGGAACTCAGAGGGAACAGCAGAGACCAGAGACAAGCTCATAGCCTTGATTTGCTGATGGTCTCACGAACATACACGTACATGAAAACTTACACTGAACACCCCAATGCATGAAGCTCTCTGAGGTTGTCTAAGGAAACTGCATGGGTGTTCCTGAAGTGCTCTAGCCCTCACCTGCAGAGTGTGAGCCTACAAGACACAGCCCATCCCTGTGGCCACTATGTCCAGCTTACAGGCTATGAGGCTGGGGGTCAGAGAGGTGGGGATACTTGTTGGGGCACACTTCTTTTGATCTTTTCAGACACCACTACATCCAATCCTATACAGCCTTTATCTTAAATCCTGCAGTTCCCAGTATCATCTTCCTGTTCTATTGGTTGTAGGCTCCCTCTGTCCTCCCTTGAGTAAATGCTCCCTGGAAGGGTGTTCCTGACCTGCATGTTGGTGGGGGACAGCTGTGGCTGTGTTTGTAGATTTCCCTGGCTCATCCTGCAGGCCTCCCAGGTGGTACTACGGAAGATGGGAGCCTTCACCACCCTGGTATCAAGAACCAGCCCCTGAACAGCAGATGTATCCTCTACCCTAACCCTTCCACAAACTTCCACAGCTGCCTCAAGGAAAGAAGACAGGGAAGGAGACCAGCTCTCCTCCAGCCTTAACCACAGGATGGTAGATGCTCTGTGCTTTGAGGAGGAGCAATGCTCTGGTGATGTCCTCAACACAGGCTCCTGACCCACGTCCTGCCTACTGCTCTGAAGTTGCCCAGGTTCAGCAAGACCCAACAGGGCCAGGAAAGCTGGAGCATGAGGTCATGGCCAGTCAGGCGCCTACAAGAGGAATACAGCCCATGATTGCTTCTGGCCAACACACAGCCCCCTGGGACGCTGGCTTCAAGGTCGGCCACACCCATGCAGCTATGGTGCAATCCTCTGTGCCTACAAGGAACCAGGCCAATCATGACTTCAGCAGCTGGATCATCCTTAGCTAGGATGGGAGAAGAGAAGCCCTGGTTAGAAGAAAAATCATAGCAGCCCTAAGGGGCAAATCTGAAAACCAAGCATGGTGAAGAGTGCCTCAGGGGAGGGAACTGCATGAGCAATGGAATTGGGGCTGAGAGTTAGGGGTGAGGAGGACAAAAGTCTGGTCAGGAAGGGCAGCTGAAGCTATACCCCTGGAAGGAGGTTGGGGCAGGTGAGGCAGTACGGCACAGCCTTGTGTCTATGACAAGGGCTCAATGCCTGCTATCCATGGAATCTACCAGCCATAAACCAGGAATGCTCTAAGCATTAGACCATTTCATGGTGCCATGGGGTGGGGGAGGGGCCGGGGCTGCACAAGCACCTACTTTGCACACAAAAATTGAGGCAAAGCAGAGCT
Source organism: Apodemus sylvaticus (assembly GCF_947179515.1). Taxonomy (NCBI): domain Eukaryota; kingdom Metazoa; phylum Chordata; class Mammalia; order Rodentia; family Muridae; genus Apodemus; species Apodemus sylvaticus. Next base: position 17,518,022 of record NC_067485.1, read on the forward strand.
TGGCGTTTTAGCACAGGTGCTTGGTCTGGTAGCATTGTGGGATGTATAACACTGAGGGGGACTGATGGGACAGGGCTTGGGGGGGGGTCACATCTAAAAGTGTGTCTTTATTCCTCCACTCCTAAAAGGCAGACAGCACAGCAAGAGAGGCCAGGCCTGGGTGCATGTGGGAGCACACAAACCGACCACCACCCATGCCCAACACCATCTCAGGAAGGACAACTAACATCATATGCTGCTCAGTTGATCCACCTCTGAAATGTGCTCCAAAAGTGCAAACTGGGGACCATGTTGGGCACAGACTAGTGTCCCTCAGCTTCCTCCCCTATAACCTGGGTTAACAATGACTTCAGCCTGAGTTAAGAATACCTTTCAGCCTAAGCTTGCTGCTGAGAGGATTTAGAATCAAGAATTCCCTCATCAGAGTAGAAGCAGCCTCTTCAGCCCCTTGAGCCCCACTCAGTCCTCAATAACAGAAGCCTTCAAACACAAATTCAGGGAATCATTGTTTTCTTCTGCCTTTCCTGGTGGCCCAGATGGAAACATCATGTCTGACTCAAGACAGAGCAAAGAACTCATCCCTGGACCACTGTCTGCACACTGAGTGCTCCCACCCAGTCCCAGTGATACAGAATGAGGGCAGCACGGTGCAGGCCAGGAGTCGGCCCAGCCCACCACAGTTGCTCGGGTTCTCAATACAAAGAACAGAAGCTGAGAGCCAGAGTCAGAAGCAGCAGCAGAGACACTGGCCTGGCAGGCTCTCCCTATGATTTTAAAAATAGGATCTCTGTGGCCCTAACTATTGGATACCTCCAGAAGTTTCAAGGCACTGAAGGCCATCTAATGGGCTGGTACCAATAAAATCTTATTGCAACATCAGGTTGTTTCCCAGAGAAAGGGTTTGCTGAAACCCAGACTAGGCAGCAGTCCCATCCTCCCATGGCCAGAACACCTGCAAAGCTTCCCACTGCCACCTGGGTGTACCAACAACCCTGACCAACTCTCAAGCATTCCTTCCCATGATTTGTTGTAGAAAACCTAAGTTTATCCAGGCAAGGGTACATTCCCAATCCTGTGCTTGGTAAAGAGTGGGAAACAGGCAGCTGGTCAGAATTTTATGAGTACTCCTTGCTAAGACTGTCTGAAAACTGGGCTACAAGGCTAATTCCCAAGGCTGGGTGTGAGGATGTCCAGTCCTGTGTTGAAAGAACATGGGTACCAAGCCAAGGTTATCCACAACCAGCCTACTAATGAAAAGGATGAGAACTTAGAGGATCAGCCCAAATTAGTGCCTACCCCTTTCCAGCTTTCCTCACAGTTGGCCAGGTTCTATGGAGCCCACAAGGTTCCTGCTCTAAGTCACCCAGAAGGGCAGCTTGGCTCCCTGCCAATGCCTATGGAAAGTTTCCTCACTTACAAAGGAAAGCCCCAACCACTCACCACTATCCAGATAGTAATGTGGACATCTTACTATAAGAGCTACTCATCTGTACAAGCAGTACAGACTGACCCTTCAAACCACAGAACACATGGAGGGCCTGAGAAGAGGTGTAGCCAGAACTGAACTCAAGCCCTCTGCCTGGCACACACTATCCACAGGGGCATGGGTTCCTGGAGAAGGCCTATACTGACAAGCCGGAAAGAGTCCTCCAGGCAGGGCTATCCCAAAGAATACTTCCTAAACCAGTTTGATCATGTGATGGCAGCAGGCACAAGGCTTGACAGGGGAGCGGGCCTCTACAATCTAAGGAGACAAGGCTTGTTCCAGGAAGCAGATTCCACAACAAAGTCATGATCCTCCAACCCTTTGTCTGAGCTGATCCAGCACCACCTACCCACAGAATGTGGGTTCCACACTTGTCCCAAAAAGGCCACCACGCCTGCATCAGGCTAGGCTTGGAATCCCAGGAATCCCTAAGCTGTACCAGCTGCCCATCCTGGCACGCCTGCTGGGCAGGGCCCCTTCTACCACCTGCTGAAACAGGGATGCTGTTTGGTTCCTGGTGAGGGCTGCACAAAAGCAAAGAAGGTATGCTCTCCTCTGCCCCACCCCCACCCGGAGAGAAAGGGGACACAAGGGCGGGCCCATCACAGTACCAGTCTTTCTATCTAGGCCTGTTAAAATTGCCTACAAGCAACCAGGCTGTGGTAGCACACACCTTTAATCCTAGCACTTGGGAGGCAGAGGCAGGTGGATTTCTGAGTTCGAGGCCAGCCTTGTCTACAGAGTAAGTTCCAGGACAGCCAGGGCTGTACAGAGAAACCCTGTCTCGAAAAACCAAAATCAAGCAAACAAACAAACAAAAATGCCTCCAGGCTGGTACATACATCCTATCAACCTTTACTAAAGGCTTTTACCATGCCTGGTCTCTGATGGGCACCAAAGGTGAAACTTGTACAGTATTGGGGTCTCAAGGATTCACCACCCATTCACATATACAAGCCAATGGCTGCTACATCCTGTGCAGCTCTATGTGGCTGCTCAGAGTCATCATGCATTACCAGGATTCCACAGGACCAAATGACATCAAATCTTATTAAATTCAAGATGGTGCTCTGGATATTAAGCTGACAGAAATGCAAGCTCAACACCATTCATTTAGAGCTAAAGAACTTACAGCATTAAGAGATTAAATCTATAATCAAAGTTTGATTAAACCTATGCTGACTGGAAGAGGCTAATATACACCAGGTAAAATTGTCAAGTAGGTAGAGGAACTATCAGGGACCTCTCCATCAGGACAACATAACAGCCGTTTGTAAGGAAAACTATCTGAAAGAGCTATAAATGGTGTAAGAGTGATCTGAAACAGGAAGACAGTGCTAGCATGTCTGTGTGCAGCGAAGAACAAAATATAGTTTTCATGATTTTATAAGTCTAAAATTCCTAAAAAATAAATGCAACAGAAAACTATGCCAGCATGTACCCAAACATACAAAAAAGAAAAATAATCTCTTAATTAGTCTGTATTAGGAAAGGCATACAGAACCAAACAACAGGAAACAGTAAATAAAAAATAGAAACATCTTATCAACACTCAGAACATGCATCCTATCAGAAGGACTGTGCAGGGGAAGAGCTGCCACTAAAAATAAACACTGATGATAAAAAGAGCTGCTCCTTGACTCCGAACAAAGTAGCAAGCCAAAGCCTCACCCAGATGGACACAGGAAACCAAACAAAGCAGTCATGTTAGCTCTGCCTGTCTTCTTACCCAGTAATGACTACTGCGCAGCAGTCTGACAAATGCGCACCCAGACTCAGGAGCTGAGCACTGACTGTACAGTGGCAACTGCAGCCATTGAGAGTTGAGTAGGTAAGCCACACAGTAGGACTTGGGCCCAGGAGTCAGACTCCCTGGGCTCCACTTAATTAGGGCACTGACAGGATCACAACAGGCACTGACAGGATCACAACAGATCTTCCCTTCCAGATAGCAGGTGCTCAGAGACCAATCCCACGATGCTCACAGAAGTCACAACTCAGCAAACCCAATACACAGGATCTGCTTTATAAACTCTTCAGTAACAGAAGAGCATGGCCTGAACTCAAATGTGGGATAAGCAAAGTGTGAATTCAGCGAGTGCTAAGGAACAAGATGGGCCAAGAAGCCACACATCAGGATATCGACTGCCTCACATAAACTAATTAAAGGGATTGAAAAAGGGATTCCCCTGAATGAATCAAAAGATAAATAAATTAAAAAAATCTTCAAAGTAGATTGTTCAGTTAGGAATACATAATTTAAAAAATTACACTAACCTTTACCTCAAAGCACATACTCCACAGATGACAGTTTGAGTAAAAATGACACTTATTCAGTAAAAATTATAAACACAGTAACAAGAAAAGCTAAATATTAGTAATATTAGTAAATATTAGTAATATTCTCCCTGTCCATTAATTTGTTTCTGTTTTATTGAGTCCAGGTGTCCTGCATTCCAGACTGGCCTTGAATCTACTATGCAGCCAAGTAGGACTCTGGGTTTCCTAATGCTCCTGTTTCCGCCTCCTGGCTGCTGGCGCTGCGCACTAATCCTGACTGACATGGTACTGTGGATGGAACTAGGGTTGTGTGCACTAGAGAAAGCACTCTACCATCTGAGCTACATCCTCAGGAACCACACACGCCACACACTGTAAAGATACAGCCCATCTATGAATACCCATCTTTTGGATTCAGTGAGATTGAATTCAGTGATTTTTTTTTTTGGAGGGTACATTTACAGTTGTATGACAATTATCATTAACCTTACACTAACATCCCTCTTCAGAAAGAAACCCTGTTCTCATTAACTATAACTTTCCAGTTCTACTTTCCCAGAGTCAGACAATCAAAAAAAAATATTTTCTGTTCCTATAAATTTGTCTGTTCTGGACATTTCATGTAACTCATACTCTATTGGTCTTAGTGTTTTTTCACTCAGTACAACAGGTTTTTTTCTGGTTTATGCATCTTATAAGCTTTAATCAGTCCTCTATTTTTAAAAAAAATTTTTTTAAATATTCATTTATTTTATGTATATGAATACACTATAGTTGTCTTCAGACACACCAGAAGAGGGCATGGGATCCCATTACAGATGGTTGTGAGCCACCAGTGGTTGCTGGGAATTGAACTCAGACCTCTGGAAGAACAGCTAGTGCTCTTAACTGCTGAGCCATCTCTCTAGCCCTCAGTCCTCTATTTTTATGGCTGTATATTATCTATGGCACAGAGAGACCACATGTTTATCCACTGATCATGTGACAAACATATGTGTTGATTCTCCTTTGAGGCTATTAAGAATAACAGTATTAGGGGGCCACTAACCCTGATGACCTGAGTTTGATGATAGAAGAACACCAACTCCCAACTTGTCTTCCAGCCTCCACACATGCACATACATGTTTGCGTTCCTGTGAGGCACCCACACATGTATACATAAATGTAAACATAATTTTATAAATAAAAAAAGAATAACCCAACAACAGGGACAAAGTATCTAAAGTGTTACTAGAACACACACGTGGCCCACTAGAGCATAGAGCAGTGGACATACCAACTCCTGGGTGTAAACACAAAGGGAGCCAACACATGCATGCATCTGCATGTCTGTTCACTATGGAATTATACTTTAAAGGTTAATAAAATCTCAAGCCCAACATACCTAAATCTGAATCCACTCCATGGAGTTCAGTTGATTACTGAAACAGTGGCATCACAGACAAGATGAAAGATCCCATTTCCATAAATGTACTTTCAACAAAAATCTGACATAAGAACATAGACCTAGCTAGGCATAGTGGTGCAGGGCTTTAATATCCCAGCACTTGGGAAGCAGAGATCTCTTGAGAGTCTGGGGCCAATCTGGTGGATACGACCAGCTGCAGGCCAGCCACAACTAACAGTGAAACTCTATCCTAAAAACAGCACAGAACCAGGCATGGTGGTGCACACCTATAATCCTAGCACTTGGGAGATAGGACAGAAGGTTTTCTAGTTCAAGGCCACCCAATAAAAGATCCTCATCTCAAAAAGAACAGACTGGACAGGGGTAATGGTACCAAAGGACTTCAGGTTTACAGTACATAATGTACACCAACACACACCATAGACAGATGCAGACAGCTCACAGTATCAGCAGAAAGAATCTCAGGGAGAGCCCCATGTAGAACCACATGGAGTTAGAAGACAGAGCTGACAGGAAGGCCTTAGGCCTGTGGGAGTGTCCAAGGCAGCACAGGACACAGGTGGGCACAACAGCGCAGTGGGAGGCGGGGCTCTCTAGACACTGTCAGGAGCAGACTCTGAGGCTTCTTCATTGGGTTTGCTATGTTGGAGGTATTTCCTCCCGACCCCCAGTCACATCAATGCCATCAGCCTTGGACGACAACTCAGGCTATAAGCACAGGCTTGTTCCAGCTCTGTTGAAGGCCCAGAAGACAATGACGACAGTCATTAAAAGGTAAGCAAGAATGGTCCCAAAGAAGAAAGCTATGATCTCCAGGGTCACCGCCCTTCATTTTGCCCTGACAGAGCTCACTGGCTTCTTACAGGAACATTATTTCCTTCTGGAACTAAGAAAACAACTCTGAGAACCCGTGTCTCCAAACAAGTTTCCCCAAGAGGGTCAGACAAAAAAAGCAAAAAGTCCGAGTCTCAGAGCCAGAGGCCACACATCCTGACTAACTCCTGCTTGTTTCACAGAATCATCTGGGGACTAGGAAACATCCATCACACCTGCTCTGTGGGGTGGGGTGGCCTGGATCTGGGAAGACTGGACTTAGCAGTGGGGAGGCCTACTTCAGATGACGTAAAACAAGTCCCAAGTCTCACCCTACTTTCCACAGAAAATCAATTCCATCAGTTCCCTCTTGACACCTAGCCCTGCCTTCCGAGACACAGGGTAAGAGGCAACAAGGCAGGAAGTGAAGGCACCTCTTCACTGGCAGCCTGTCCACGCATGTGGAGGGAAAGGAGGAAGATGAACACATGTAAACATCACCAAGAAGCCTGGTGCCGGTCCACACAGGCTGCTGCGCACCCCAACTTACAGCACCAAGGGGGCTGAGAGGAACCACACTCTGAGCAGTCCTCCGGTACTGCAGAGAGCAGAAGGAACTGAGTGTGGACCGACCCTCATGAGAGTGAGCAGTAGTTACTGTGTATACCATCATGTGTCTCAATTTAAAAAATGAGAACTAGGGCTGGAGAGATGGCAAAGAAGCTGGGTTCTGTCCCTAGCACCGCATGAAGCAGCTCACACCTGCCTCTAACTCCAGCTCTAGAGGATTCAACATTCTCTTTTGGTCTCCATGGGTACCTATGGTTGCATGTACATAGCCAAGCATAACACACACACACACACACACACACACACACACACACACACACACACACACAAGCTCTCACACTATTTACTTATTTATTTATTTATTTACTTATTTATTTTTGAGATAGGGTTTCTCTGTGTAGCCCTAGCAGGCCTGGAATCTGCTCTGTAAACACAGGCTGTCCTCAAACTCACAGAGATCTGCCTGCCTCTGCCTCTGCCTCCTGAGTACTGGAATTAAAGGCAATGTGCCACCACTTTCCAGTTAGAAACACATGATTTTAAAATGAAATAGTTTTAAAATTTTTATTTATTTGGTGTGTATGGGTGCTTTGTCTGCAGGCATGTCTGTGTATCACATGTGTACCTGATGACCTCAGAGGCCAGAAAAGGGCATCGAATCTCCTGGGATTGAAGCTATAAACTGTTGGGAGTTTCCATGTTAGATGAATTAAAACTGGAAATGCAACCACTGCTCTTAACCACTATCTCCTCAGTATCAATAAAATAAACCTTCATAATGAAACTATAGCAGCTCACTACAGAACAGAACCCTTTGGGGTCAAAAGCTGCCCTAAAAATACAGCCTGGTTTAAGACAGAACTCAGGGGTTGAAGAGATGGCACAGAGATCGAGAGCACTGACTGCTTCTTCCAGAGGTCTTGAGTTCAATTCCCAGCAACCACATAGTGGTTCATAACCATGCCTCTTCTGGGCTTCAGGCATACATGCAGGCAGAATGCTGTATACATAATAAAATAAATCTTTTAAAAAAATAAAAATGAAAAGAGAGCTCAGTTCTCCCTCACAGTAATTTGCACTAGTCCCAACAGTGAGTGGCAGAGTTTCCTGGCAGCCTCTAAGGAAGGCCCACCACGCTCCCATATGAAGAAAGAACTTTCTGGATGGCTGGAAAGAGCCCTCTGCCTTCCCCCCAGTATTTCAATCAGGCCACACATCAGAACACTGAGTGTCAACAGAGGTCCAAAAGGAACTTGATATCACTTCTCCTGGAAAGAGCAATAACCACTGTCTTGGCCCAGTATGGAGAGTCAGGCAGTTCTGTAAAGAAGTACTTAGCCTCAAGCCTCCTCCAGGAAGGGGACCTGCATATTAGTGCTCCTGCCCAAAGACCCTGCACATTCCTGGAAGAAGCCCTATCTATCCTCTATCGTCCTCATGGGAACCTCTGAGGAGCTTCTGAGCATTGGTCAGGACATAGGATTGGTCCTACGGTCAGCAGGGAGGACTAGACCTGCTTATGCAGAGAGGGAAAGTCCAGCAGCAATCCCAGGATAACATGTCCTCTAAGCCAACACTACCCTCAACCACTGCAGGAAGCGAGGCAGGAGCATCCCAACTATATATGGTGAGGCAGGACAACTGACCTTGCAAGACAGGGCAATCTGCCTAGTGCACTACAATGGCAAGAGGTCTGAGCTTCCTCTCAGCAGGTGCAGAAATGGAGGGCATGGATGCCTGTGTGTAACAGGCAGAAGAAACTCAGGAAGGATACAGGTAACAAATCCGTGATAGATGTGAGGGCACAGCTCTGCGACAGATGGAGATGGCAAGTCCGAGATACAGAGTGGGCTGGCCTGGATCAGCTGGCCCTGGGAGAGGGGCATCTCCTCATTCCTACCCCCACCACTGACTGAGGAGCAGCTCCCAGACTAGCCCTCTCCCAGGTCTCCCTCATTTCTACCAGGCACATCCCAGGCTCATGCATACTCCAAAGAGGAGTTCAAAGGTCTCTTGATCAGACCTAGAATCCATGGACCAATCATATCAGTGAATAATGTTGGTAAGTTTCTGATACAGGGCATGAGTCTCACTTAGATCCCAAGGATTCTTTCAGAAGCATCAATACTAATGAGAATTTAATCACCCTGGGTGTGGTCTGAGCTTTGGAATACTTAAAAGTCTGACATGATCTCGTATGTAGGCAGATCTGGGCACACAGACCTGCCAACTCCCTTAAAGGGTCCGCAGAGACATCATGGGAGACCCTACCCCACACCAACTCCAGCCAATTGTTCACACCCATTCTAAGGAGGACTTCCAATGGACTTCCACTGTTTAAAGAACATTTCCTGAGTAGGCAATGTGGGCTCCCCAGAGACAGCAAAAGAGGAAAGGGGTTTTATCAGGTGCCTTATACAAAAGGACCTTTACCGCTGCATCTCATAGGTAAGCAAACTAGGGCTCAGAAAGGCCAAGCAATTCAACTCAGGGCATCACCAGGATTTTTATTTTTATTATCAAAATCCATCTCTGTCTTTGCAGCAAGGCCCTGGAGAGAAAGAGTAAGGGTTTCCAGGAAGTCAGAGGCCGTGTGGGCACAATGACCACCTACCTACCTCTGCCCAACCCCACAGCCCAGCATTTCTCAGCCATCACACGGTAGGTGCTCCACCAAACCCAGGCCTCTCCAAAGACACATCATCAGCAAGAAGCTGAGGCAGCTCACACAGCTCCCTTTCCCCAAGGAGCCCTTTGCTTACAACTGTGATGATCATTAAGACCAGAGGCCCTGGAGGCACCCCAAAACAGCACAGGGCCACAGGGGTTGTCATTGGTCTTTGTCTTTGTTGGTCCCCCTCCACTCCCTGTGAGGCCTGTGTGAATCCACATGGGCCATTCCATTGCCAACTGAGAACCCCAGCTGCTCTGGGCAGCATCCAAATGTTAAGCTGCTTTTAGAAAACTGGGGATTCATGCCTGGGCAGAAGGGATTTAGCCAGAATTGGGCACCATTTAGAGAAGATTACGCCCTAATTGCCCTGGTGTCAGCAGGCAAGCTCCTGCCAGCTGAGCCCTGAGACTGGGAGAGGTCCCTGGAGACCCTGGCTTCCCTATCCAAGGACACCGAGCCCAGCACTAGGGCCTGGGGACCAGTCATCATCCTCCACAGCAGCTGGCTTAACACAGGACTTCCATTTAGCAGCCTGTGGTCAGGACAGGAGGAGGGGCCTAGAGGCCCCATGGACAGCATCACATCTGTTCTGGGCCAGAGAAAGACAACTAGACAGGCATCAGAGCAGCCTGAAGCAGGCTGGCTACAGACCACAGGTGCATGTGGCAGCAACCCACTTCTCTTACTGTCTCTAGCCCTCACCACATTCTTTCACCTCACTAACCTGTTTAAGTAAGAAAAATCAAGGAGGCTCATGGTCAGAAAATGACAGAAGAATCTCAAGTATAGGCCATTTCTAAACCTAAAGGGTTTCTCGCCACAGGACCAGTAACAAGAAAAAAATCCCAAGAGAGATGAGGGACCATTACAGGCCGTCAAGATAGATAGGCTCCATTTTCTAGTTCTGAAGTTTCTGGAAGATGGTTGAGCCTATGGACAGCGCTGCAGTTCTTCAGCCCTGTTTCAGGATGACACATACCCTGGTGCACATCCAACCCTGGTCCTCTAGGGGCAAGTCCCCACCACAAGGGATTTGCATACCTTGAAGTAATATCATTAGACTCACACTAAAGGATTCTGGGGCTACATTTCCTAAAAGTTAGAGGAACCACAGATGTCTGATCTCCAATCCTTGTACTGTCTCATACTTCGGCCTTGTCAAGTCACCGGGGAGACTTCCATTCCTTCTCATGCTGTCACATGACCTCACTTCCTATCCTCCTGGATATCCTCTTTTAGACACTATCACGGACTATGTGATAGTCTGCTATAGGCTAACCAGTTTGTTCTCACAATACAGCAGTTCTGGGAGTTAGGGTCTAACAGGAGACAAACACGACAGGAAGAGCGCCTTCATGAATGATGAGTGCCTTCTTGTGCGGTCACACACCTGTTTTCCCTCTGCTTTCAACCATGAGTTGAGCAGAAGCCCTCAGCAGAAGGCCGGCAGTACAGGTGTTATGCTTTTAGATTTTGCAGCCTCCAGAACCACCTGCTTAGATAAGCTCTTTCCTTCTGATGTTCTGTTATAGTAATAGGAAGAGGATTGTGATGCAGTCCCACTATAACAGCAAGAACAGCCACAGCCTTCGATGTTCTGTTCTAATAACAGGAATGGGACTCAAATGTGGTCCCACAGCTACAATGCAAACCACAGCTGGTATGTGGAGAAAGCAATCCTTGCAATCCTCACCAAGACCTTACAGAATGGGATTATATGCGGGGTCCTTAAAGGAAGGGTGCAGGCAACCTCAAGTCACCAACGATGACTTCCCAGAGAGGCTGGGGAGAGGCAGTCCCCTGAGCCTCACTCGCCCTTGGGATGTCTGGGAGTAGGATGGTCTTTCAGACTTCAGTTCTTATAGGCAGAGAGAAAGGCAACCCATGGTGAAGACTGAGGCCCAGCCACAGGATGAGGAGAAAGATGGACTGAGTCATAACATAAAAGTAAACAAAGAGGGGCTGGGACGACAGCCCTCTGCCATCAAACCTGATGGCCTGAGTTTCATCCTTAGAACCCATGGTGGAAAGAAGACTGACACCCATAAGGTGTCCTCTGGCCTCCCAGCACACAGGCATGGGGAAGAGTGTACAAAATTGTAAAGTAAAACACATAAAGAGAAGATGGGTCAGTGGGTAAGAGTTTGTCATGCGAGTTTAAAGTTTGAATCCACAAGGACTCACAGAAAAAGCCAGGCATGACAATACACTCCGGCAATGCCAATGACAGCGGAGGCAAAGTAAGGCAAAGGTAGCCGGGCCACAGGGTGTACTGGCCCCAGCCAAGCTCCAGGCACAGGGAGAGGCCCTGTCTTAAAGGAACAAGGTGAGATCAGGACACCCAATATCCCCTCAGGCCTCTGCACAAGTGCAGGGTTGCAAGCACCGCCACACAAATACTCACTCCTCTCTCCCTTCCCTCTCACACACATATATGGACACATATATAAATTAATTTAAAAAGACAGAAGCCCAATAAAGGCTAATACACTGTTAAAACAGCATTGTACTAGCAAAAGAAAAATCACATCGCTCAACGGAACAAAACAGGGGGCCCAGAAAGAGAGCCACATAAATACTACCAAATGATGTCTGACAGAGGAGCAAAGGCGACTGTCCACACCAAACCAACCGGACACCCACACAGAAAATAATCAGAGCCTCAAACTCTTCACAGAAGTTAATTCACAACAGACCAGAGTCTCACATGAAAAGTGAAGAACTATGAAGGGAGCTCAAATAAAAGAAACATCTGGGTGACCCTGAGTTCGATTATGAACCTTGCAGCACTAAAAACACGACCCACAGAAGAAAAACACGACCCACAGAAGCAAGAGTGTCATGAAGTAGAAAACCTGTCTGTCCGAGACACCACTAAGATACTGAAAAGACTAGTATGGTCTGGGACTTAGACCCAAGCAGCTAAATGGTTGCTATGGCCACACATATACTAAAAACAGCACTTACAACTGAATAAGAAGAAAACAGCAACTGGACTGAAGATGTCCAAAAGATCAGGAAAGGCACCAAATCATACTAATGGCAAAGGGGCAAAAGAAAAATGCCCTGGATTCCAACCTGAGCATGGCAGGATAATAATGTGAAAAGACACCCAGGGCCATGCATGCTCAGGGGTCTGCAGACTAACAGTAGCTACAGCATCCCACTGTGCACACACTAACACAGCCAATGCCCAGCAACTGCAGGGAAAGCTAGCACGGGCAGCAGGAGTGCTCACTCACTACTGAGCTAAAGACCAAACAGACCAGCCCGCTTGGAAGGCAGGTCCACTTCTTACACAGCTGAACAGAGTTTAAGCCTCACTGGTGTATTTATCCAGAAGATTAGAGAACTTAGGTCTATAGTAGGTTTATTCATATTTGGAAAAAGTGAAGCGACCAGAAGGCCCTTCAATGGGTGGCGAGTTGGTGAGACCAGATGATGACGACGCAGATGAGCCTTCGTGGTTCCCGTCACATGGCATTCTGATAAAAATAAAATTAGGGAGATGGTAAAAATATCAGTGACTGGCAGAGGCTTGGTGGGGTGAGTGCAGGAGGTGAAATGCAAGGGGTTCTTCAAGTTAGGATACTATGCACTTGTCAAAGCCAGACAATGCCAAAAAAAAAAAAAAAAGGCAATCAGAGATCTTAAGATACGTAAATGTTTTAAAAATCTATATTGGGGGTCCTAGGATGGAATGCATAAAGTGGCCAAACAGTTTAAATTACAAATGAAGGGTGCAGAAATATTAAATGGGATAAGTAACTGTGGGGTAAAGTGAAATATGTAAAAGTAAAGGCAAAAAAGGTGAAGTAGCCTACTGGGGCACACACAGACCGTCTGGACACCTGCACATGTGAATTAGGACCAGTGAGTGACAGTGTGACAGATGGTGGGGGCCAAGGGTCTCACTGCTGGGGTAGGAGGCTCCAGATGAGCAGGTGGTGAGGAGCCATGTGGTGATGGTGAAGTAACCGAATTCCTGGTTGCAGATACGTGTGCATATGACTTAGCAGACACTACTCGCTCTGTGGCTGAAAGGGCCTAGCATTAGCCATACCTTGGTACAATGAGCAACTAGATCTTTGTTTCTAATACCTCGCTCATCTAAAGCAACTAGAGCTTCTAGGGAGAAATAGCTGGCTCCAGAACTAAATATAGAATGTCTTGTAGTATCAGAAAGCTTAAAACAATATTGAACAAGGGCCTGGGGAGATGGCTCCATCAGTGAAGTTCTTGCTGCTCAAGTGAGTTCAGATCAAAGGCACATATGTACAAGGCATCTACAACCCCAGCACCATGGAGGCAAGACAGGAGAACGGTGGGGACCGGCCTCGCTGGCCATCCAGCCTGGCCAAATCAGTGGACAACCCTGTTCCAAAAAACAGGGTGAGGAACATGGTTAGGTGAAGAAGACACCCAGCCTTATGTCTGGCCTCTACACATATGTGCACGTACACAGTACACACACACACACACACACACACACACACACACACACACACAGAATGCTTAGTAACAAGCAAACAAAAATCACTACAATAGAGTTCTGCTGGAATCATGAGAGCCAAAGCTAGGAAAAGTTTTAGGAGCCAAGTTAAGTATTATTACAACCCAGTGAGTGAAGTAAAATCCCAATGTGTCTATTCTGATAAAACACTAAACGAGGAGGAGACAAAGGGCAAGACTCTGTGAAACACCCAAACACGTTGCCTGGTTCCTCCCAGACAGCAGTGAGTGAGGCAGGGAAAGGAACAACGCTACTGTGGAGAAATCTGTGGAGACTGAGGCGAGCCACTGTTCACATTACTTGGCTTGGACAAGTGCACAGTATCATTGTCATACCTTCCAGTGCCATACACAACTGTTTTGCCACCAATCAATCAGAAACCAATCTCCTGCACTGCACACCTGCCTCTCAGCCATGAGTTTCAGTCAACAAAAGCCATGCCAAAGCATGGACCCCGGTCTGTGAGAACACAGGACTATGGCTGCCCTCTTCTGAACCTGTCATGCAAACCCACTCAAAAAATTCCAAATAACAAATGCCCCTATTAGTGAGGTCTACCAAACATCTGACCTATCTTCCTTTAAAATGTCAAAGTTGCTAAAAATAAGGAATGTCTGAGAAAAGGTCACAGTTCAAGCGCCTGAGAAGATATGCTGACCAAATGTAACGTGGTATCACAGATGAGACCCTGGGTTAGAAGCAGGACACCAGGTAAAAGCAAAGGCCGAGACAAAGTGCAGGCTTTATGACAACTCCCTGGTGCTGTCTGTAACTTCATGGACTGTATGTAACACATGGATCACACTAAGGTACTACTTGAATGAGATGCGCATGGGCGCATGTCCACACCAAATCTCTGTACTGTCTGAAACTCTAATTGATAAAAAAGCAGCACAGTTTGACAGAGTCAATGGTTAGAAACACAGAAATCCTGGCCCATGACTCCTGGCTTTAACAGGGTGCTGAGGGGTGGATGTGGTGTCATGGGCTGGCAGCTCTGGGACTTCTGTGAGGTGGTGAGAAGCAGACTTTTCACTTGGTATAGGAAATGTCCAATCAGACATGCAAATGGGTTTTCTCGGGGTTTGGACCAGCTGCGCCCAGGACTCTGGATTCACTAGTGTTAGCTGAGACAGGGTCTCTGTCCTTTAGTTTGATCTTGACCATGAGGCTGAAGATAATCTTGACCTTCTGATCCTTCTGCCTCCACTTCACAAGAGCTGGGGTGACAGGTGTGCATCATCTCACCCTGTCTTCGTAGCACTGAGGCCCAAACCCAAGGCTATGTGCGAGCTTGCCAAGCACTCTGCCAATGTCGCAGCATTTCCAACCCCTTTGGTGTTTTTTATGAATGAAATGACACACAGGCAATGCAAAATTTCCAATATTTTCATATCTTTCCTCACATATCAATCACTTTCACACAAATAACTCTAGAAATCTCACTTGAGCCAAGCTGGGAAAATTGAAATGCTGCTCAGACAAACAGATAACATTAAGAAATTGTTAGGTTTCAGGCTTGAGAACTCAATAGCTCTTGTTTTATAAGAAAATACTCCTTGTTTTCTCAACAAAGCTACTGCTACTGAAGTAACAAAGCAAGATGAACTAAGGCACAGAAGCAAGACTGGCCACAGTCAGAAACTGCAGGCGCAGCTAGGACCATGGCTGGGGCAATGGAACCCTTCTCTCTACTTCCGCTTTGCTTAAAACTACAACTCTTCAGGCTGATGTGGTGGTGAATGCCTTTGATTCCCAAAACTAAACCCAACCCAACCCAAACCAAAATATAAAAGCCATACAACTCGTCTACTTTTTGAAAACTGTGGCAGCCGCCCCGTGGTTTCCCTGTGTCGGCTTCTGACACATACTCATGGGAAAAGAAGAGGAACCCACAAGCAAGACACCCAGTGTTCCCACTTCTCCTCACTGCACAGGTTCTACAACAGATCTGGTAACTCTGTTCTATGTTCTGAAGCTCCTAAAACATACAATTTTAAATGGTGATTTCTAAACAGTGAAGAGGCTCTCCACTCCTGCTCTCTTCAGCTCCACCATCCATCTGCACAGGGTGGCCACCGGCTTTAGGGAAGCTGAGGGGCCTGGCCTCAGCCTTGGCCCTCTGCCTCCATCCACCTCTGTCCACCTCCAGGCTTGGTCTGCAGGGGAGAGAACGGCCACCCTACTCTTCTCTGCGTCACTTGGAATACTGAACCAGAGGGGCCTGGAGCCCAACCCTCACCTATGTGACCTTTCGTTGTCGTGAGTCACACACTGTCATCACAACATGACTGGTAAAGAAATCTTTACCTGTCATCCGGTCCACATATGAAAAAGAAGGCCCAACTAGAGGGGGTGCTGCCTCAACTGGCAAGAACAAATCTGCTCTCCACTGGCAAATAAAGGCCCGGGTCCCTGAGTAGACCCACAGGATTCCCACATGAACCTGGGCCAGGGCTCTTGCTGATGGTGGCTGCTCAGACCTAAGGGAAGGACAATGACCATCCAAGTTGTCTTAGTACGCCAGACTGTTGTGAGAGGCACCATTATTAAGCCACCAAGGCCTAGACATAAGAGTGGCTCATTGAAGGCCACACAATTCCTGAGAGCCCAGACAGGGTCCCAAAACACTCCTCTGACATCACAGAGATGGGCAGCACATACAATCAGCTCTTCTCTTGCTCAGGCAATGCCTGACTTCTCTGAGGCCTGCTGGCTCCCCTGAGAGTGATAAGCTCCCAGCACTGGGCTTGGGCCTCCCCCTGCCTCCACCTGCTAAGCCTCAAAGTATGCTTGGCATCTCTGAAGACAGGCTCGCTCCATCACAGCTGTGCCAGTCCTGTGTCCAGTGGAAGGTGGCCAAGGCCACGCCTCCGCATGCTGGCAGAGCTGGCCTGGAGCAGCCATTCACATGCCTGGGGCAGATTCTCTGCCAGGTATAGGTATCTGATTGCCATGCCCCTCAGAACACCCCCAGGGTCTGATATGGCAGTTAAACACATTATTAAAAGTAGAAGGTGATTATCAAATTCCTTCATGTCCACCATTTGACAGTTAGAAAGGCAGTCCCAGAAGAAGGAGGGTCAGCCAACAGAAGGCGGACCACAAGGCCACTGTCCAGATGCCTACAGCTGCCTTGCAACTGCCTCGAGGATCTGTAAGATCCTCAAGTGGACCACCTTCATATAGTCCATTACTGACACCCCACATGAACCCACAAAACACACATTGTGGCTCCCATGCCTCCCCCCAAGATTTATCTGCTCAGAAATGGATAAAAGGACAGTGTGAGGATGTCAGAGGATCAGGGAAACCCCAACTCATTTAAAATTAGACCAGGACTTTCTCCTCTCTGGAAGCAAACAGTCCAGGAAGCTGGGCCTCACGTTGGTAGGGCACCAATCTGTGTACCCTGAGGTGCACTCTCTGCACCCCTTCATCACCCCTGCCTCCTCAAGTGATGCAAGGGTTGAAGACAGCAGCTCAGGCAAGCCCAGAGTCAAAGGACCTGCCAGAAAGTGTCTACACTTGAGAAGTGAGTGGGACTTCCTTCCAGGAAGAGGGGAGACACAGAGTGGCCCCACAAGGCATGACACACAGGGCGTAGTCAGCAGAGAAGGACAGGCACAGGGAGGTGCTCCAAGCACTACAGTGAGGAGCTGGAGGCCTAAATGACGTGGAGGTAGGCTGACAAAGCATTACAGGTGCCAGGGTCTGTGCCCAGCCTGACGCTGGATTCCACCCACATGGACATGGTGATGTACACGGCTCAGCACCACCAGAAGTGACAGGGGACAGCAATGAGGGTGTGCCCAGGTCTGTTCTTGGACCAAGCCCAGGTGAAGGGAAACTGCTTCTGGGAATCTCTCATGACAGAGATGGGGAAGCTGAACTCAGCCCAGTCTCCTACGGTAACTGCCCTGCTCGCCAGCCCAACACACCTATATACCCAAAGCTTCAGCAAAGGACACAGCAAGCTGCTTCATGACCACTCAGTACCATGAGCAGGCTGGCAAAAGTCCACCATGCTGGATAAGGAGAAGAGGCACAGAATGACTTGGGACAGATGTGGCCCTTACTGAGTCAGACACAAAATATCAGCAAAACAGGCCATGGGACATCCTCTCTACTCATAGCGTCAGTCAACACCCGGGCCATAGTGTCAGCAAGACACAGCCATTCACCCAGAAATAAAGACAGCGGGGTCAACACTGAGTCGGCTGGCTCACCTACTGCAGCCTCTCCTTAGATCTGGTCATAAACCCTTTCACCCAGGTCAGATGGCTTCCTCACCTCAAAGACTTGCATAATTAAATTTGAGCAAGAATACAAACAACTCAACTACAGCATAATTTAAATTGTTAGTAACTAAGTCTACCACATTTAAAGGAACAAACAACTTAGACAGTTCACTGCTCTGTGGTAGAAAACTTCCCACAAGAGCCTGTTCCAGCATGGGTGTGAGGAATAGACACAATGCCAACAAGAGGCAAATTGGCATAAACTGTTGGCAGCACTCTCTGAAGCTGATGCATTCCTCCAAACTCTACTAGAAACTTCTGGAAGAAACCTTATCCCACCTTACAAAGGGGAGTGGAGCAGTCTGCCCAAGCCTATACAGCCAGTGTGGGGATGTCATTAGGCTAAGCAGATACCTAAAGGGCACCTAGAGAATAGATCACACCCTCTTTCTCGTGCCCTACGAGGTTTCCCTCCAGATAATGACAAGGCTATATGTATGCCATTGTTCTTCACTGTGTCATAAAATGATTCTGCCCATAATAATAATTGCAAGAGGATGACCAATAGAAGTCACTGAATTGGGGACCGGCCAGGTCACCAACAGCCTGTTTTCACTGCACATGGTACTGTGCACATGGTACTGTGCACATGGTACTGTGCAGGAAACCTGTTAATTCAGAAGAGGATAGTGGGCTTCCCAGGAGAGGTTCACAGGCATTCCACAGGAAGTGGGAAGGCAACCTATCTGTATGTGCAAAGGGAGTGGCACTATAATTAACAGTTGCTACCTGCCTGGAGGACTAATGGGGGGAGGGGAGCCCTGACAGAGACTAGATTTGGGAAGAGGACACACCCACTCCATATTTTCACAGTCCCGACCTTCATCTATCACATCACTTTACCTGCCCCTCCCCCTCTGGGGGGGTTGCCCAATCCACTCCTTTGGTCAACCCTCTGCCAATGGAGCCAGGCTTGGGAAAGTTATTGACGTTACCATGATCATCAAAGTTACTGATGTCCTCTG
Organism: Apodemus sylvaticus; assembly: GCF_947179515.1. NCBI lineage: Eukaryota > Metazoa > Chordata > Mammalia > Rodentia > Muridae > Apodemus > Apodemus sylvaticus. Next base: position 17,537,033 of record NC_067485.1, read on the forward strand.
ACAGGCAACAGATTTGAGATTCTGCACGAAGATTCAATTCCTACCCACAAGAAGCAGCAGCCACTTCAGAGATTCACCCAGCCTTTAAGGATTCATTCCCCCAGAAAAGGGAGAGGCTCTGAATGAAGAGTTCAGGCACCTACCCAATGCTGGCTGAGAGCAGAAGTATTAAAAGAAGAGCCCATGATTAATAACCTGGAGCACAGCTGAGTCTGACAGGGAAGGGAAACTGCTTAGATAATCCAACAAGCTACCTGTATGGCCCCATACCAGGCCTTTCCAAATATAGAACACTAAAAGCAATACTTCTGGGTTGGTGACGCTGAATTCCTACTTTGCAGAGCTGGAAGCTAAGGTGTGAGGAGAGCTTACCATGGCTCACCCAAAGCTCACCCATCATAAGCAATAAGAAGGGGTTGGTCCAAACTCAGGTGTGTCCTCCCATAAAGCATTTCCCCCACAGTCTCCAGAACAAGGCTGGGGAGTCAGGAAGGATAGGAGTGTCACTTACACTTAAATCATCCTAGAAAGCTTACCCAGGTCCCTTCTACTGCCCCTCCCCAAGCTCTTGGCCAGCTGGAGGGTCTAACCTGTCCCCCTACAGTGGGATGACAGAAAGCACCAAGCTTCTGTCAGAAGGAACACAGACTCCATGGTGACAGGCAGGGCCAAGGAGGCAGAGCAAGGCAGGAAGCAGTCGATGGAAGCCATGCATCCCAGGAGTGGGAACCCCATTAAGGAGATGGGGAAAAAGCAGCTAGTTGAGCCAGAGCTAAGTCACACAGATGCGGTGGATACCGGGAAAGCCGGCCTGTCAGGGGCTATAGGCAACCAGGAGCTGCGACTCACTCAGCCCCGTATCCATCTCTTCCCAGCCTCAGGCAGTCATGAAACCAGATGAACAGCACAGAAAGCAGCTGCTCCAAAAGGGGGGAAGGGGATTTGCTTGAAGGTGATAAACTGTGGTCAACCATCCCCAGGTCCAGCCTTTCCCAGGGGTCACTTGCACAGACAGCCTCAGCTGTAAGGGCATCCTCTGCTCCCCGCCACCCACCTACACAGACACACCTTAGGCAGCAATAACCATAGCAGGACATCAGTCCTCAACGAAAGGGCCAACAAGGCCTGCAGAGAAAACTAGCGGGTGAGTGGGGCTGCAGGGAGTCTGGTCTCCAACAACCGGGCGCGGGGCCGAGCACGGCCACTCACCGCCACTGCCCTGGACCGCAACTCTAGGTCTCCTGCCCCACCCCTGGTACCTCCCACCACTGGGCAGGGTGACCTTAGCGCCCGAGGCGGGGTCGCAGCCTGCCACTCACCTCTTTGAGCTGCTCCATCTCGCTGCGGATGGCCTCATAGTCCACCTCGAGCTCCTCGAACTGCAGTTTGAGCTGGTGCTTCTCCTCCAGCACCGCCAGCCCATATTCGGCCGCCTGGATCTTCTCACGCGTGGTCTCGGCCAGCTCGTGGGACAGCCGCTTCACCTCGGCGCGCAGCCACTCCGGCTGCGCCTCCATCACCAGACGCGCATACTCCTCCTCCTCCGACGGCGCGGACATGGTAACCGCGCGCCGAGGCCGGCTCCCACCTTGGTTCCCACAAGCCGGGCCCTCTTAGCCGCCGCCGCCGCCGCCCAGCCCCGACGGCCGCCCGCGCCGCCGCACTGCTCCTCCCTGACGCGCGCGGAACACTGGGGGCTGCAGTCCCACTGAGCATGGACTACACATCCCGCAGTTCCTTGCACCCACCTGATACGCGGCTGTGATTGGTCTAAATCTCAAAGGGGGCAGGCGCTAACGTGACGCAAAGCTACGTCTCCCTTAGCATTGTGGGAGATGTAGTCCTACTTTACGCTCATAGCTTGGCCCGTTGTGCGCCGCGCCGGTCTGGCTCCAATTGTTGATTGGCCGGCGCTGCTGACGTGACAGAAGTAGGGTGCCATCGACCCCAGCCCAGGGACTTGGCAGCCACACGGAGAACCTCCTGCCTTCCGCTCCCAGCCTTTGTACAGTAAGGTGATCCGAGCTGTGGATACCACGAATAAGATTCGCGTCCTACAACGTCAGAGCATGGTTGGTGAGACTGTGTGGCGCGCGCTTTATGCGGAATTTGAATGACTTGTGGCGGGCCACGGGCACTGCCAAAAGGATGCCAACAGCCTGACGCTTGAGGCTCAGGGGAGCCCAAGCCCGAATACTACTTCCTCTTGTCCATTGTCTGTTAGGATTTTCTTTCATGGAAGTGAAGGCACCTCCGTGAGCATAATGTTATAGGTGTGTTTAAATATTGCCTGCCTTCTATTTTCGGCGGGGCATAGCTGTACTCTTCACTAGAATTCTAAATAAAACTTTTCTCCTCGCATGGTGGTTTGGATATAACAAGCTTGTTGTTCCTCTTCTCACTACACACACCCCCGCAACACCACACCCTACAGCTGCGGACCACCATAAAACATAGAGGTCAGCTGGAGAGTTGGCTGGGGATAAAGCTCTTGCTCAGCAAAAGCAAGGGCCTATATTTGTACACCTAGAGCCCACATAAAGCACAGTCTATAATCCCAATGTTCCCGAGGCTAGATGGGAGGTGGAGAATGGAGATTCCCTGAAGCTAGCTAGACTGGTGTATGGAAGGGGGGGGCGGGGCAAGAAAAAGAAAGATAACCGTTCTCAAACAAAATGAAAGACTAAGACTGACAACTGGATCTTGTCCTCTGATTCCCAGTGTATGTGGGACCTGTGCGCACACACAGAAATATGAATCACTTCACACATACACATTAAAAGAAAATCTAGGGTTAACATAAGAATTGTGTAGTATATAAACTTGGTATGGTGAAACACACCTTCAAGCACTTGGGAGGCAGAAGGAGAAGGATTTCAAAGCTAGTCTGATCTACATATCAAGTTCCAGGCTAGCCAGGACTAAATAGACCCTGTCTCAAAAAACAAAACAAGAGAGAGCTGTATAAATAGCCAACCAGCCTAATTTTCTAGAATAGTTCTGGCTCTACACTCAGGCCCACATATCAGGCCTACGCAAGCTTTTCACACTAAGTGAAGGAGGATTTAGAAGGAACAAACCTTGCTCCAACAAATCCTGAGCTATACAGTATACTTATCTGGGCTGCCTGGGAATTCTCCACCCTGACCTGAACCTGACTATGGCACAGGTGTGAGTAGGGAGGGGGAGAGGCATGAGTTTCTGGTGAGAACCTGACCAGGGAACTTTGAACTTGAAGATAAAGGTGATGACAGGCACGTTGAGATACAAATGGTAGGTCACTACCATTGTGGGCTTCCTTCAGCAGACACAGTGATGACCAGCAATGTTAGGGCTCTGAGGAAGGTTTCTAGGCTCTGGTTGTCGCTGGTAGGAGTGGGGCAACCAGGAAATACTTTTCTGAGGAGATGACACCAAAGAGAGAGAGAGAGACTCAGAGGACCCCACATTCAAGGATGATGTGGATAGATATACTCCAACTTGCAGATGAGAGACCACCTCTTTAGCACTCCCTGGGCCACAAGCCTTGCCAAGTCTTTGACCTGCACTTGCTCACTCAGTGCTCTCGATATTCTGGTTCACACCATTGCTTTATGAATAAGGAAAGCGAGGCCTGTTACTAAATCCTTGGTATTGCCCTTGACTTCCCACACCCTCATCCATTCATGCTGACCCTCTCTGCCTCTCAGGAAATACTGCGTGAGAGTTACCTGCCTGTCTCAATGGCCCATCACCTCTGCCTGAATCAGTGATGTCACCTCCCCTCCTTCCCTCCCCTCCCAAAGCAAAGATGGTGAAACCATTTCCAAGTCTGCACATGTTCTAGAAGGGCCTCCTCACTCCACCCACCTGAGTGTTGATTCCCTTGCTGTGCTCTAGTTGCGTGTGTGTATTCTTACATGATGGGTGGGGCACCTTAGAATGTCCGCTCCAGGAGGGCAGGAACCTTGACAAGGCCCAGCATTTTCTAGCCTATATCTGGGACTTCAGCCAGGTTCCCAAGGGATTCCTCTCCCTCACCCTGCACTGCTCCCTGGAAATGTATGTATGCCCTCTGATGATGAGGCAGAGGATGTTCATGAGGATGGAGGTAGCCTGGTAGAGAAGAACTGCTAGCCAAAAAAAAATGCAGTGTTCTTATCCACTGGTGGGCTGAAAAAAGCCTTAGGGGCAGAGAGGAGTGAATTTCTCCACATCAACCTGTTGTGCGATTGTGAACAAAGGCTCCAGGGTGTCAGGCATCCCAGACAAAGCTGGCCAGTCCTGCACAAAGATGCTGGCGGGGACTTACCAATATGGCGCACGTTGTCAGGCTCTATGTACTCTGGAGAGCTGTCCTGCCTGGTCCATGTGAGCTCCTCCTTGATAACCCAGGAGCAAAGTGCTCTCTCTTCTTGACATGCATGACTAACCTAGAAGAACCACACATGACGTAGCATTCCTGACCACCCATGACGTATGATGGCAAATGGCTATGGGCTTACATCTAAATCTCACTTACTCAACAAACCCCTGTGTCAGGCCTTGGAGAGCTCAGACACATTACTAATGGTAATGCTGGAGACCTTAACATCCTTATTACCATTTATCCTGCTCCAAGGCTTGTTAATTTCTTGGGTTAGTGAGATGGTTGAGAGGGTAAGGGTACTTGTTCCAAAATGAATGACCTGAATCCAATCTCTAGACACACACACACACACACACACACACTTCTGGCTGATGAGTAGGTGGATACTCCTTTCCCTCGGGTATTCCTGCCCTGTCCTCCACATCCTTCCTCATGTATCTGGGGGCATGGGGTCCTGTGGCTTGAGCCAAGATAGCTCTGGATGAGACAGCCCATTGGGACTATCACCCAACAGTTAGGCTGACTGCCAGTGCCTCTCCCAGATTCACAGAGAACCTTTTGTCCTGTAAAGCTCTGACCTACTCTTTAACTGATGCACAGATTCAACACGGACCCTATCAGAATCCCAGGTGGCTCTGTTTGTTTTCTAGAGCTCTGTCAATCAACGGGATAGAACCAAGAGCCTAGAAAGTGACCTATGCCTTTATGGTGAGCAAATGCTTCAGAAAAAAATGGATATCAAAGTGGGAACCATCTCCTGTCAGGTGAAAAAATTATCCCAACTAGGATTAAAGACCTAGTTAGCACTATAACACTCCAGAAGAAAACATAGAGCTAGATTTCTGTAGCCTTGGATTAAGCAGTGATTTCATAGGGATGACATTTGAGCCTAAGGGGCAGCGGCAGGGGTGAGAGGAGAACAAGAGCGAGCAGGAATAAGACACACACACACACACACACACAGAGAGAGAGAGAGAGAGAGAGAGAGAGAGAGAATATGAATCACCAAACTTAATCTCACCTTCAAAGGATAATTTTTAAACAGTGGGAGAAATCCAGTGACTGGGGTTCACCCCCTGAACATACACGTGTCATCACAAGCTGCAACCTTGGAGCCCTGCACAGGGTAGCTTAGACCTCTGCAGGCCATGTGTGGTATGCAGGCCCCATCTAGGAAAGAGCTGGGAGTGAAAGGTTCCTCTCTCTCTCTCTCTCTCTCTCTCTCTCTCTCTCTCTCTCCTTCCTTCCTTCTTTCTTTTTCTCTTGTCTTTCATCTTTATCTTTCCCTCTTTCTTTTCTTATTTTCTTTTTGATAGTCTCTGTAAATAGTGTGACTCTGGAACTCTGTAGTCCAATCTGGCTTTGAACTCAGTGAATTCTGCCTGCCTCTGCCTCTTTGCCTCAGCCTCCCAAGTGCTGCCCAAGTGAAACGTTTTCATCCCAGGTGAGGGATGGGGTGGTTAGCATGAAGGGCAGGGGTGGGCGTAAAAAGAGTAGAGAGAAGGAGGAGAAGCTCTCTTGTGCACCAACATTGCACTTAATAATAACGACACTAACACCACTGTGCGTGTTTGCATGCCTATGCTCATAACTGCACCACAGACAGAGGGGCCCAAAAGTCAGAAATCTATTTTCTCACAGTCCTGCATCACCCAGGTGCAGGCATGGCCCACGGCTTGGTGAGGTCTTCCTTCCCAGTTCATAAACAGCAGTCTTCTGGATCTGGATTTCTGCTTATATAGTAGATACAGTCCTCTATTATCCCTTTCTTTTTTTTAAAAAAAAGGGATACTGACTGTGTGTCACACACACACACACACACACATGCATACACAGAAACCAGAAGAAAATATTAAGTGTCCTCTTCTATCAACTGTCTTTTAGCCTGTTCCCTTGAGGCAAGGTCTCTCCCTGGATCTCACATTTTCTAGGCTACATTAGAAGCTAGCCACAGTAATTCTGTCTCTGCTTTCCTTCGAGCTGGGATTACAGATACTCATGGAGTACTGAGGTCGTTATATGGGTGCTAGGACCAGAACTCTTGCCTCATGGTTGTGCATCAAGTTCTTTTAACCACTAAGCTCCCCCACCTCCTCTCCTTAGCGGGACATCAGCCCTATTAGATCCGGCCCTCACCACACATGAGCTCCTTTCATCTTTATCACCTCCTCATTGGTGTCGTTAGGGATTGGAGAGTCTTTTATATGATTGCAGCAGGGGTACCCAACTCAGCTCACAGCAGCAGAATAACAGTTATCAAACCATGGCTAGTAGGTGCCTAACAATCTATGAACCCATTAAAAAGTAAAGTTCCAGGAGCTTGAGAGATAGCCCGGCGGTTAAGAAAACTTATTGCTCCTGCAGAAGAGCTATGTTTGTTTCCCAATACCATCCTGGTGGCTCACAACAATCCTTAACTTCAGATGAAGGGGACCTGACACCTTCTGACCTCCAAGGGCACCAGGCACACATGCAGTACATATACATATAGGCAGATGCTTGCACAGCTAAAAAATAAAAATAACAAAAAAGCCCCAATTTATACACTTTTATGATTTTTTTTTAAATATTTCACCCATAGCCAGTTTTAGGCTACCAACATCAACTAAAATGAATAGTGTTGGAAAGAGACACACAGTGGTAACCGTTGACTGAGGATTCCAGTCAGATACACAAAGATGATCCCAAGAGGATGGATGATAGCCAAATGTAGCCCAGGAGTTAGAAAAGTGGTGGAGCTTTTAGTAGAGTGTAATCAGACATATACATAATTAACCCTTCCAATAGAAGCTGCTTAGCAAAGATGTTCCTGCAGATTTAACAGCCTGCTCTTTTAAAGTTCATCACGTGCCGAACCACACAGTTCCAGCTGCGCCCCAAGAGCTTTGTTACTGTTATCTTCTTTTGTGGCTATATTTATATATTTTAAATTATTCAAGCCAGCTCTTAAGATCTGCCTGCCTCTACCCCTCAAGACTGGGGTAATAGGCACATGCAGCCGTGTCTGGATTTTTAAAAATAGGTTGAGGGGATTCAAGCTCAAGGGCTCGTGCTTGCATAGGAAGCATTCTTGTGCTCCAAACCATCTCTCCATCCCCAGCTGTAGGTACTTCTAATGAAAATAAGCCAGGCACGGGAGGCCAGCTTGGACTACTTATAGTGAATTTCAGGCCAGCTAGGGTTAATAGCAAGCACTTGCCTTGCAAGTATGAAGGCTCTGACTTTAATTTTTAATGAGTGAGTAGATTGTCACACATCTACCAACCATCACTTGATAGCTATTATTCCTGTTGTTATGGACTGAATTGCATCCCCCTGCCACAGTCATATAGACACTCCAATCACTAATGGAGCCTGTGAGGAGGTAATAAAGATTAAATGAGCTCATATGTGTGTGGAGGGGGCTGATCTATTAGGGCTAGTGTCTACAAGGACATGCATACTTGTATAACACTTCACACACACACACACTCAAAATACAAAAGAAAAAAATGTAGCTACTTCTTGTTGAGAATCTACTTTATCTTAGGTTTTGTTCAAGCCATAAACATTTATCTTTGTTAAATCCTTACTCTCCAGTGAGGATTACTGGACTCATGGGTGTGTCATTTTCCTATCGATGTAACAAATGACTGAGGCACTCAGCTTAAAACATGAAAGGGTTTCCTTCGGCTCACAGTGTTGGAGGTTTCAGACCATGATTGGTTGAGCCCTTTGCTTCTGGAGCCTGCAGTGAAGCACATAGAATGAAACTGTTCACCTCATGAAATTAAGAAGAGACAGGAAGGGGAAGGGTCTCAGTTTTCCCTTTAATGGGCATAGCTCCCAATGCCTCAAAGACTTCCCACCTGACTAGGTAACACACTCCTATAAAGTGTAGTTGTGTGGTGAGGTTGTAGTTCAGAAGTCGAAATAATTCTTGATGTTGCAGACAGAAGAAGAGTTAACACAGGAGTTAATTGTGAAATGACAAAGCCAAAAAAGTAGGTGTCAGGGACCTGGAGCTGGATCTCAACTTCATGCTGCAGCAGGTGGTGTCTCGGCTACGCAACAAGAACCTACAGAAAACCATGGCCGAGGTCACAGCTGCCTAGACCCATGAAGCTGGGTGAGCCAAGTCCTTGTAAGGTGTACATCAGCCAGAGCCTGCACATCATAGACCACTAAGTCGTACCTTCTTCCTTCTCTCTACTAGGAGCCACACACCATTGGTAGAACCCATATTCATCATTCTACAAGGAAAGGTCATGGGGGGGCAGAGAATGTAGCTTTCAGCTTAACAGCCCTTGAGACCCAGAGTACAGAGAAATAAGTGTGGTAGAAATGATTTATGAGTGAAAGAGAACAAGGGAAGAAATGGTTTTGTGTGTCTCTCTCTCTCTCTCTGTGTGTGTGTGTGTGTGTGTGTGTGTGTGCGTGTGTGTCTGTGTGAGTGTATGCCATATGTGTTGAGGTTTGGTCTTTTGCTATGTATTATAATGCTAAATCCTGTAGCCGAAGGTTACGAGTGAATTCTCACGATTACCAGCTCCAGTTGTGCAAACCTTGCTCCTTAATTTAAAACTATTGGTTAAATAAAAATGGCTACAGCCAGTTACTGGAGGGGTTTAGGGGTCGGTGGGTTTTTGAGTAACCTGGTGGGGTGGAGCAAAAGAAACAGAAAGGAGAACGAGGAGGATGGAAGAGGAGGCCGCCATGGCGAGATGGACCATGGGCACATGACCAAGAGAAACAGCTGAGGTATATCTGAGGTATATCACTGTGGAGGCGGCCAGGCGGGCAGTTAGAAGAGTAGATTAGGGCTTACCCCCCAGTAAAAGCCTCATTGTCAAAGCCAAATAAAAGAACCACAGTCCGAGTCTCAATTATTTGTAAGCTAGTCATGGATAAGCTTAAGTTGTTTGTGTGCGGCACGATGTATATGTGTGCAGGTGCCCAAAGAGGCCAGAAAATGGTGTCAGATCCCCAGGAGCTGGGGTTACAGGCAGTTGCTGGAAACCAAACTCAAGTCCTCGGGAAGGGCAGCAAACACTCTCAGCCACTGAATCATCTCTCCAGTCACCAAAAAATAGAATTTTTGCAATAAAAATGTTATTTGGATCTAGATGTGGTGGCACCTGCCCACAATCTTAGCACTTGGGAGACTGAGGCAAGAGATAGAAAGATCAAGGCTGGCCTGGGCTACCGAGATAGTTCAAGGACAGCCCGGGCAGCTCAGTTGGTCTCTGGCTTGAAAGATCAGTTAATGGAGTTAATAGAGTGTGGGAAATACAGTGTAGTGGTAGAGAGCTTTCTTACTAGGCATGAAGCTTTAGGTTAACCCATAGCATTGCAAAAATAAAAAGATCAATAAAATTACAAACAAGATGTTATTTGCAGTTTTGTTCTGTTGGAACATAGGAGTGTGCTGAAATTTTAATTTTTTCAAATCCTAATTTTAATGACAGGTTTTTTGTTTTGTTTTGTTTTGTTTTGTTTTGTTTTTGGATTTGTTTTTTTCCAGACAGGGTCTCTCTGTATAGTCCTGGCTGTCCTGGAGCTCACTCTGTAGACTAGGCTGGCCTCGAACTCAGAAATCCGCCTGCCTCTGCCTCCCAGAGTGCTGGGATTACAGGCGTGCGCCACCACAACCTGGCTTAATGACAGTTTTTAAAGGCTTTAACCTTTGTAGCCCACCACCCACCAGAGGAAGTGGGGGAGAAAGGATACCAGGGAAGTGGACCTGTTTAGAAAGGTTCTTTGGAGCAACTCCTATCTGTGTTGTTTGGAAATCGGCAGTTCACCTCACAGATTAGCAGGCAGGGGCAGCTCGATCCACTCGCAAACACTTCACAGATACACCAGCAGTCCAGGTTGGTAGAGTCGGGTTAGCAGGAGCAGTGACATGACCTAGCAGAGACAGTGAGGCTTCAGCCTCGGCTCGAGTCAGCAGGAGGGACCCAGAAGGACACCAGGAGAAGTTCTCAGCTGCACCTCTCTCAGGGAAACAAAGATCAGAGAAGATGTGAGACCCACAGACACGGCACAGCTGGCTGTACCAGCAAGTCAAGCTCTGTCTCTGCCACTCCGAGGAGTCCTATTTACACCCTCCAAACAGCATGTGTCCTCCATGTGCCTTGCCTCAGTACGGGTCTTGTCTCAGCACGTGCATCCAATCAGCCTGAGTCTGAGGAAGTGACAAGAAACTGCAGCACACCACCAGAAGTTTTTTGGTGCCTTTCTCTCTATGGCGTCTTGACAAACACAGCTCAACTACGTAATGTAAGGTGGGCCAATACATGTGTGCCGTTAGCAAAGAATCCTTCATCATGTTTAGATGTTTAGTGTCCTTTCACACGCTTGCTTTAGCAGAACATCCTCTCTCCTGTGTCTGCTTCATCAAAACATTGCTTCACAAGTCTGCCTTAGCCTGTCGCACCTGTGTCCACTTAAAGGAAAGGTTCCTTCATGTGTTTGCCCCAGCAAAACCCTGTCCCACCGATTTTCCAAAGAACCCTCAAGTTTCCACTTCGGTGTCTCTCTCAACAGCCCTCCTTTGCCTTGTCAGCAGTGAGCCTACCGAGCATCAATTCAGGGGGACAGGCTGCTCAGCAAGCCCCAGACACCCACTGGGATATGAACTCAGGTCCTCACGCTTGCACAGCAAGCTGTTTACTGACCCAGCCCCCTTGCCAGCCCTATAATCATCAATTTTGAGCCAGTGTAGTTAGGGGATTGGTAAATCTTTCCCCCGAAGAACACTTGTGAGTCTGCAGAAGATAAAACAGTGAAAACAAACAAACAAACAAACAAACAAACAAATGCAATAGCCCCATGCACTGAGTGCTTTGGAAATGTCCCAATTGCACCAAACCAGATATTTATGGAAAATGCTGATGTTGGATACAGAGAACCTGTGCCACTCCCAACTGGGAAAGCTGCTATCCATCTCTGTTGTTTTCAGACTGGCCAATTTTTATTGATCCATCTTTATGTTGGAATTGTTCATCCTGCCTTTGGAAGTTCTCCTGCCTTGCTCCTGCCTTTGGAAGTGCTCCTGCCTTTGGAAGTGCTCCTGCCTTTAGGAAGTGCTCCTCTTCTGTCCTTAGGCTCCTCAACTCCCAGATTAGTTTCCTCTTGGTTCTTCTACATAACCTGCCTCGGTTGGGTTTCCCTATTCGTTGAATAATGCATATCATTTAGCTGCTTAACTTTTCTCAAAACTTAATCTTTGAACTCCTTTAGAACAGCTGCTTTGAAGGCATTATCCATTAATCCAGTGTCCGGAGACAATGGGACACAATTCTTCTGGTTTTCTTTTTTCTGAGCATTTATTAAATACTTGGAATTTGAAGTACAGCATTGTGCCAATTCAGTGTTTTTATTTGTGTATTTGTTCCCAAAGTCTGTCTCCCTGATGACGTGCGGCTGTTTTGTTTTATTTTTGTGCATAAGCCTTGCTTGCTTCCCGGCTTTGGCCTCTGACTTCACAGTTGAGCATTCAGCCAAAGGCTCACCAGCTTATACTTGGAGCCAAGATGGCTTCTACCCTTGGCCAAGATCTGTGTTGAGCAGAGAAAATTGGGGTCTCACCATGACCACATTGAAGTCTTCTCTGGCTTCTGTACTAGGTTAGAAACGAATCTCGATAAAATGACCACTCAATCCAAAGTATTTCATCAAGACAACAGGTTTTATTTTTGCAGAAGGGTGAGTACCTATGCCAGATCAAGAATATCAAGCACTCCCAGCATGGGCCCCACTGGGGTTTTAGTTCCAATATGAATCAGTCCTGGGGGGGTCGGAGCTAGGCTCCATTCGTACACGACTGGCTAATGTACAGCCCTGCAGAATGGGTACTTCAGCACTAAGCGCAACCTTGCACATGTATTTTGATTTCAAAAAAGGTTCTGACCCTGGAGGATTTTGAATTTCTGCCAAGTGGCTTCTTTACAATTTTTTTGTTTGTGTTTTGTTTTGTTTTGTTTTTGTTTTTGTTTTTTCGAGACAGGGTTTTTCTGTGTAGTCCTGGCTGTCCTGGAACTCACTTTGTAGACCAGGCTGGCCTTGAACTCAGAAATCTGCCTGCCTCTGCCTCCCAAGTGCTGGGATTAAAGGTGTGCACCACCACAGGCCTGGCAAAAAAAATTTTTTTTTTAAAAGCAAGTTCTGTCTTCTTTAATCTTTGGATAGAAAAGACAGCACTAACCAAGAAATAGAGAAGGGGGAAAAAAGAGTCCATTTCTTTTCCGTGTCCCACAATCGAAAGAAGGAAAAAGGGTGGACAGGGAGAGGATCCTGGTAAGGACTGGGGAGCAACCTCTTGGGGAGTCCCTGACTACAACACTAATCCCACGACAGGAGCCCTGCCCTCACAACCTCTTAAAGGCTCCACTTCCAAATACCCTTAAATGTATGAGGGAAGTTGCCAAGGGCCAGAGAAGAAACTTTTCTGGCATATTTGGACATGGGACCCCTATAAACTGTAATTACAACACCCTGTTGGTGAAGTCTTGACCAGGGCTCCAGCTGGATTGGAAAGATGTGAGGAAGTAGAGGCTTGAGGAAACTGAGCTGAGAACGGGCGGGAATGTCTGAATGGATTTCTGTGATGTGACTGCAGTTATCTCCTGTCTCTGAACTTGTATGTGGGATCCGTGCTACATCAGATTAGAGACCTCCTCCTTCCCTGTAGTGAGATGGCCGACATGTAAGCTTGCTCCCCAGTCTATATTAACTGAGAACATACAGTATTGCACAATCCCATGACATCATTATATGCCATTCATTTGAAACATTATACGATACCTGACAGGCAGAAAGATGATCTCATTATTTAATAATAATATTAGGCATTGCAATATTACTACCAAAAAAAATTCTCTTCAGAGCATCATGCAGTACACACAAAGGATACAAAGGTAGACCTTAGATTGGTGTTGATGGCAGGAGTCCACGAGCGCCACCCAGTGGTGAGTACTGGAATTTTGGACAAGGCCCTTGTCAGTTGCTATGTATACCAACTGTTGGAGACAAAATTACTGACTCGAAAGTGGACATTAACTGGAACTCCGCTAAGCTTGAAGGACCTAAAATAATCTTGAAATCTGAATCCCCACGACACACAAATGACGGCAAAGAGACACTCTAGGGAAGAGAGAGCCGAGAGGAGCTCATGCTGCGAGGGATGCTAGTGGGGGCTTGAGCACACCCACAGGATGGCTAGCAAACCATCCAGGGGTCTGCCAGGCCTATGACCACAAGGATGACACCCCGTGAGCAATCCCCACTGAGCTGTAGAGCTGCTTAATTTAAAGAGAGCTATTTCACAGAGAATGGCTAACATCTGACCCCAAGGCCACCGTACCATGACCTTCTAAGAAGAAACTCAGAGCCAAGCACGGGCTGGGACGACCGTGGGCAGCTTTCTTTGCAGAGGTGGAAGACTGCACAAGGCTAAGAGCCCTTGTTTTCCTTGTTTTAGGATTTCACTGACTTATATGCAGTGACTGGTGGCTTGGCCCTGGGCAGACAGCAGGAGGGAAGTGGGTAATTGAGATATCCAAATGGGTGTGGCCCTGTGTAACTCACTATTGACACCCGAGGAAACCTTCCAAGATCAGTGATCAAAGAATCTAGTAGGTGTGTGCCCTAGGGGACTCAATTACGTGCCCACCTGGGTTTGAAAACAGGAGGACTTGGAGAACTCTAGCTGGGTAGACGTGGGATACTTGTAAGAGAGTTTCTGCCACCTCCTGGGATATACAATGCTATTTCTTGTCAAGTCAGATATAAAAGTGCATGTCTGTAATCTCAGAGCTTGGAAGGCATACAGGAGAATCCCTGGGGGTTGTTGGCTGGCCACTCTAGCTGAACTGGCCAACTTCAGGTTCAGTGAGAACCCTTGTTTCAAAAATTAGACTGGGGGGAGATCAGTGGTAGAACATTTGCCAAGCAAGCTCACGGCCTTTGGACCACCAAATGGTCACTCTGGACCACCAAAATGGTGGCAACAATATGGAAAGTAATTGAGGAAGACATTCAGCATCAATTTCATGCACATACACACAAAATATAATCATATGTTTTTTTAAAAAAGTACCTGGAATTTTAGGATGTAAACAAATAAAGTCGTGCGAATGATTAAAACTTATTTTTTAAAAGATGTAATTTTTATTTGAAATTGTGTGCCCCTAACTGGACCACCTTGTCTAGTCTCAGTGGGAGAGGATTCACCTAGTCCTGCAGTGACTTGATGTGCCAGGGTGGGGCCTCCCCCATCTCAGAGGAGAAGATTCCCTCAGAGGAGGGGATGGAGGAGGGGCCGTGTGAGGAGGTAATAGGAGGAGGGCTGCTGTGACCAGGATGTAAAACAAACAAACAAACAAATAAATAAATGGGAAAATTGTGTGTATATATGTTTATCTAGGTGTGGGTCTGTACATGTGAGTCCAGACCATGGCCCCGGGGCCTCTGGGACTGGAGTTCTATAGCGCTGGGAACCAAACTTGGGTCCTCTGTAGGGGTAACAGGTGCTTGTAACGGCCAAGCCTTCTCTCTAGCCCCACGTTTTAATCTTTAAATTTCCTTTGAATGATGTTAAATTGTGGACGAGAAACACCAGGAAGAGCCAAGAGATCTTGGGGGAAAGGAAAGGACCTCGAATGAGCCTCTTCTCCTTTGCACACACAGTCTGGCCAGTATTCACACGTTACCGGGCGGGCCCAGCGGGCCACAGAAGTTTCCCTTAGCACCTGGCAGAGAGAATGGTCGCTTAGCCAGCTAAGTTGAACCTGGTTTCATTTCAGCTGTGTCTGAGAGTAGCTGGGCCCCTGGCCTGATCCAGTCAGTATAATCAGGGTGCAGCTGGCCTTAGGGTGCTTATCACATAGGAAAAGGAGAGGAAAATGGGGGAGCTTCTTGGGAGTTTGACCAAGAAGGGTGTGAGATTCTGAGAGCATGGTGTCATCTCCAAAAACAACCCTTGCTGACACCACAACACCAGCTACCCAGGCCCATGGACCAAGGCTCCAGGGTGCTGCCCACATGACGCTTCACCAAGAGCCAGGGAAAGACCTTCCTGTTTGTTTGTTTTCACCAAAGGGAAACTTAAGGAAACAAACAAAACCCACTGCCCAGTTCTTATTTGGGGTAGAAGTCTTCAGGGACAAAAAAGCCTGGAAACACAGAAAAACTCTCTATAATGGAAAATTTGAGGCCTGTGTTGGAAGTGTTTGTTCCTACAAATGACTGTGTCCTGCAAGTTCCCCCTGCCTCTCTCTCACAACACTGAATCATTTTTACTGCAGGCTTTAAGAACAATGCCATTTTGAAATCTGCAGTTCCCTGCAATGCACTCTCTCCAGCCCCCAGCCTCTCCCTTCTTCCTCAGAGAAAACCGCCTTCTTCACTTTGCCTTCTCTGCAGTTCTTGCTTCCTTAATCCTTCAGCTGATTTGTGTATGTGTTGGTTTCTAAGTTGGCACACATGCTCTCTGTACCACAAGGAGTTTGTACTACAGACTGTGCTACAGCATCTAGCTTTTTATGTAGGTTCTGGAGATCCGAATTCAGCTCCTCGGGCTTGTGTTTTCATTAAGCTATCTGCCTGGATTTCTTGCTCACTCCCTTCTGAGACAAGCTGGCCTCAAACTCATGCAGCTGAGGGTGACCCTGAACTCCTGATTCTCCTCCCTCCACCTCCCAGTAGCTGGGGTTACCCCTGTGCCCGGTTTCCTTGGTGCCTTGGAACTCAGGGCTTTGTGTATGCTGGATAAGTACTCCATTAGCTGAGCTATAAGTACTTTCTTTGTAGCATTTGCCTATGCTTGTAACATTTTACAAGACTTGGGTCCTCACCCTTGGTGAACACCTGTGGCTCTGATTCAGAGGAGAAAGAGAGGAGAAGGAGCAGAAGCATTAACTCCTCCTAAGCTAATCTGTTGAGCTGGGACCAGCCTTCAGCACAGGGTGGGGGGAGGGGCACTACCCTAAGATATATAATGTATCACACCCATCCAGGTGCACAGGCCAGCAATGGCATCCTCTCAGTCACACCCTCGACTGTGCCAACACAAGATGAAATGATCAATATCCTGGAGAGGAAAACACACTGCAAAACAGAATTTGGGAAGATGTGATGGTGTATGCCTGGAATTTCATTACTCAGGAGGCTGAGGCAGGAGGATCCTGAGCTACAGTTCAAAAAAAAAAATCCAGAATTTGTGTTCTATATGAGAGAGCAAAAGACAGATACAAAATATTGCTTATATTGAGTAAAAATCAAATAATTGCTTACTGGATTAATCACTGTGAGTACTTTGTATACACCGGACCCTCACATCTGTAATCCTAGCACTCATGTAGAGATGG
This sequence comes from Apodemus sylvaticus, assembly GCF_947179515.1. Lineage (NCBI taxonomy): Eukaryota > Metazoa > Chordata > Mammalia > Rodentia > Muridae > Apodemus > Apodemus sylvaticus. The sequence goes on from NC_067485.1 coordinate 17,553,731, forward strand.
AAGTCTGAGCTAGGAAAGGGTCCTAGAAACTAGCTATCCTGCAGGACACAACCCAGAAGTGGAAACAAGGGAGACCTTGTCTCAAACAAGGTGACAGTCAGTGAGAACTGACTCCCTAAAAGCCTAAACGTTGTCCTATGATCTGTGTGTGGACACTGTGGTATGTGTGTGTGCCTGCACGAACACACACACACACACACACACACACACACGGAGAAGGAAGAGGAGGAACAAGAAGGGGGAAGAGGAGGAACAAGAAGGGGGAAGAGGAGGAGAGAGAAAAAGGAAGGAAGGAAGGTGAGAGGATGTGGCAGCTCTCTGTTCACAGGGCTCTTTAGCCTTCTCGCCCTTCTGGAGCAAAGGAGAAATGCCCCTCGGGCACGGCGTAGCTGCGGAGGTCTCTTCAAACCCCGCAGATGAAGCTCAGAGTTAAAACATGACCCACAGTTTTCTGTGTGCACAGGGAAACCCACTCTCCTCAAACCTCAAATTTAGATTCTGAAAGAAAAGTCTACTATAGGCTCAGATCCTCTGGGGGGTGGGGGGGGAAGAGGGAACAGGAGGGAGGAATTCCGTGGGATACATGGTTAGCACCACTGGGAGCTTCTTTTGGGAAATAGGATTTGGAGTGAATCCTGAGAAGAGACCTTGCTGTGTTGCCTGACCCCCTCACTCTGACCCACCACCACCTTGTTTTAGGAATCTCAAAGCAGGCTTTTTCCTTGTTTTTGATACACAGTCCCATGCAGGCCAAACTAGTCTTCAATTCATTATATAGCCAAGAATGATCTCAAGCTTCTGATCCTGGTGTCCCCACCAATGTGCCACCATTCCTGCTGTGTATCATACTGGCGTTTGAACCAGGATTTTTTTCTACACACTAGGCGAGCACTCTACCAACTGAACTACATTCCAGCAGCCTTTTTTTTTTTTTTCCTTCTGGAGAGTTGGGTTAGTTTGGTGTCAAATGATCTGAATGTGGGCAACTAAATGAAGCCATTGATGAAGAGCACCTGTAACATAATGACTCTTCCAGAAACAAAGGAAATTCCCTTCTGTCCATATTTTATTTCTCATCACAGCAGGAGAAATAAGAGAGAGTGTTTCCCATTGCTCCCCTACCCCCACGTGCCCCGCCTGCCCAACATTTCCAGAAATTGCTTTTTCCAAGTGCCAACCACAGCTCTGCCATCCTGCCTATTTTGAGTGACTCCCCGTGTTGCTGTGTCACCCTCTGGTTATTTTGGTGACCACATGACATGCAGTGCCTCAGCTCTTCGCATGAAGGACTGGCTTCTCAGGAGACAAAGATATTCATCCCAGACCTCAAGCCAATGCTGTTATTTTCAGGGATTTTTCCCGACATAGCTGAGGCCAGATGGGGACATTACAGCTTCAAAGCCAGAGCTGCCTCTGGGGGGAGGGTTGGGAGGTAAGCATTTTCTGCGTGCCAAGCACCTCTCTGACTAGTCTCTCATGCCTAACACTGCATGCAGGGTCATACACAAGGAGACCCTGCTGCTTTGTGGGCAGCTACAGCTCTGGGATTGGGGTAGAGGTCATCAGATCAATGTTTCCCTCCCCTAACATGACTCTCAAGAACAAATCAGAAATGTGGTAATAAAGAACAAGGGATCTGGGCCTGAAGAGATGACTCAGCGGTTAAGATCACTAACTGCTCTTCCAGAGGTCCTGAGTTCAAATCTCAGCAACCACATGGTAGCTCACAACCATCTGTAATGAGATCTGAAGCCCTCTTCTGGTGTGTCTGAAGACAGCTACAGTGTACTTACATATAATAAATAAATAAATCTTAAAAACAAAACAAAACAAAAAGATACTCCATAATACCTTATTTCTAGTTCTACATACTTAAAAAGAAAAAAAGAACAAGGGATCTGGACCTGGATATGAGGCTATAGCCCAGTGTTTGCCTGGGATGCAGAGATCCTTGAGTTGGACCCCAGCACCACATAAATCGGATATTGTGGCGCTCACCTATAGTCCCAGTACCCAGGGGGTGGAGGCAGAAGTATCGGAATTTAAGGTCATTCTCAGCTACATAGTGAATATGTGTCTCCAACAAATAAAAACAATTAGCTAAATATACCTCTAAACAAGCAAACAGAACAAGATCTGGAGAGGCACAGGTCTGCATACTCTGGTAGGGTGAGGTATTTTAGGCTGGTAAAAAGTTCCCCATCCCTCTTTAAAAGAGCCGTGTGGCTATGTAAAAATGAGTCACTCTCTGTGGTCATCATCCTGGTTGCCAGCTGAGGCTGGGTGGGCCTGTGGTTTGGGGCTGGAGAAGAGAACCTGGCATCCTGGGGAAAAAGGAGTTCCTCATTACTGGCTCCCACCCATTTCCACCCCCTGTCAGGGTTTGAATGGGGCGGTGGTGGTGGAGAAGGCATAGGAAAGAACAGACCAAGAACCAGGAGGACCGGGTGGAAAGGGTAGTCAGAGAAGGTAGTCAGAGAATAGGAATCAATATCACAAAGACTGTCTACATGTGGGGTAGATCCTGGTTAAAGAGAAAAAGGTATATGCGGATGGAGTACTCACCAAAATCACCTAGGCAGTGGCTGTGAGCTGGGCCCTGCATCAGAGACTCAGGTTCCTCCAGCATCAAGGAAGGAGAACTCAATCAGATACCTCCACAGAGAGCGGAACAAGAGCCAGCCCCCCCCCCCCATGCTCCTTGGCCAGCTGGGATGCTCTACATCCCCCCCCCCCCATGCTCCCTGGCTCCCCGGGATGCTCCCCACCCTCCCATGCTCCTGGCATGCTCCCCGCTGACCCCCTCCCCCTTAATGCTCCTTGGAAGGACAAACTTTTTCTTTAGAATGGCTTCTCTTCATTGCACTTCATTTTAATTTCACAAGTAGCATCTTAGGTATGCAAGTGTCTGACTTTCTGTCCTATCACTGACACTCGAGGACGTCTGTGGGACTTTGGCCTTGTTCTAATGAATTCCAGATGTGTAATCAGGTGGTGTACATAAGGACACAAGAACAAAAACTGGGAAGCTCTACACTTGGAGGCAGGTGGTTGGAGGGGACTGGCCACCCAGAGCTACTGCTTCATGACTCCTGGTCAGCTGGTGGGTACTCAGGACTGCGGGAGGCCTCAGGTCTGTTCTAGCTTCCTCACTTATAACAAGTACACACCACGGGGTAGACTGGCCAGGCTTCTTAGATTTCTAAATCACAAAGCACAACACCATATACATACACTACACACCTACACCACAGAGAGATACATGTCGCACGCATGTCAAGCACAGACATACTTGAGATGTGCCCTACACACCACGCAGTGTGCACATCACACACTCTTTATATTATACATGGATATACACTCTGGCATGGCATCTGTATAAAGATCTCCTTAAGAAAATGGACATTTCTTTCTTTCTTTCTTTCTTTCTTTCTTTCTTTCTTTCTTTCTTTCTTTCTTTCTTTCTTTCTTGTTTTTGTTTTGTTTTGTTTTGTTTTGTTTTGTTTTGTTTTGTTTTTAGAAACAGGGTTTCTCTGTGTAGCCCTGGCTGTCCTGGAACTCACTCTGTAGACCAGGCTGGCCTCAAACTCAGAAATCCGCCTGCCTCTGCCTCCCAAGTGCTGGGATTAAAGGCGTGTGCCACCACCGCCCGGTGAAAATGTACATTTTCACTTTAACAAAGACACTAAACACTAAACACAGAGTAAAGTGTCCCCACGCCATGAAAAGGAGTTCTTTGTTACATTGAGAGTGTTTAAAGATTCCTGCAGCCTCAGGACCCCGAGGGTCTGTCAGAAGTAGTTGTGCATGGTACTGTCAAGAAAAGCCTTTCCTCCTGCGCCCTCCTGGAGCCCAAAGCCTTGTGGATTCCGGCTTCCCGGGGCCACTGGCCCCACTCACCACCAGCTCTGGCACCACCCGCCTAGCTCCTTGCCGAGTTGCTATGGGGACCAGTCTGTGGCATCCCAGGCTGAGCCCCGCCTGCCTGCCCCCCCCCCCCCCCCCCAGCTCTCCACGTGCTGGCTTTGTGAGGGCTCAGTCTCTGCAGCTGTGGCCAGCAGAAGACAAGGGCGCTGCCAAGGAGACAGGACCACCCACAGGACCCCAGGAGGGGCTGGCTGATCAGGGCCTGGGAGCACAGCTCCGCTCTTGACATCTCTGAGGAGACCCCCAGCTTCCTGCCCTCCCGGACCCAGCTGATGGCCTCCGGAAGCTGTGCCTCTGAAAGTGTGCCAGCCTCCGAGGTTGCCTACTCCGGGGCTGCGGAAGGCACGGATTCCTCTTGTTTGTTTAAAAATGACTCTCATTCCCAAAGGAAGTCAGTAAGTACTCCGGATTTCAGTGGCTTTGGGACCTGGGCTGGGGTCTGTCTGTGTGATTGACTTTCAAGGGGGTGGAGCTGGCAAGACTTTTTCTGAGGAAGAGGAGGGTATGTAATTTGAAGAGGGATTTAATCAACTCGCTGCCCTCTCCGGAATAACCTGTTAGGAGGCCACTGTGGCTGTCTACTGGGATTCTAGGGTGCCCAGCTCCTACGCAATATTTGTTTATTGAACAATATATAGTAGGTTTTGATGCAATTTCTCCACCCTTGACCCACTTTTCCATTTTTGTTTTCAAATGGACAGGGAGGGAAAATGGTGTGCTTGAATAAAATGGCATTGCCTGCAAGAGTGGCAGGACGGTGGGACCCCATGGCAGGTGACAAGTGCTTTTTTTAAACCCCTTTTCTTTTTGTTAGCGTTTCTAGTGCTGTTCTGTCTGAAAGTCACTCTAATGAAAGTGAAACTAAACCAGGAGGAAAAGGGGGGGGGGGGGCTTTGGCTTTTCTGCGGGGGAATTGAAGGATCATTGAAAGAAACGTGGTCTTTAGGTGAACAAGGGGAGAACTTTATCAAAGAGCCTTGCAGTGTGGCCTGTCTGCAGGCCCCTGGCTACTCCAGGGTGGCGCAGGCACACATCCTTTTCTCCCCTCTCCCCTCTCCCCTCTCCCCTCTTTTCATCTCTCCCTTCCTCCCTTTCTTGTTTTTAGGACACAAACAGTCTCATGTAACCTAGGCTAGCCTTACACTTATATGTAGTTGAGTTGGAATTCTTAACCCTCTACCTTCCAAGTGCTGGGATTACGGACACACCCTATAGCATCCAGGTCAACTGTCTGTGTCTTTTGCACTCGATCCACCATTCTCAACCTGTGGGCAGAAACCCCTTTGAAGGGTCGACGGACCCTTTCACAGGGGCTGCCTAAGACCATCTGCCTATCAGATATTTGCATTACGATTTATAACAGTAGCGAAATGACAGTGATAAAGTAGCAATGGAGATGATTTTACGGTTGGAGGTCACTATATTACTGTATACTTGGCCACAGCATTAGGATGGCTGAGAGGCATGGTTCCGTACCAACCTGTAAATGAAGGTAGCTAGAAAGTGCTCGTTTTCCAGAACAACTGAAAACACAGGCATTGTTGGCAGAAATTAACTTGAGGTGGGAACAAAGCGTGTTTATCTGGGTGAGTAGGTGGCTACATGGCGGGGAAAGGGTTCAGTTTGGTAAACTAAGGGTTTGAGCAGGTTGTTATGTGCTGCATCTTCTACACAGAAGCTATATGTACCTCAGCAGTGGTGAACCCAGCTGATCTCAGCCACAGCTTATGTCTCTTCCGTCCCTGACCTTGGGCTGGGGCAGGAAGGGGTGGTCCACTGAAGGGTATCTAGTTCTGAGGCCTGAAAGCCAAGGTCCTGGCCTTGCTTCTCCAGACCGGGGAATTGATTCCCGGTCCTTCTGCTCCAGGGTTGAGCTGGGCCCCAAGGGCAACTCCTCATCCTTGGACCACTGGACTCAGAGCTCGGGCTTGCGAAAGAGACCTTCGTTTCCTTGTCTGCCAAGTGAGGGCTTGTCTTCCATGCTCTTGATGAGATTCCTGGGTAACCTCAGGACTCTCAGCCTGTTGTTGGTCTGCACCCGCTCCAGAAGAGTGGGTTACACACATGACCTATGGGTCAGAGCTACTGTAATAGGATCATGTGTCACCTACTGGCGGCTTTCTGTAGAGTGGAATAGCCAAGGGTGCATTTGTACCCTGAGTGGCTGGCAGCTGGTTCTATGAAAAGCTCCCCAACTCCAGGCCTTGGGGGAGACCATACACGTGGGTGTCCATTTCCTAAGTTGGTAGATTCAGTGTCATTTTACGCTTGCAGCTTTAGATCGTGCAGGGGCTTACAGTGTCTCCTGGGAGGGAGGCAGCACTGGGACTATCAGAGACAGACTCGGGCCAACATTCCCGACCAACGTCTGAGGCCCCCATATGTGTTTTTGTGGCCAGTGGTCCAGTGAGAGGTAAGAAACTTGCTTGCAGAGATGTGTTCTGAAGAGGGAAGAGACAGATGCCTCCCTGTTCAGACCAGGACCTGGCGCCTATCACAGTCCCCTGTGTGCCAGTGAAGGTCCAGCCACCTGTGCCTGTCACAGTTCTGTGGGGGCCAGGGAGGGTATAAGCAGCCACCCTCCCACAGCCTGCTGAGGAGCTCTGTGTCAGTCTTGTGGAGTTTCGACTGTTCTCAAACTTGCTTTGTAGCCAATGATGATTTTCAATTCTTGATCCTCCCATCTCCAGTTCTCAAGAGCTGGGATTTTTTTGTGCCTATAATGATGTCCGGTTTATACAGTGCTTAATGCATTCTGGGTAAACATGATACCAACTGTACTGACTGAGCTACATCCTCAGCCCAGCTGAGGAACCTTTAATCTCTCTATGTCCAAGGAACACTGTGCCTGTTTCAGGGGCCTTATTGCTGACCAGCTATAAAGCTAATAGAATCTATTTCCCTTCTCTTTCTTTCCTCTTCCACCCCTCCGCTCTTCTTTCCTTCTCTCTCCCTCCTTCTAGATAGCTCCCCCGGCACTACTTTGGGTGTCCTTAGTTACTGACAGCTCCTTTCTTTCCCTTTATTCACACTCCCACCTTCCCAGCTCAACCTCATTCTTTAAGTATGCACCTGCTATTGAACCGGGAGTACTTTTTGCTTAGGGAGGATCTGGGCATAAGGCCTGAGGAGTAAAGCTTGGTTCAAAATAACCATTTGTCAGGATTTAATGTCTGGATTAGATACCAAGAGCAGTGGCAGGTCCCGGAGTCACTGCGCAGCTGCACGGAAACAATGCCCGAATTACTGTCTATTCAGGGTCTGATGGAGTAGGGGCGTGGCTACCCCTTTTATGCCTTAGGTTTTATGGATCACTCTCTATTTACACATCGGTGCCTTCTTTCTTACAGTGTAAAGGGTGTGTGTTGGGGGGGGGTGGGAGAGCCAGTTGTAGACTTCACTAAAAGGGCAGACCCATCAGAGCTTTTTGTTATAGGTAGGGGAAAAGCAGTTCTTTCACTTTTCCACTTCAGGCTCAAATGGGATTGGAGTGACTGCCAGAGTCACCCTGTTATTATGCCCTCTGTCTGGGGAAGCTTCTCAAAATGCCACTCCACTTAGGCATTGAGCTGGTATTGCCTCTTTAGTTCAGTACTGAACACTCCGTGGGCTAAGATGACTGAACTGTCAAATATTTTTAAAAGCTTTTTTTTTTTTTTAAGATCAAGAGGTAAAGAGAAGTCTGACTAATTAGCTGCTCCATTCCCAGCATTTCACATGCATGACCTAGTTGGAGTGAAGGGCGCATCCAAGGTCAGTGAACTCGACTTCACACACAGACCTTTACACACAGGTTCGAGCACCCCATGGCCACTTCCCAAGACGAGACAGACGGCAACACAAATAAAATCATGTCAGTTTGGGAGACATTGTTCTCTCCTGACCTGAATCCCATCGTAGTGTGATATGACCTAGAAAACTTTCTGGGGAAAAAAAAAAAAGATGTTTCAGAGAAGGGACTCACACTCAACATCCCTCCCTTCTTGGTTTCTTGGCCACATTTTTCCTTAGAGAAATTTAGAGGTAATGAGGTAGGAATTAAAATTTCCATACATAAACAGGCTCTGAGACAACTGGCTGTCATTGTGCAAGAGCTCTGGGCTGGAAGTCTCGGATGAGCAGTCAGGGGTTTTGTGCTCTTATTTTTAAATGGATTCTCTCCTTTCTCTTGATTACAAATAGTGTGAATAAGCTCTAAATTTTATGAGCTACTGAGGAACTTTGAGAAGAAACAAAAATGACTAAAAGCTCATCACCCCAACACAGCCGCCACAGGCAGCCCCCCTGGAAGCTTTGATCGTCCTGTCTACACTGTCTGTCAGTCTGTAGATGTTTAGTTGTTGGTCCTGGAAGCAGACAACGGTGAGACTTGGGAAGATGGCTCAGGCTGCAAAGCGCTTACCTTGTAAGTCCGAGGACCCGAGTTCAGTCCTCAGATGTTAGGGAAAAGGAGTTGTCCGTGAGCTGGGGAGATGGCTCGGTGGGTAAAGTGCCTGTCTTTCAAGCAGAAGGGTCTGAGCTTAGACGCCTAACATGGATGTAAAAGCCACATGTGGCAGCGTGTGTCTGTATTCCAGTGCTGGGGGAAGGAGACAGGAAGGCTCCCTGGCCAGACAGCCTAGCCCAGATGATGAGCTCCAGCTTCAGCGAGTGACCCAGTCTCAGAAAAATAAAAAAGATAGGGGCCCAGAAACGTGGCTCAGAGACCAAGAGCACTTGCTGCTACTCTTCCAGAGGACTAGGGTTTTGTTCCCAACATCCACATGATGGCGCATACGCATCCAGAACGCTAGTTCTAGGAAGTCTAACACCTTCTTCTGATCTCTGAGGGCACTGCATGCACATACATGGAGCATGCACATACATGCATACAGGCAAAACATTCATACACAGGAATTGAGGAACACACCTAATGTTGACTGATGGCTTCTCCATACATGTGTGCGAATGTTCCTGCACATTCACACACACACACACACACACACACACACACACACACACACACACCTGCATATGCATATACACATACTGTGGTGGTTTGAATATGCTTGGCCCAGAGAGTGACACTATTATAACCTCAGACCTTGTTGGAGGAAATGTGTCACTGTGGGGGTGGGCTTTGGGACCCTTCTCCTAGCTGCCTGGGAGACAGTCCTCTTCTGTTTACAGTTGGATCAAGATGTAGAACTCTCAATTCTTTCTCTAGCACCATGTCTGCCTGGACACTGCCATGCTTCCCTCTTGATGATAATGAACTGAACCTCTGAACTGTAAGCCAGACCCAATGAAATGCTGTCCTTTGTAGGAGTTGCCTTGGCCATGGTGTCTCTTCACAGCAATGGAAACCCTAATTATAACACATACCACATAAACACATACACCAACACACACACACACACACACACACACACACACACACACGGCTGGATATGATGTCCCAGTGATGGAGAGGTGAAGACTCTTAGATCTTTGGGGCCCAGTAGTCAGTCAGCTTAGTCTACTGGACAAATTCTAAGCCAGTGAGAGACTCTGTGTCAGAACAGAAAAACTGCTCTGGGCACATACTTTCAATCCCAGAACTCAGAAGGCTAGGGTTAGAAGCACATGGATTTTTATAAGTTCAAGGTCTACATAGAGAATTCCAGGCCATCTGGACTACACAGTGGGACTTCATTTCAGAAAAAGAGGAGGGAGAAAGGGCATTCAGCACCTGAGGAATAACACTTGAGGTTGACTTCTGACCTCCATATGTGTACGCACATGTAAGTGCCCACACACATATGGACACACACACATACACACACACATACACACACACACACACATGAAAATGCTCCCTGTTCAAGCCTATTGGAAGTAAGAGGAGGGTCTCCACCTTCTGCTTTGTTGCTCCCCACTCCCCCACCCCCTGCCCCATCCCCCACCCCCACCAAGTCATCACTACCCTTCCTAGTAAGAAAGGCTGGGGACTCTCATAAGCAGAATAGAGGCCCAGGAACAGAGTCCTTTCTCCTGGGAGCAGCCTCCTGTACTGTGAACTGTGTGCAAAAAGAGGAAAACACCTCTGGAGGGACAGCTGAGGGAAGCCCGGAGGGCATGTGGTCTTCCTCCAGGAGCCTCTGACTCTATGAAGTTATCCAGGGTCCTTGGGATCGAATAGCATAAGCAGGCCTTCATTTCCACGGTTACGATTTGAATCTGAGATGTCTCTCACACGTTTATGTGTTTGTTTCAGTCTTTGAGACAGGGTCCTGTGTCATCCAGGCTGACCTCAAACTCAATGTGTCACCGAGGATAGCCTTGAACTTGCCTTCCTTTCTTCTGTGGTACTGGGATTACGGGCATGTGTCTCCATGCTGGCTGGCTCGTATCAAGATTCCTATTTCATATCTGGTGGAGTTATCTGGGGAGACTGTAAGCCTTTAGGGGGTGGGAGCTAGGAGGAGGAAGTAGCTTGGTCGCTGGGAGCATCCCTCGGAGGTGTATTACCCTCGGCTCTCCCTACAGTCACGTCCTCTCTGCTTCCTGCTCAACCTCTATAGGAAGCATTCTGACACATTCCTACTGCTATCATGGACTGATGACTGTGTCCCTTGAAACCTTTGGCCTAGATAGATCCCCCCTCCAAGTTGTTTCTGTCAGGCACTCTGTCTCAGGGACACACAGCTAACACTTTGGTGTTGCTGATCTGTTTGGCCATTGGTCGTATGTACTCCAGGGTGAAACAATTAGAAAAGATGGAACATGGCGTCCATATTTTACCTCCCAGAGAGCCCTTCTACCCTGGGCCACTTCCTTGCTCCCTTCCTGATGAAAATATTGTATTATTTTCATGAAGAATATTGAAAATATTCCTGCTGTCTAACAAATCACCCAGAACTTAGTGGCTTAAACCGGTAGTAGGGACCAGGAGCTGACTCAGAGGGAGACTAGGGTCCCAAATAAAAGCCAGTTTGGGCAGTTCACACGTGTAACCCCAGTATGATTCCCAGTGAGGGAATGAGACAGGTAGATCCCTGGAGCTCACTGGTCAGCTGGTTCAGCTGAAATAGGGAATTCCAGGGTCAGTGCCAGACCCTGTCTCAAAAAATAATGTGGCTCCAGGATGTTCCTTGGGTCTAGAAAATGATCTACATGGTAGGTATACTTTCAGATTTCAGTGAGTGAGTATAGTAAGCATATTTCACGCCAAAGTAAAATAACAAGATAGATAAATAGATAGATAGACAGACAAGTGGTAGATAGATATACAGGTGGTAGGTAGATAGATAGATAGATAGATAGATAGATAGATAGATAGATAGATAGATGATATTTATTTGGGTTTTCAAAACATGCAGCAGAAATCAGCTGGCAACAATACCTCATGAGGACACCAGCTGGAGCTTACACAGAGAGACAGAGTTAGGACCGAATGAACGTTGTCTGCTCAGGGAACCTTCCAAGTGAAAGAAAAAAGAGCAGCACATTGAGAGATCCCGATACAAAATCCAGTGCTCACGATAGCCAGCAGACACGGTGTGGAAAAGTCGAGGCATTCCGCTGGAGTTCCTGGTTGAGTTTCTCTCCGTGGCTGAACCTCTGGGTTCCCTTTCCAACCACAGGCACTGTTACATTCTATGATAAACAATAGTGTCCCGTTGAGAATGCTCTGACTTCTATCTGTTTGGGGGGGACAAAATGTTTTTACGCTTGGGCTGTTTTGGTGGCCTGTCCTCCTTGTCACAGAATTTTATGGGGCAGCTCATCCACCCAAAAGAAGCTTTGAAGGACTCTTGATATAAACATACTTGGTTCTAAGTGGGGGCCAACCTCTCCTCAAGCCTGACAAATTCTATTTGGTCTCTAGGACTCATTTATGGAAGTAGCGAACCAACCTCTGCAAATTGTCTTCTGGCCTCACACATGTACACCCGCACACAAACAGGCAAATAAATCAAACTGTAATATAAAAGGTTAGGTGGATAGTAATAAAATAAAATACCTTATGTTGGCCTCTGGCTTCTATATACGTGTGCACACATGTGTATATGCATTTGTGCACACACAGGCACACACACATACTTAGACTGTCTCTGTGTACACACACAGTAGTGAATCTATTAACTGCTCAGGAATTTGTGTATGGCTTGGCCCTGGACACAGTCAGATGGTGTCTGGGATAAGCACCATCCAAGGTAGCTCATTCAGTTGGTCAGTTGGGGCAAGTTGATGCTGGCTGTTGGCTGGGATCTTAGTTTCTTCCACATAGGTGTCTCCCCACCTTCCAACATGGGGATGACTATACCCTGCTCCAACAAAAACTACTGCTATGTGTATGACCAAAAACTAGTGTGTATGACCTAGGAAGTCACCTCTGTCACCTCTGCAGGATGTATTGGATACTAATATTTATGGGTTGTTCATAGTGGAAGGGGTTACATAAGTGCGTTGATCAGGATGTAGTCATCACTGGGCTGTTGTGGGGTTCTTTTTAAGGGTGTTATCCAAAGGGGAGACATTGTTTCCTCCCACTGGGGAACTAAAGGACATTAGACCTCTTTCTTTCTTTCTTTCTTTTGTTCTTTCTTTCTTTTGTTCTTTCTTTCTGTTTCCTTCCTTCCTTCTTTCTTTCTGTTTCCTTCCTTCCTTCTTTCTTTCTTTTTCTTTCTTTTTCCTTCCTTCCTTCTTTCTTTCATTCTTTCTTTCTTCCTCCTTTCCTTTCCTTTCCTTTCCTTTCCTTTCCTTTCCTTTCCTTTCCTTTCCTTTCCTTTCCTTTCCTTTCCTTTCCTTTCCTTTTCTTTTCTTTTCTTTTCTTTGAGATGAAGTCTCATTATGTGGCCCTGGCTAGCTTGGAACTGGATATGTAGACCAGGCTGGTTAGAATTTACAGAGATCAGCCTGCCTCTGCCTCCTGAGTGCTAGAATTAAAAACATGCACCACCACGCCCGCCCAGCCCTTTGTTTTGTTTTGTTTGTTTTGTGTTCTAAGCGGGAGGAACTCTTCCTCTTCTTCCTTCCCCCACCTGCTCTGAAGCGCTTCTTTCCTTTCTTCCTGGCCTGTCAGGCTAGGGCTCATCCTCTCTTCCTCGGCTGATTCTGTGTTCCTGGTTGGCCTTGGCCCCAGTCCTGACAGGATCCCACCGTTGGCCTCCAGGCTCAGCATGTGCCAGCAGAGGGACAATTGCACTGTGCTGGACCACAGGTGCTCTGCTTCCTGGAGTGAGCTGGAAGCATCCGGGTGGCCCGCAGCTGCCTCCTCAGGGGACGTGGCCCTTCAGGGAGTGAAGCAAAGGGCTCTGGGCCAGGCAGACAGCACAGCAGTGGGGATTCAGGCAGGGACTCTGCATCTTTAGGCACTTGCCTGGGCTAGACCTCATTCCTTACAATGACTCTAAGGCACCTCTCCATTTTAAGGCACACACCTCTCCGTTTTATGGAAGAAGAAGCTTGAGCAGTTCCATCCTGAAGGCATGAGGATCTGGGCTTGACTCCCCAAAGTCCACATAAAAAAATCTGGGGGGGGGGTGCGTGCTGCACTCACTGGAGAGGCAGAGACAGCAGGTCCCCAGGGCTTGCGAGACAGCCAGCCTAGGTTTTACTTCAAGTTCCAGTCCAGTGAGAGACCCTGCTTTTAAAACAAAAGAAAACAAAACAAGGATAATCAGGATCTAAGGAATGATGCCTGGGCTTGATCCCAGGCCACCAGGCACAAGTGCATACAGGTACATATACACGCATGCATGCGTGTGCACGTTCACACACACACACACACACACACACACACACACACGCATACATATACACAGAAAATATTAGCTAACTAAAATAAGCGTGTAGAGGATTGAGGAGATGGTTCAGTCCAAGCATGAGGAACTCAGTTCAGTCCCCAGCACCCACGGGAAAAGGCCGATGTCGTGGGAGACACAGGTAAATCCAATCCTGGGGAGGCAGAGACGAAAAGGTCCCTGGGGGATTGCTGGCTAGCCAAGCTAGTCATGTTGATTAATCCCAGGGTGAATAACAATAAATACCAAGATGATGATGATGATGATCATAAGTAATAACAACAATGACAATAATAATGTGGACAGCAATTGAGGAAGACACTTAGCTTTGACTTTTTTTTTTTTTTTTAAAGATTTATTTAGCCAGGCGATGGCTGGCTAAGCACTCTGGGAGGCAGAGACAGGCGGATTTCTGAGTTCGAGGCCAGCCTGATCTACAGAGTGAGTTCCAGGACAGCCAGGGCTATACAGAGAAACCCTGTCTTGAAAAAACCAAATCAAAAAGAAAAAAGAAAAGAAAAAAAAGATTTATTTATTTTATATATGTGAGTACACTGTAGCTGTCTTCAGACACACCAAAAGAGGGTATCAGAACTCGTTACATGTGGTTGTGGCGACCATGTGGTTGCTAGGAATTAAACTCAGGACCTCTAGAAAAGCAGTCAGTGCTCTTAATCACTGAGCCATCTCTCCAGCTCTTAGCTTGACTTTTGACTTCCACATGCGTGTGCGCGCGCGCACACACACTCAGAATTTAAGATTAGCTGATGCATTGCTGCATAATAGTGATCACAGCATTTGAGAGACTGAAATTGTAAATTCAAGTGAGTCTGCACAACCTGGTGAGTCCAAGATCATCCTGGATACTTGGTGAGACTGTCTCAACAAAACCTAAAACAAACACAAAACTTAGGATAGGTTAAGAAGGCATTACCAAAATGGAGTCAAATCTGCAGCCTGTAAATTTGCATGTTAGGTTAACCCCCTGCCCCCATTATTTACTGGCTTCCTGAGATAATGAGGGGTCTTTCCCCTTAGGGCTGCCTGGAAGAGGCAGAACTTAGGCCTGCTGGGGCAATCCTCATCAGCCAGATCACCATTGGTTCCCTCAGGTCTCTTGGAGTCACCGTGAAACAATGTCACTGGTAGGGTGTGCTTCTTCCAACCTTCTGTAGTCACCAAGGTCTGTCTGGCCTGGGTCACCTGTCCTCTGATGGATCGATCCTTTTCACTGTACACAACATCAATCTCAGGTCTGCTCAGAGGAGCCCACCAAACCAGATACAGGAGGTGTCCTCACTCAGAGACTTGTTAAACTTAAGCTCAGTCCTGGCTGCTGCTTCAGAGCCAGGAGGCTGGTATGGTTGCGTCGGGTCACAGAAAAGGATTACTCTTTCGAAGTCATCCCACCACAAGTAGACCAGGCCCTTCAGAACCAGCAAACCAACCTCCTCTCACATTGCGTCATCACTACGGAAATGCAAATATGCCACTGTTTTGTGACCAATATTGCAAAAATTAGAAAGAGGAAGTTGGGTTTTGTTCTTGTGTGAGTTCAGCCCTGGAGGAGATGCAGACGGATCTTGGAAGAAGGGTGAGTGGAGATCAACTCCTGGGATCTTTGCCGAACCCTACAATATTGTCTTGTGTTGGGAAGGGGCTACATGGGGGAGGGGGGTGGGAGATGACTAGAAACCAAACAGGAACCATTCAAGAGAGACAGATGTTTTCAAGGCAGGAAGTTGCTGTGGTGTGCTAGCACTGTCTCTTTTCATGCCGTTGTCTACTGGCAAGAAGACAGAGTTGCTGTGGATGGGTGTGAGAAGCTTCTGCGACTCTAGAGTGCTGGGCAAGCTATTGGCAGATGGAGCACAGCTCAGACTTAGGATATGGGCAGTCTGTCAGTGACTGTTGTGTCCCCTGGGAGGCTGGGGAAGGGCCACAGATCCAAGGCTGACCCTGTGCGGGGTGCCTCAGGGGGAAGAAAGCAGGTCTTTTTCAGCTTAACCAGAAGAGGTGGTCCCAGGTGATTAGTTAGTGGAGGCTAGGCCTTAGCATTCCATGTGGCTCTGGAATTTTCTAGAGTCTACAGTTTAGATATTAGCAGATATGTCTGTCTAGTTGGGCACTACTAGGAAGGAAAGCTAAGCCAAGGACTCCTTGGGGACCCCAGGCTGTGCCTGGGCAGCTCTGGGTAGTGGTACAGCACCTTAGGAGGCTGGACGTCATAGGGCAGGCTCACAGCAGCACGGTTGGAATGAGAGGATTCTGAGAACGCTGTGATGCTATATGCCGTGCAGAGTAGGCAGAGGCCTGGCAGGCAGGGCATATTTGAGAAGCCGGACGCTGGGACCTGTGAGGAAGGTAGGGCAGGAGTCACTGTCATTGTGGACGGACGCTGGTACCTGTGAGGAAGGTAGGGCAGGAGTCACTGTCATTGTGGATGGCAAACCAGTTTCCGTTTTCCTGGGAGTCAGTGAATGCCACAGAGGATGAGCAGCTGTGGGGGGGATGGGAGGAGACCCTGGTGAGAATGCCGGTCCTAGAGCCTGGAACTTGGCTTTGGACAGCGTCTCAGACTCCGCCTCGACTTCCCTTTCTATAAAGTGGAATCAGAATGATGTCAAGCCACATTGAGGTTTAGAGCTTTTGCATCTCTGTCTCAGTTTAGATTGGTCCTTCTCAGTCAGGGGTGGTGGTGGAGGCAGCACACATCTTTAGTCCCGGGATTTGGGAGGCAGAGGCAAGGTGGATCTCTGAGTTCCAGGCCAGCCTGGTCTACAGAGTGAGTTCCACAACAGCGGGGCCACACAGAGAAACCCTGTCTCTTGGGGAAAAAAGAAAAAAAATTAGATTAGTCCTTCTTAAAACCTAAGGTGATCATTGCTAGCCATTCGAGAGTGTGTGTGTGTGTGTGTGTGTGTGTGTATGTGTGTGCATAAGTGTGTGTATGTGTAAGTGTGTGTGAATGAGTGTGTGACTGTGAGTGAGTGTGTATATGTGTAAGTGTGAATAAGTGTGTGAGTGAGTGTGTGTGAGTGTGTGTGTGTTGAGTATGTGTAAGTGTGAGAGTGAGTGAGTGTGTATGAGTGAGTGAGTGTGTGTGTGTGTGTGTGGCATGTGTGAGGAAGCCAGAAGACAATGACAATCTCAGATGTTATTCTCCAGGACCTATCTATCTTGTTCTTTAGACAGGTTCTCTCACTGGCCTGGCTCTACATGTGGTTTACTGAGACTTTCTCTCCAGCCCCCATTTTTGTGAGAGGCACAGAGCACACTGTCAGCTCGTCCCCGCCCCCACCCCAAGCTTGTGAATGGACTGGATGGTCCCCACATAAGCTCTCTGAGCTGATAACACACAAGGTGCTTGGTTTGGGGGTGGGGCCAGCTCCAGCAAGGAGGAAGTGGTTTGTCTCAACTGGGCTGCCACAGGCCCCTTGAAGCCTGCTTCTGCCCCTGCAGAGTGGCAGTGGAGGCTGACTTCTGTTTTCTAGAGGGATCTGCACCTCCCAATGTGCAGGGGCCTGAGAGCCACACTGAACTCTGCTTACAGAGGTCAAGAGCACATGATGAGATTAGCGCTGAAGTGGGCTTGTCTTCAGAAGCCTCACTTCCGAGCGAGAAACCTGGCCCTGCTGCTCAGGGATGAAAGCCAGCTCCATGGGTTACCACAGGGACTCTGGGTATCTTGATGCATGTTTCAGAAGTTTCCTCAGTACTGTGCCATCTTATGGGCCCTGGGTAGGCTGATTGTGATCCTCCACATACAGATAGAAGTTGTGATATCTCCCTTGTGTCTATCTCCATTGTAAAGCGACTGAGAAGGAAGTCAAATCAGCACTGGGCAGATATAAAACCCAGATGATGCTGGCTTTGTGGACTGTTCTAGTGACTACAAGAAGGCTCTGAGACAGACATGTGCCCAAAACAATGAACAAGGACAGAAGAATGCACAGAGCTGGTCACTGCTTGGTGGCCTGTCTCTGCCTGCCTCTGGGCAGGGGGACAGACAGGGGGCAGGGACCGAGCTAGTCCAGGAAGGAAATGAGAAATGAGAAGAGCCTTCGTCCATTGTGGCCACTTCCCTCTGTGTGCAGGATCCTCTGCGCCCCAGATCTCTCCAGGCGGGTAAGGCATTGGATACGACAGATCTGGGCCCGTGCGGAGGAATGCAAGGTGGCAGATCCTGTGTACAGGGAGAGCAGCAACACAGTGGCTGCAAGCTGACTGCAGCCTGGTGACATATCTTGCACCACAGTGAGGCTGACACGTGACCATTCTGAGGTCTGTTCTGTTCTTCCTTCTGGTTTTCTGACTCTGGTGCTAAGAAGACTCTCCCATGACCATTAACAGGTGGTCTCTGTGGCATCTGGGCCTCATCTAGTGACTTTCTTTTAAACAGATGATTGTTGAGCCCCTGACTCAAAAATTCCTCAAATGGGGCTGGGCCCACTGGCTGCTATCTACATTGGTGTTGGATTTGATTTACTGGCCTCCCCCAAACACCCACTCTTGTGATCCCCTACCATGGAAAGTATACCCCAAATGGCCTGATTTGGAACTCCATGCTGGCTGCCTTTTCCCCTTACTACAATATCATAGTGTCAAGTATGTGATATCTTCAGCAATTGGGTCTTACCATCAAATTCTGTAGGGTATCCAATAACATTAGCCTGTAATGAGGCCTCTTTGGCCAACAGCTCCAAAAGAAGTAACCTATTCCTGGCACTGGGCTTTTTGCTTGATAGCCTGTAGTGTCCAGTAGGGGTATTGTCACCCCATTATAAGGTAGCTCCCTTCTCTCTCTCTCTCTCTCCCCCTCTCTCTCTCTCTGTGTGTGTGTGTGTGTGTGTATGTGTGTGAGTGGTGTGTGTGTATGTGTGTTTTAAAGTAGCTTGTACATCTGAAGGTTTTAAAAGGTCTTTAGTGTTATTTATCCTTTCCTGTGTTCCCTCCTCTACCCTGTCTTCTCATCCTCTTCCCAATTTTATCCTTCCTGTTCCATTTATTTATATCTCATTCCCTCCTTCTAAGGCTGGAGGATCCTGGCAGAAGGAGCAGAAAGCTGTTAGATGAGTTAGGTGTGGCAAGGCATTGCCTTTAATCCCAGAATTCAGGAAGTGGAGCCTGTGATCTCAAAAAAAAAAAAAAAAAGTTCCCAGATCTAACTTCCCAACACAGCCACCCTGTACAGTAGGGAGCTCTGTCCTTGATGTCCACCAGATGGATGGCCAACTCTCATCCATTCCTGGACCTGTGATTCTCTTGTCAGTCTAGTTTCAGGCCAACATTGTTACTGTGCTTAGTACTTGGTTTCCCTGTGCCCTGCCAGCTGAGTGGGTAGTGACCCGTCAGATGGATGTGTCATGCTGCTTATTAGGGCTTCCAAAACTGAACAAAATGGCTAATCTTGTTGTTGTATGCTGCCCCAGGCTTTGGGAATCTGGGTAGGACCATCACTGTGTCCCTTCTGGGGAAACTGAGTGTAGCCCTTATTTTCTAGGTAATAAGACATATAAATAGGAACATGCTACATGCAAAACCTTAGTGATAACAAGGGTCACATTGCCCCAAAGATGGAAGCATTAGCTGGAGATGTACCACAGAAGTCAAATGGCAACCTAGCACACACAAGGCCTTGGATTCTGTTCCCAGTGTTACACACACACACACACACACACACACACACACACACACACACACGAGGAATGCAATGAAAGTAGTCAAACTACAGTTTGTTGGGAGTGGGTTGTTAATGTACTCAGTGATCTTAGGGGATTAGCTTGGGGTGAGAGCAAAGGGTATCTTCATGGGCCTTCCTAAGAGACCAGGGTTGCTGGAACCTCTGGTAGCTTGACCCTCCTGGGTATGCAGGGAACTATGTTTACCTTTTCTCTGTCGCTGGATCTCACATTCAGGGTGGTGTCTTTGGCCTAAAAATGTAGCCTGTGAGGAAGCCATTCCCTCATTTACCTAAAGTCGTATGCTGAAACTGTAATGACCTCAGGGCCACCAGGATGGTCCTTCATGCTTTGTCGCCATCCATTATCCCTAGCCTCATCCCAGGCTGCACAGTCCGGCCTTGGTCTTGGGGGAAGAGGGCTTGGGCACAGGGGGTTTCATTGTGTGCGGAGGCTTCAAAACCAGGCTGGTGGATGTTCCTGACATGGCTCAGACCTCTGTGGGCCACACACCTTCTGGGTCTCTACAAGGAGTAAACTCAAGTGTTCTGTGACATTGGCATCTTGGTGTGAATTCCCAGAACCCTCCCCCAGCTCCCCCCTTCCAGTTTTGGTTCAAAAGAAACAGTTCCCTCCGAGCATAGTGACTTATGTTTGCAATCCCAGCCTCGAGGAGACTGGGAACTTGCTTGGATTATAGGAAGGACAACCCTGTCTCAGGAAGAGGAAGAAGAAGAAGAAAAACGATACTGTGCTGTCTTCCCCCATTCTCCTTGCCCTCACGCTCCTGCCCTGCTCTGAGGTCCCACTGACCCCCCACCCCAACTCCAAGGTATGAGGCACTCACTGTGTTCTCATCTGATGAGGAACCAGAGCCCTTCCTAGGCTGAGAGCCCAAGAAGAGCACTCATCCTTCCCAGGCACCTCTGAGTCATGAGGTGGCATTAATCTCATGTGTGTGTGTGTGTGTGTGTGTGTGTGTGCGCGCGTGCGTGCTGGTCATCCTACCAGGCCATGACTAGGGCACCCCGGGGCTTGCTCCTTGATGCTATGGACTTGGTGAAGCCATCGGGTTAAGTCAAGAAGAAACCAAGCAAGGACCCAAAGTTACTCTGTAATTATCCTTAGATACAGGTCTAATACTACGGTTCACTGTTCCTATGAGTCACCTTCAACTGATTGAGGGTTTGGTTTGGTTTTTTTCCATCATGACTGGTTCCATGTGTGTCTGGTATTCAGAAGAAGGAACTTAAAAAAAGAAAAAAACCAGGCAAGGTCTGTGTAGCGTAGACTAACCTCTAACTACCCATATAGCCAAGGGTGACCCTGAACTCCCTCCTCTCCTCCCTTATGACAGGGCTGTGCCGCCAGGTACAGTTTATATAGTGCTGGTGACTGAGCCCCGGGCTTCAAACATACTAGGTAAGCTCTCTACCACCTGAGCTGTATCTCCTAGGCCTGCCTGGTGATTTTTGATTAAATGTGAGCTACTTGTGGAAGGTTAGCCATCTCCCGCCACTGAGACAAGACCCTCCTGAGCACTGGACCCGACGCCCTGCAGATCTGCCATTTTCAGGATGGACAGCGGTCACAGGCAACCTTGCCCTGTGTGGTGTTACAAATGCTCCTTCTGGTCCTCTGAAGGAATGTTCTTTGTCCAGGCTCATGATGTTCCCTCTCATG
Source organism: Apodemus sylvaticus (assembly GCF_947179515.1). NCBI lineage: Eukaryota > Metazoa > Chordata > Mammalia > Rodentia > Muridae > Apodemus > Apodemus sylvaticus. Next base: position 17,574,789 of record NC_067485.1, read on the forward strand.
TGAACTCAACATAGGAGCATCTCTGAGGGTCTCTGGGTCGCTTTCAGTAAAGCTTTCTTCTTCGTAGAGCACTTTCCTGTCAACGCCAGTCAGCCTTTATGGTCGGTTGGGCATCTTCTCACCTCTGAGAGCCCGCTGGGCTCTCCTTCCTGCTCTCTGCCTCACAAGTAGTCTCTAGGCAGTAATCTGAGGCAAGAAGAGGTCTCATCCCATGGTCCCCATCTCTCGAGGTTTGAGGGGCTCTGCTGTCTGATGTACGGGGTCTTGTCAACTTTCCTTTATGTGGTATAGATTGTGGCCTATGACAAACTGCTTTTTTAAATTTTGTTTTTCAAGACAGGGTTTCTCTATTAGCTTTGGGTGTCCCAGAACTCAGTCAGTTGATCAGGCTGGCTTCGAACTCACAGAGATCTGCCTGTTGGGATCAAAGGTGTGTGCCACTACTGCTAGGCTTGTGACAAAGCGCTTGTAATCGCCATTTTCTTCTTCGTCTTTTTGTTGGTCCAGCTAAAATTAAACCTTGGTTCTGAGCTGAACATGATAGTATACCCCCAGAATCCCAGGTAGAGGCAGGAAGCAGGAGTTAAAGGCCAGTCATGGGTACTCAGCAGGTTTCGCATTAACCTGAACTGTGCAAGACCCTGTCTCAAAAATAAAGATGAGGTGGGAAGATGGCTTACTTGATAAGGTGCTTGAATCTGAGTTTCGATCCACAGGGCCCACAAAAAAATCTGGGCGTGGCAGCAAGCTCCTGTAATCCCAGTTGCTGGTGGATGGAAGGATCCCTGGGGCTTGCTGGCTGGTCAGTCTAACCTGAATGAGCTTCCGGGTTAGTGAGAGGCCATGTCTAGCAAGAAGACGGAGAGTGACTGAGAGGGATGCTCAGTATTGACTGTGGCACTCACACAAATGCATGCCCACGTCTTGACCAGAAGCGTAACTCCCCTGTAGTAGGGGCGAACAAGCCTCTACGGCAGCCTCTGACCACACCAGGGCAGAACTCAGCTCACATTCCTTACAGAGCTTTTTATTGCTGCGTCACTGGACTTCTGGAAACAGCCAGTTTATCTCCCATGCTATGGGAAGAATGTAGAAAAACATGTATTTTCTGTTTGGAAGTCCGATATTTCTGTCCAGCGAGCCTGCTGAACATCAAGTCTAGTTACTGTTTAGCTTGCTACCGTTTTGGAAACATGCTCAACATACTTCTTTCTAGTTGAATTTGATAGGTAAATACACCTTCTTGTCCAGCTGCTCCAGATGTTTGGACACATAAGGCTCACTGGCCTTGGGGCATGGTTATATAGTAACCTGAGTAATAAAGCTATTTCCTTTTTTAAAAAAAAGTGACGCTAGCCAATGAAAAAATGTCTTCCGGTAGTGACTTTGGAGTCACTGACAGAAAAACCCATCCCAAGGTAGTTTAGCCACAAGAAGGTTAGCTCACTCAGGAGCCTATGTGGGTGGGAGGAGCTCCATCCTGTGGCCTATTGGCTCCCAGAGCTAGGGGGACTCCACCAACTCTGTGCATGGCCACCGCCAGAGGCGAGGCAATCAGTTGTAGCTGGAGGACAGGAGACTACAACCTCGGTTCTAACTCTGCTCTCCCGGAAAAGGAGGAAGTGCAGAAAGAAGCTGCGGGCTGGGCAGTAGCAGAGAGTCAGTGTGTGAGAAGCCAGTATTGGATGTCCAGTGTGACTGAGAGCGTTGGCTGTGTGTGTCTGGTGGGGCCCCTGTGTGAGCGTGTCTCGTAGAGTGTGAATGTGTGCGAGTTACCGTGTGAATCAGTGTAGCCACTGTGTGTGAGTGTTTAAGATCCCGCTACGTGGGGACTCTACAGTGAGTACTGGGAGTGTGACTGGGCTGGGGCGGGGCAGCGGTGGCGGTGGGGGTTGGGGGGAACGATGACATGCTGAACTCTCCTAAACATTCCTGGCTCCAGGGCACAGCTTACCCACGGGCACAGACACTGGCACCATCCTAGCCTTCCTGGGTCACACGATTGGTCTTAGAAGCTGACAGTGGGCCTGGGCCATTCTGTGCTCTCCATCTGCCCTGAGGAAGCCTGGGTCCTGCCCTGGATGTGCTATGGTGGGTGGAGGTCTAAGACACCTTACTTCAGCTCCTTTAGAACTGGAGCTTTGGTCTGTTCCAAACACCGTTTTCTTTTGTGTTTTTCCAGGACTTTCTAAACAACTCCACTTCCAGTGGTCTGGGCAAGACATTTTCATAGATTGTTCTAACATCTGTTGGGCAATTCCAAAGCTCCGGAGGAAGCAGGTGTCTGTTCATCAATCCCTGACAGCCTCATTGGGCAACAGCGTTGGGCAACCGGTAAGTGTTACCAGCCCCTCACCTTATTGTCAAGATGATTTGGGGGACTGTCTGCCTCTCTCTCTCTCTCTCTCTCTCTCTCTCTCTCTCTCTCTCTCATTCAGGCTCACCTTTGACCCTCCTCAGAACTGTTCCATAGGATTACTTCTGTGTATGGAGGCAGGGTGCACCCAAACACACATGTGCTCGTGTGTGTGTGTGTGTGTGTGTGTGTGTGTGTGTGTAGGCCAGAGATCATGTCTATGTCTCCCTCTGTTTTATATTTTGTGGCAGGGTTTTTCACTAGAAGCCATTCTATTGGCTAGACTGGCTGGCCCCTGAGCTGCCAGGATCTGGCTGTCTCTCCAGCCCCTACCCAGCCCAGGGATTACAGGCACAGTCACCACTAAGGCCAGCTTTTAACACCACTGTTGTGTGTCTGAACTAAGGGCCTTACGCTTGCACAGGATTCCCCACTGATTCCCCAGACTTACAATTACTTTTATTATTATTATTATTGTTGTAAGTAAAAGAATCTTACCCTTTGGAGAAAACATTCCCTTTGCTATTCTCTCAAAACCTGTCTTGACAGGACCCAGCTGGGTGTTGTGAAGTAGTATTTCCCACACAGTCCCAGCCTGCCCCGTAGATTAAGGCTGAGGCTCTGAGGGTTGCTTTCAGCGACTGTACTGAGTTGAGCTTCTTTTCCCCAACAGGAAGTCCTTGGCCAACCTCTCAGCGGAGCCCAGGGAGTTTGGCTGTAAGGATGGAATTGGATAGGAGCTCCTCCTCAACTCCCCAAGAAGAAGCCATTTCCCCTCTTGGGGTACTTGGGGCTGAGCCCAGAAGTTCCCCACTAGGGAAGCTTCAAGCACTTCCCATTGGGCCAGGCACTCACCGAGGGTCTCATAGCAGCTCAGCCTCAGCAGGGGACAGCTCCTTGGGGGAGCCAAGTGGTGCTCTGAAGATCCCCAACAGAGACAGTGGAATTGACAGCCCATCCTCCAGTGTGGCCAGTGAGAACTTCCCCTGCGAAGAGAGCAGCGAGGGCTCCCCAAGCCCTGCTGTCCTGAGGCTACACCCTGAGACAGCTGTGGACAGCCGGATCCCACAGGACAACTCCCAGGAGGAGGAAGATAGTGGCGTGGGTGAGGAGCCTGATCCCATGATCACCCCGTCTAGGGCTAAGGAAGATGTTGGCTTGGCTCAGGTAAGCTGTCCTTCTACATTCAACTCCGGGTACGTGGGCAGTGCTAGAGAGAGATTTGTGGTGTGTGACACCCACACCGTGTGCTCAGGAAATGTATCCACACACGCTCCACACAAGGGGACTCCTGGGATGGAGTCTACAAGAAAAAGCTTGGAGGGCCACCCTGATACCTTGAGTGTATCATCCACGATACTTGAATGTAGTTTCTTCCTCGTTGGTGTGTGTGTGTGTGTGTGTGTGTGTGTGTCTGAGAGAGGGGGAGAGATATAGATAGATAGATAGATAGATAGATAGAGAATATTATTTATTCTCCTTTAAAAGGCTGGTAGAATTTACCATTAAAGCCGTGTCAGTCTCTTACCCTCTGTGGAGAAGTTTGGAATTATTGATTCAGTGCCTCCTCGTTGCTTCTTTCCCAGATTCTCGTATCTTTTCGTGACTCAGCGGTCTCTATAGCCACGAACTCCCGAGGATTCATTTTTTTTTAGGTTGTACAGTGTGTTAGCACACAATTGCTCATTCTCTTGTAGCCTTTTTTATTTTCACATCACAAGTTGCACCAACACCACCCTCTTCTGTTTCTGACTTTAGGAACCTGTCTCCTCTCTTTCTCTAAGGCCCCCTAGCTGAAACTTGTGAGTTTTCTTGAGCTTTTCAGAAAGCCTTTGGCTCAGTTATGCTTTTGAAATTGTTTTTCCATTCTTTGTCATTTATCTCAGCTCTGATCTTACTTCCTTCCTTCCTCTGGCCTAGCCTAGGGCTTACTTAGCCTACGCTTGCTCTGCTAGTCTCTTGATATGTACAGTTAGCTTGTCTTAAGATTTTGTTTCTCTCTTCTTTTTCTCTGGTGCTGGAGATGGAGCCCGGGGCCTTGTGCGTGGTGGATAACCTCTGAGCAACATGCTCAGCAGTTTTGTTTTTTTTATTTGACTTTTTGAGTGTGTGCATGTTCACATGTGTCGGGACATACACACACGTTTTCGGGTGCAAGGACAGGTGTGCGGAAGGACAGATGTGAGTGTGCACTTGGGCAACTTCCTGGACGACTCTCCACTTTATTTACTGAGAACTTAGAGTGCTTCTCTTTGGCCGGTGTAGCTAACCAGTTTGCCCTGGGATCCTGTCTCTGAGTACATTTTACATAATTTCAGCTGTTTTGAATTTGTTAAGACTGGTTTTAGGCAGCACACCGTCTGCCTTGAGCAGTCTCCTCTAATGTTGCACTGTTGTTGCTGGGTGAGGCGTTCTGGAAGGCTCCATTGCCTAAACTGTTCTCCGAGGCCTCTCTTTTCTTAACTGATCTTCTCTAGATGTTCTGACCACTGCAGAAAACTGGGTCCTGAGGCTTCTAGCTACTAATTCGTTGCTGGTTAATTCTTCATCCAGTAGTCACCGTTCACGTCACTTACTTTTATAGTTTCTTGGTGATTTTTAAAAATTATCTTATAGTGCTCTTTGTAACTATTTTTAATTTTTGAAAACATGGTTTCTCACTGAGTGTGTGGAGGGTGGGGTGGGGCAGTCAGAGGACAGCTTTGTGGAGGTTTCCTCCCCTTTCACCCCGAAAGACTCAGGGATTGAACTCAGGTCATCAGGTTTAGTGGCAAACACCCTATCTAGTTTGCTATCAATAAGGCACTTTTGGGGGGGAGGTGTTGCTATTTGCATGGAATATTTCCTCCTGTTTTTCCCCACTTTTATCCTGTGAGTCCTTATATGCAAAGATACAATCTGAGTCTCTTGTGAATAACGTATTTAGGAAGGAGGAGGCATGATAGCATGCACCTACAATCCTAGAATTAGAAGTTTTAAGTTCACCCTCAGCTACACGAGGAATTTGAGGCCTGTCTCCTCCTGACAGGAGAAAGAGAAGCTGACTCACCTCATACCTCAAGCTGACCGGAACTTGCCTCACAGCCTGAGTGTCTCAGCTCAGACCTCGCCACCCACCCGGCTGGCTTCAGCCTTCTTTGGTTCATTTGATCTGTGAATTTTTTTTCCTGAGGATTTTAACATGATTACACATCGGTCATTACTGAAGGGAGGAGGGGGAAGGCCCCTGGTAAGGCTGCTATCTGTCACTTTCCCACTTTCTCCTCTCCTCCCACCGTCTTTCTCTGCATTTCTCTCACTGATTTTTGTAGTGACATACGTTGATTCTTTCCATTTTTTGCCCTTGGTGCATGCATATTCATAGATGCTTTTCGTGCAGTGACCGTTGTTGGTACTAAAATATTTTAAAGCTACATTTGATCCGATGCTGGCAAACTTCTGGTCTTCCTCATCCCCTCCCCTTTGTGTTACTGTTGTCTCAAATTCACCTGCACGTTATTGGACCATAGAAGATAGATTTAAAGCTTCTCTTATTATTATTTCTGAGATCCAGTAACCCAGGATGACCCCAAATGAATACTTCTCCTGCCTTAGACTCTTCAGTGACAGGATCCCAGGCATGTGCGACCACACACACCCAGTTTATGAGGTGCTGGAACTGAACCCAGAGATTCCTGCACCCCAGGCAAGCACTCTCTCTCTACCAGCACAGCCACATCTGCAGCCTCAGCCTGTTGTTTTTTACCTGAAGGAAACCTTCTGCCTTTCTCCCCTCCCCCTACCCAAAGATGTATTTACTTTTATTTATTTACTGTTGACCTATGCGTGTCTGTGTTTTGGGGGAGGGGTTGCAGTCCCTGTACATGCTTAGATCAGGAGAAAACATCATGTATCTTTTTCTATCACTCTGGGTTTCTTCCTTTTAGTCAGTGTCTTAGTCATGGTTTCTATTCCTGCACAAAACTTCATGACCAAGAGGCAAGCTGGGGAGGAAAGGGTTTATTCAGCTTACACTTCCACATTGCTGTTCATCACCAAAGGAAGTCAGAACAGGAACTCACACGGGGCAGGAACTTGGAGGCAGGAGCTGATGCAGAGGCCATGGAGAGATGTTCCTTACTGGCTTGCTTCCCCTGGCTTGCTTAGCCTGCTCTCTTATAGAACCCAAGACCACCAGCGCAGAGATGGCACCACCCACAAGGGGCCCTTCCTCCTTGATCACTAATTGAAAAAATGCCTCACAGCTGGATCTCATGGAGGCATTTCGTCAAGGGAGGCTCCTTTCTCTGTGATAACTCCAGCTGTGTCAAGTTGACACACAAGACCAGCCAGCACAGTCGGAGTCTATTCCTGAACCTGGGTCCATCAGGCTTAAAGCCAGCAAGCCCCAGCAATCCTCCTGACTCCATTCCTTTTGGATCTGTTAAAGGTGTGGTCAAGAAACCGGCTTTGAATATTTGTGCCGGTGTCTGAACTCAGTCTTTGTGGTTGCACAACAAGAACTGTTAACTGATGAACCATCTCTCTGGGTCCAGGACTTATTTTACCATTTTTTTCTTTAAGTATGGGTCTACTAAGTATAAACTCCCTCAGCCTTTGTTTTTTTTTTTTTTAAAAAATGTTTTTACAAAGTCTTTAAAATTCTAGCGTATTTTATATATATGGGTATTTTGCCCGAAATGTCAGAAGACAGTGTTACAAATGGTTATGAGCCACCATATGGGGGCTGGGAATCGAACCCTGTTCTTCTGCAAGAGGAGCAAGTGCTCCTTACTCCTGAGCCGTCCATCTGTCCTGTCTTTTTCTAGAAAAGTCGTAATTTCTCTGACTTTGAAGGACGGTTTCACCTGACAGTATGGCCTCAGCTGACAATGTTTTCTCTCAGCACGCTTAATATCAGTCCGTTCCCTCTGGCCCTCAAATACATCCCTTGAGGAAGCATCTGGAAATTCCATGGAAGGCCCTGGAGATGAGACAGGGTGCTGCTCTTGTATTGCTGTCTTCCCTTTAATATTGCACGTGACTTTTAGATATTTTTATCATAGGGTGCCATGATGTACCCCTCCTTTGTTACCATCACAGGGTCTCTCTGTGTAGCCCAGGCTGGCCTCCACCTCACTACTCTCCTGCCTCAGCCTTGTGAGCACCAAGCTTTATAAGCATGAACTAGGTGTCTGGTTCCTTATTCTACCTGGAGTTTTCGTGAACTTGTGTGGTCATTTCTTTCCTGAGATTGAGGAAGTCCTCAGTTTATCATTCCCGCAAATGCTTTCTGTCTTTTACCCTTCGTGACTCCCACATGGAGATCTTGGTCTACCTAAAGGTGCCCTGAAAGTCCTTTAAAGTCTCAACACTTTTCTTAATTCTTTGTTGCTTTTCTCCACTGACTCTGATTTTAAGTGACTTCTTTGGGAGCTAGAGAGATGACTTATGGGTTAAGAGTACTGGTTGCTCTTGCATAGGACTCGGAGTTCAGTACCCATTAGCCACAACCATCTATAAGTCCAGTTCCAGGGGATAGGACAGCATCTTTCTGGCCTCTTCAGACATCAGGCACACACCTGGTACACATGTATACATGCAGGCAAAACTTTTATATGCATAAAATAAAAACATTTGAATCTTGAAAAAGAGGCAGGATGTGGCACTGGAGAAATGGCTCAGCAGTTAAGAGCACTGGCTGCTCTTCCAGAGACCTGGTTTGATTCCCAGAACCCCACACAACAGCACACACACAATAGCACACATACAACAGCACACACACAATTGCACACACACAATAGCACACACACAGCCTTCAGTAACTCCAGTCCTGGGGGAATCTAATACCCTCTTCTGGCCACCATGGGCACTACATGCACAGGTACACAGATACAAGCAGGCAAAACATCTACCCACAGAAAATAAAAAGAGAAGAAAGATCAGAGCAGTTTTACCTGTCTGAATGACTTCTCTTCAAGTTTGCTGTTTCTTTTCACCTTCTCTATGAGTTCTATAGGCTAGTCAGCTCCAGAATGTCTGCTTCATTCCTTCTAATGGTTTTGTTTTTATTCCTGTTGATGGTATTCCTTGTTCCTGATCCAGTTCTTGATTTTTTTTTTTGAGCACCTCTATGGCAAATATATGTTTTTTTCCCATCAGGAAACTCATAGATCTCTCTCTGTGTGTGTTCACATGCACATACACGTACATGCATGTGTTCTAGTATGTAGAGGCTAGAGTACAACCTGATATCATCCCTTGGGTTTTTTTGTTTTTCTTTGAGACAATTTTTCTCACTGGGATCTGAGTAGGCTGGCCAGAGAACACCAAGGATCTACCTGTCTCTATCTCCCCAGTCCTTAAATTACAATTGCATGCTACCGTGCCTGGCTGTTTATGTGAGTGCTGAGGACTGAACTCAGGCTCTTGTACTTATGTGACAAAGACAAGGACTTTACTGACTGACTTAACCCCCTTGAGTCCCAGATCTGAGTTTTGTTTCTTTTCTTTTCTTTTTTTCTTTTCTTTTTTCTTTTCTTTTCTTTCTTCCTTCCTTTTCTCTTTCTTTCTTTCTTTCTTTCTTTCTCTTTCTTTCTTTCTTTCTTTCTTTCTTTCTTTCTTTCTTTCTTTCTTTCTTTCTTTCTTTCTTTCTTTCATTTATTCATTTTTATGTCTGTGAGTACTGCATCTGCACGTACACCTTTATGCCAGAAGAGGGCATGAGATCACATTATAGATGGTCGTGAGGCACCATGTGGTTGCTGGGAATTGAACTCACCACCTCTGGAAGAGCAGCCAGTATCCTTAACTGCTGAGCCATCTCTCCAGACCCTAAATCTGTTTCTTTAGGGTCAAGTTTGGGGGTATGTTTTCTTCCTCTGATTGGCCCATATTCTCCTGCTTCTATGTATGGTTTATAAGTTTTGTTTCTTTTAGTTTTGGCTGAATGAGGGCATTTGAGGAAACCATCTCTCCAGATTGTGTGCTAGTCTTAGGGAGAGGAAACCTTTATCCAACAGCACGGCTGGGGGTCTCAGAACGTCTTGCCTGGGGAACTAGAACGTCAATGTGCTGCTGGCTTTTGCTTTCAGCGGCTTTCACACTCTGGATCTGAGTTCTTCTGCTCTCTACTCATGAAAGATAGAGTCCACAGTTCCAAATCGCCATGGGTAGACCTCTGAGGAGCCAGACATATCAGTGCGTGGCTGAGTTTTCTGTTTCTGCCCTGCAAGCCTAGCAGTAGTCCCAGTGTGGGGAGGACCCTGGTGTGGGAGGAGCCCTGGTGTGGGAGGAGCAATGGTATGGGCGGAGCCCTGGTGTGGAAGGAGCAATGGCATGGGAGGAGCCTTGGTGTGGGAGGAGCCCTGGTATGGAAGGTTCCACCCTATTTATTTCATGTCATAACCTGTAGGAGGAGGAACACAGAAAGGTATTGCTATAGACTGAATATGTACCCCAAAAGTTACTTGCTCGAGTCTTGTTATCGATGTGATTATACTAATATTATAGTCTGATTCATGGTTAAGAGGTGATAAGTAATGAGGATGGAATCAGGGTCTCCACAGAAGGGCGTGGGAAAGCCTGGCCCCGAAGCCCAGCCACAGAGCGCTTGTCTTATGGTGTGTTAAGGGCAGGGCAGGGTCAATCTCCAGCACTGCACAATACAATAGGGCTCAGGGAGGAATCTGTGGGTTCCTTTGCTTCTGTTCTTCTGCCCCTTGAGAATGTAGCACTCACCCATCTTTACCTTTTCACCCCTTTCATGCTGTGATATCAAGCATTAGAGTCATTATTTTGAAACAGAGACGTGCGATTTCACCAGACCTGCCAGTGTTTTGATCTTGAAATTCTAGCTTCCATAACTGTGGAATACATTTCAGTTGTTTATAAGTCTTACATGCATGGGTTTTTTGTTATCTGCCAAACAAGAGGCATCTCCCATCTTCCCCTGGGATCCCCTCCTTGGAATATACTAGTAGGCACTGTGGCTGCTCAGTTTGTGTCTACAATCCTCATACCTGATCTGGTCTGTATACTGTTACATCTGTGTCTGTGTGGAGGATCTGCAGTTTGTTGGCCTTATGTTTTGTTGATGTCACTTTGCATCAGTGTGTGTGTATGTGTGTGTGTGTGTGTGTGTGACTGGTGATGGAACCCCAGGTTTGTGCACGGTAGGAACATTTTCTTCCGTTGAGCTGGACCTCAGCTATGCAATACATCTGACGTGGCTGCTATGGCTGCTCATTAGTGAGAGGCCCATAAACCTGAGAGTCACACCTGGACTGTAGTAGCTTTCAGGAGAGGGGCAGAAACTGTCACGTTTTCTTGTAGAAACTGTCCATCTAAGAGAACCAAGTACCACATCTGAAAACCTGGAGCCTCCTGCTGCTCTCTCTGTCCCCCGGGCATCCTGGTGTTTCGTGGGTAGCCTTGTTTGGTGCACCTCCCCCAGTTAAGTGGCTTCCCTTCTCTCTGCAGTGCTCTGACCCTCAGAAGCTGCTCCATATTGCCCAGGAGCTCCTGCACACAGAGGAAGCCTACGTGAGGCGGCTGCACCTGCTGGACCAGGTAATCCAGAGGGCTGGAGATCCCCTTCTCGCCACACCCAGAAGTCAAACCACCCATCCCTGCACACTGTTTGGGTGCACACACACACACACACACGTACACACACACGTACACACACACAGGTATATGCACTACATACACACACACCCATCCACTCACACTCACCACACACACTCACCACACACACTCACCACACATACACACAATATACTACACAGACACACCCACACTCACACACTACACACTCACACACATACTACACACTCTCCTACACACATAAAACTATACACACACAGGTGTATGCTACACACATGTACACTACATACACACACATGCATTACACATACATACACCACATCCATTCACACACACACACAGACCACATATACTCACACACATATACACTACACAGACACAGACACATACCACACATATTCACACACTCTAAAGTAAAAATGAAAATTTTAATTTAGAAAGGAAAGGAGCCCAAGAACTCACTTATGTGGCAGGTGTCTGAATCGCTCGTACTTAGTGGTCACTGTGGGCCTCTCTGTGCTCAGGTTTTCTGTACAAAGCTGACAGAAGCAGGGATCCCTCCGGAAGTCACCACCGGCATCTTCTCTAACATCTCCTCCATCTATCGCTTCCATGGGCAGTTCCTCCTGCCTGAGCTGCAGAAGAGGATCACAGAGGAGTGGTAAGCGTGGTCCATGCCCACCCCCAGGGCCCCTAAACCTGGAGTTCATCTGTCTGGAGGCCTGGCAGGTTCTGGGGCATGGGGTCTGTCTCTTGGAGGACTGGGTGCCTTCCTTCCAGGCAACCCCAGCCCCGCCTTTTCCTGGGTAGTGACCATGATTGGTGTCTCTTTGTTGTCTCTTGAGTTTGTGGATCTAGATGAGATTTGACTTCTGGAGGGAAAACAATGAAAGGCACTGACGGTTTCTTTTCCTCTCTCAGTCTGTATCTACCTTTGCTTTTAAAAACCACTCCCCAGGAACAGTTCCAGGTCATCTGTTTTCTGTGATCCTCAGCTTTTGCCTACTTTTAGCAAAAGCTGCTTGGTTCATCCAATGACGCAGGAGAGGCCCACCAGTTTTTACCATGCACCCCTGCATTTGGGGAAGCTTGAAGTCTGCCCACCTTCCTTTGCAGGGCTTGCATGCCGCATGTCTCCTGACTTTGGCTTCAGTAGCTGGGGCCTTGTCATCATTGTCTCAGTGTGTGGCTGGGTCACTTTGTGAATCTTCAGAAACTGCAGAGCAGGTTGCACTGTGTCCCTAGAGCTGGGTGTGGACTTCTGGTGACAAAGTCCATGTCTGGCAGCCAGGCCTTCTTCTTCCATGCCCTGGAGCCCTATCATAAACCCACACAGGATCGCCTCAGCCCTGTAATGATGACACATGGCCTCTTGCCTCACATCTCCAATTGTTCAAGTTATGAAACCAAACCCTGTACACAGCTTCGTAGAGTACCAAGTGGTGGTTTTGTGTCTGTGTCTTTTTTCCCCTTTGGTTTTGGTAATTACTAAGGATAAATCTCCAAAAGAGAGTTCTAAGATCAGAAATCATGACATTGGTTTTTTTTTCCTGTTCACACCTGGAGGTGTGAACAATATCTATTCACCCAAGGTAGGGCATCAGTTACAGAACAAAAAATAAAAATAGATAGATGATAGATAGATGGATAGATAGATAGATAAATAGATAGACAGACAGACAGATAATTCCACCCAGTTCCAGCGTCATTGAAGCAGTGAGTTTACTGAGGTTACTTAATCACTGGGTTTACTGGGGTGACTTAAAGGCAAAGGTGGCCACGGCAGGGGAGGACGCTACATTCCTGGAATTCCCTCATAGCTCCGGGGCAGCCTGGGGAGTGGAAAGTCTCTCCCATGCAATTGTGAGAGCTTACATGACCTTGGGAAGAGGCCTTGTGAATCTTGTACGTTTCAGGAGCTTCCTGAAATTTCAGTCATTTCCTGAGCCTGGTAGGTTTTACTTCCTGAGTCTTAAGGAGCCTCCCTTCTGGAGGGGATGTTTTAATGTGGAGGAAAGAACTGCATAATTGTGATTATGATTTTTATTTCCTAGAGTTTATTCATTCACTCACTGTACTCAGAAGTTTTCATCACTGGTCCTGCCAAGTCCTCTTTTCTCCCTGGCTTTGGCAACAGTGTGTAGACCCACCATTTCTACTCATTTACAGTGACACTTCAGTGACCATCTTTGATAACTGTGGCCTGCCACTCAAGGACAGCACTACTGCTAAGTCCTTCTCTAAGGGCACTGGCCTTCAGCCTGTGCTGTTGAGGTGTTTAGAAATATCCTCTTTTTCTTTTCTTTTCCTTTGTTTGTTTGTTTGTTTGTTTGTTCGTTTCTTTCTTTCTTTCTTTCTTTCTTTCAACTTATATGTATGAGTACTCTGTCTTCAGACACACCAGAAGAGGGCATCAGATCCCATTACAGATGGTAGTGAGACACCATGTGGATGCTGGGAATTGAACTCAGGACCTCTGGAAGGGCAGTCAGTGCTCTTAACCGCTGAGCTATCTCTTCAGCCCTGAGATATCCTCTTTTACTGTCCAGTAACACGCTATTTTCTACGGTGAACGCACTCAGAGAGGCTGACCTGTGCTCAGAGCACCACAGCACGAGACATCAGTACCATACCACATAGCTTGCTCGTCCTGTGACCGTGCTTCTCCACACAGGGACACAAACCCTCGCCTCGGAGACATCCTGCAGAAACTGGCTCCGTTCCTGAAGATGTATGGGGAGTACGTCAAGAATTTTGACAGAGCAATGGGGCTGGTGAGCACGTGGACCCAGCGTTCTCCACAGTTTAAGGATGTCATCCACGCCATCCAGGTAGTGTGACAGACACACTTAAAAAAAAAAAAAAAGAGCAAACTTCAAAAAAAAAATTTTTTTTAAGCATAGTGTCTTAGTTTGGATTTTACTGCTGTGAAGAGACACAATGACCAAGGCAACTCTTATAAAAGAAAACATTTAATTGGGTCTGGCTTACAGTTTCAGAGGTTCAGTCCATGTCGCAGGAAGCATGGCAGCCTGCAGGCAAACACAGTCCTAGAGAAGGAGCTGAAAGTTCTACATCTTGATCCCAAGGCAGCCAGAAGACAACTGTCTCTCCCATCCTGGGCAGAGCTTGAGCATAGGAGGAGACTCACTCCCACAGTGACACACTTCCTCCAACAAGGCTCTACCTCCTCCAACAAGGCTCTACTTCCTCCATACTTCCTCCAATAAGGCCACACCTCTTTTTTGTTGTTGTTTTGTTTTGGGGTTTTTGTTTTTTTTGTTCTTTTTTGTTGTTGTTGTTCTTTTTTTTTTTTTTTTTTTTTTTTTTTTTTGGTTTTTTCGAGACAGGATTTCTCTGTGTAGCCCTGACTGCCCTGGAACTCACTCTGTAGACCAGGCTGGCCTCGAACTCAGAAATCCACCTGCCTCTGCCTCCCAAGTGCTGGGATTACAGGCATGCACCACCACCGCCTGGCTAAGGCCACACTTTTTTTTTTTAAACAAATGATTGCATTTCTTTTTTTTTTTTCAGATTTATTTATTATTATATGTAAATATACTATAGCTGTCTTCAGACACACCAGAAGAGGGCGTCAGATCTCATTACGGATGGTTGTGAGCCACCATGTGGTTGCTGGGATTTGAACTCAGGACCTTCAGGAGAGCAGTGTTCTTAAATGCTGAGCCATCTCACCAGCCCCAAAGCCACACCTCTTAATAGTAGCACTTCCTATAGACCAAGCATATTCAAACCACCACAGACAGAATCTCAGGTAAAGCACGTGCCCTTAATCTCTACACTCAGGAGACAGAGGCAAGCGACTCTGTGAGTTTGAGGCTAGACCAGTCTAGATAGCAAGTCACACCTCACAGTAATGCCCAAACAAAGCAAGCAACAAACCCAAAAAACCCACCACTACTACAACAACAATAAAACAAAGTCTCTAGATCTGGCTGGCTTTGAGCTTCCTATGTAGCCAAGGAGTACAGACTCATCTGTGCTGTGGAGATCCACGGACAGCTCCCTCCAGAAAGGAAGGTGGTGTTCAGCCTGAGCACAGGCCACTGTTCCTGTCCACATAGAGCTGACCATGCTCTTGGGTCTCACAGGTCCTCAGGTGACAAGACACTTCCGGGATTGGGATGACAGTTTTGTGCATTGGCTGCCTCAGCACTATACTTTCCTTGAACAGTGGGTACCGCCTGGAGATATCTCCTGCTAAACACAGCCAAGGCTCTGCTCCCTTGGCCTAAACACCACTCATTCATTCTCTGCAAAGACCTGGTCTGTGTCTGCTGACACTGATGTTGCTTCTGGTACCTGGAGGGTGGAATCTGGGGCAGGTCTACAGTGCACAGGATGGCCCATGACAGAAAATTCTCCTCCGCAAATGTCCATGGCCAAGGCCGAGAAGCCTAGTCCTGGACAAGATGGGATCGAATGACCGTCACATTTTCCTTGGTCTCTGGAGAATGCCCTTGCTTAATCCAAAGCATATTTTAAATTATAAGCCTTAAAGAAATCCAAATATTCACCAAGGGTTTGTAAGGTGACCAACTTAAGGCCAGAGAAAAGAGTTGAGAACCTGAGTTTGGACCTTTAACACAAGCTAAAGGCAGGCACAGTGGCATGTGCCTGAACCCTAGCACGTGGGCCTGAGGGTGGGGGTCATGGAGACAGGAAGTTCTGGGGCTGATAGGCAAGTTTAAATGAGATCTAGTTTCAGGCAGAGATATGCATGCATACAGCATACCCAGGAATGACCACACAAAGACAGAGCTTACGTTCTGCCCTATTTACCTTTATCTCTAAGCACATATGATGTCTGTTGTCTTTTGAAACTCATCTGCGGACACTCATCACTGAGTGTGAGGGAGAGTGTCTCCCACACGCCCACGTGATGACTGAAATCAAGAACCCTACACAGCTGTCACAGCATTGTCTCCTCACAGCCCACACAGTCACCAGCTATCCCAGTGATGCACTTGACATTTTTTCTTTGCCTTTTTCTCTTTGTGGTTCATAAGCCAAACTAAGACACACACTGTTCTCATTATCAGGTTGAGTCCTTCCCTCCAGGACAGGCTCTGCCCTTGTCCTCTTGAGAGAATTGGCTACTGCCTCTTGGCTTTGGGCTTATCTGTGGTTTATCCATGATTCAGTTTAGGCTGTGCCACTGTGTGAGTTTCACAGGAGCAAGGTCTTCCCTCCGCCCCTTTGCTTCTGTTGTTAAGTGTCTAGCAGGGAGATGCTTTGAAGCCCTGGGAACAGCCATTCCACATCTTCCCTTTATTCTTGATTGAAACAATTTGTCTGTGTGATGTATGCCTGTGTACATATGTGTGCGTATATTCACATCTCTGTGTGTGTGCATGTCGAGGTCAGAGGTCAGTGTTGAGTGTCTTCTGTCTCTTCCCATCTTATTTTTGAGGCAGGGTCTTTCGTTGAACCCAGGGCTCAGTGACTCTGCTAGGCTGACTGGCCAATGGTTCTCTCTGCCTCCCCAGCACTGGGATCTCAAGTGAGCACATGACACTCAGACTTTTTTAAATTTTATTTTAGGTGTATGAGTATTTTGCCTGCATGTATGGCTATGAACTGTGTGCGTGTCTGTCTGATGCTCCAGGAGGTCAGAAGAGGATGTCAGAAACTCTGAAACTAGAGTTTCCGATGTTTGCTAATAGTGTAGCTGCTAGAATTAAGCTTTAAATGTTCTTAACTTCTGAGCCATCTTTCTGGCACCAATACTCAGATTTTTACTTAAGTACAACCTTCATTGAAAAAAAAAGCCAGAGGTGGTGGTGCACACCTTAATCCCAGCACTTGGAAGGCAGAGTGGATGGATCTCTGGGAGTTCAAGGCCAGACTGGTCTATGAATTGAGTCCAGGTCAGCCAGGGCTTGGTTAAACAGAGAAACTTTGTCTCCAAAAACAAACAAAACAAAACAAAACCTCATTGTTTCTGGCTGAGAAGACGGCTTGGTGGACAAAGTGCTTCAGTGTAAGCACAAGGACCAGAGTTCAGAACCCCAGACCCTGTTGCACCCTAGAGACTTCTGGGTCCATCTCCACCAGAAGTTTTGTTCTGGGGTCTGAGGAAGGTGTGGGTGGCTGGGGCCCTGAAGTTGCTGGGGGTGGGAGGGGTGGGGCAGCAGACATGGGGAGAAAGATCAGGTTCTCTCAGCTGTCAGCATGGCAGAGGCAGAAGAGCAGGAGGGCCCAAGGTGAGCACAGAGGTAACAGATCTCAAGTGAGCTTGTGTGCAGGACGAAGGATGTGCACGCTGCTCTCTGCAGCAAGCAGGCACTGAAGTGTGGTAAGGGGCAGCTGGAATCTGGAGGGAGGAGGGGAAGGTACAGAGAGCAAGGAACTGCACAGGGGTGGGGTTGCAGCAGTCACCTGCTCTCTGTCGTTCATCATGCAGGACACCAGCAGCTAGCCACGAGGACTGACTGGGGGAGTTAGGCACAGTTAGCCTCCACCTGACAGGAGGTAGACCTGAGGGGGGACAAAGTGGGGTTGGAGTCTTAATGACTCTCGTAGGAGGAGGCAGTATTCAGGGACTTGATTTCCTCAACTCAAGCCTGCACGCCCAGAGACTTCCAGTTCTATCATTAGGCACCTTTGGCCCTCCGTTATAAGATGTGGTCGATGCCAATCATGTCTCGAAAGTCAGGAAGCTCCAGGCAACCTCTGGGGACTGTGGTGGCCAGTCGCAGGGGCGAGACTAGTGACCCTCTGTGTGCCCTCTGTCCGCCCAGAAGCAGGAGGTGTGTGGGAACTTGACCCTGCAGCATCACATGCTGGAGCCTGTGCAGAGGGTCCCTCGCTATGAGCTGCTGCTCAAGGACTACCTAAAGAGACTCCCCGGGGATGCCCCAGACCGGAAGGATGCCGAGCGTAAGTGGAGGTGGCTGAAGGGCTGACTGGGCGAGGAAGTGGTCTCTGGAGGAGACTATGAACCCTGGGCTGAACTGGCGGTAGTGGTGCATGCCTTTAATCCCAGCACTTGGGAGGCAGAGGCAGGCGGATTTCTGAGTTCGAGGCCAGCCTGGTCTACAGAGTAAGTTCCAGGACAGCCAGGGCTACACAGAGAAACCCCATCTCAAAAAACAAACAAACAAACAAATAAGAACCTGGGCTGAGACACACAAAGGAAGGCAAGGAAGACAGAGGGGAGAGAGACAAAGAATGGGACAGAGACAGAGATGGACAGAGAGATAGAGACAGAGAGATTAATAACTAGGAAAGTGATTTAGTCTTTTCCTTTCACATGGGAGGATGCTATCTGGGGAAGGCACAGCCAAATACTGGCTCCATCCAGAGCTTAGGCTCAGGAATGGGCCCCTCAGTGAGGGTGTTCCTATTTCAGGAGTCATGATCAACGTAACTAGTGAGCAGCACAGGGCTGAGTACTGTGCAAGAGAGTTGGGGGGTGTCACTTGGTGTTGGCCCCAGCAGGCTCAGCAAATGGTTCTGGGCTTTGTCCCTTCTCTCTGCCAGACCTCTGGAGCAGTTTGGGCACCCCGAAAAAGGCCAAGGTCAGGAACAAGGTCTCCCACTGGAAGCCATGACGTCATCAATGTCAGCTTCCCCAGTGAGAACTTCAGGTGTTACCACGTGCCCAGGCTCACTCAGTTCTCCCTACGCAGGGTCCCTGGAGCTCATCTCCACAGCTGCTGACCACTCCAATGCTGCCATTAGGAAGATGGTGAGTTCAGATGGCTGTAGAGAAGCAAAGAATATGTAGGGAGAGTGAAGGGGTGGACCATATAAGCAAGTACCTTCATCACTGATGCCAGGGCCCCATCGGTGAGCACATATATACCAGTCTCCCCAAGACATGCCAGGTGCATATCCTATATGCATATACAAGTATATGCTTAGCCTCTCTCTGTACAACCCAAGTTAGGTATATGTCCACCTTCCCAATGCCAAGCCAGATGCATGTCCCACCTCCACAGGACATGCCATGATGACACCTGACTCCTCTATATACCTGCCAGTTCCTGCAAGGTCATGGATTCTTCCCCACCCTCCGGGTGCATCCTGTGCTGTTTGGTTCACTAGCATCTATGGCATCCATACAAAGAAGGGCCAGCCTGACTTGCCTGTTCTTGGTACACAAGTTGAAATCACAAGTCAAAGGACAGGACACCTGAGGGCTAGCTGGTCCTGCCCAGCCCATGTTGCTATTGTCCAAGTCCCACAGGCTTGGTTCTACTTTGAATAGTGTTGGATTCTAGCCAAGAGTTAGAGCCATGACATGCTAACTTTGTTCCCATTTTACCTTTGGGCATTATAATTCCCTAACCAGGCCTGGGGAAAGTAACATATAGATTGGCCCAGTCTGGGTCATGGCGACTCAACCGACTCCTGCATGCCTCAGCTTCCTTGTCGTAAATTGAGGATCATGCCACTCACTTCATAGAGCATGTGTCAGAATTAAATAATTGAAATTTGAATGGTATAGAACAGCCCCTGGCACGTAGCAACAGAGGTTTGTGATTTATTAGTTTCTGAATAATGAGCTTCTAGTCACCCTTTGATACCCAGCTCAAATGTCACCGTGTGTTTTCCTCCCTTTTCACTTCCAGTCATTTCATTGCTATAATGGACTCTGGGTCACAGTTGCAGAGCATGGCTTTGCTCACCTCTGAGTCCACGGTAATTCCCTGGGTCTTGTGATCTTACAGCTGCCTGATCTTTGTGTCTCTTGCAGGAGAAAATGCACAAGCTCTTAGAGGTGTATGAGCAACTGGGTGGGGAAGAGGACATCGTTAACCCAGCCAATGAGCTGATCAAGGAGGGCAACATCCAGAAGTTATCAGCCAAAAATGGTACCACTCAGGACAGACACCTCTTCCTGGTGAGCCAGGCTGCCTGCCATTGCAGGCACAGAACTTTCTCATCTGCCTTCTCAGACCCTGGATAGTACTGGAAAGATTCAGAAGCCCAAGGGGGAGGTTCTTCTGTAGCCTTCCAGATAGGTTTTTTGGGGGCTATCTCTTGCTAATGACTCTGTCCTGGTTTCTGCAAGCATCTAATATTTATGTTCCATATATCCAGCATTTCTCTTTTTTAAAATCTACCTTGGTTGCAATTAAGGAGTATCCAGCAATCAAAATATAAAGAATTGTAGCTAAATATCAAGATCTCAACTGTCCCCAGAACCAAGCTCTTAGAGGGAGGGGAAAGACAGAAAGGAATTATAGTAGGGTATTCATTTAAGTACCTTACATACAGGAAGAGACACAGTTCTTTTTCTATAGCTGCTTCTCCCCCTACCTCTTCTTCTTCTCCTTCCTCCTCTTCTTCCTCTTCTTGGTTCTTCCCAGGGTCTTACATTTGCTAAGCAAACACCCCATCACTGACTTATAGTCCAGCCTCTGTTCTTAAATAAGTAGCTATATTTATTTTTTATTTATATGAGTACAATGTAGCTTTATTTAGACACTTTAGAAGGGGCATCAGATCCCATTACAGATGGTTGTGATTCACCACGTGGTTGCTGGGAATTGAACTCAGGACCTGTGGAAGAGCAATCAGTGGTCTAAACTGCTAAGCCATCTCTCTAGCCCTGTAAGTTTCTATGACACACCTAGTCACAGTTTCCTGGCTGAATAAAAGCACCTGGTATGGGTTTCATCTTGTGGAATGGGCCTTAAATCCAATCAGAAAGTGATTGGTCACTCCCATGACCTTCATGCCTCTATTGTACCAGCAGGCGTATCTTGCTAGGCCATTTGTTCTTGTAACTTACAGGGTTCATATTTGGGTATGATGTACGCTGACATCTCTCCTCTGGTGAAGTACATAACATCTTTCAACACTATAGAAGCTATCGAGTAGGGTTGTAGCTTTCAGGTCAGTTCTGACTTGATTTCTCCATGTTTTACATGGAGACTAAGTATATGGTGTTGCAGCAGTAGTGTCTTAGCAGCAAGTTTTGGAGGGTAACCAAGAGCATTAGCAGTTGCCTGTACTATTTGGTGTTTGTGGGATCTCAATGGCCAAAAACTCCAAAAGGTATAGCCCTTTTCTGGAACTGGGCTTTTGTTTGTTGGTCTCTGGTATCTAGTGGGGCCACTGCTGTCCATTATAGACTCAGAATATGCCTCTCGAGCATTGTGCTTAAAGGTGTGTGTGCATCTTTTTTTTTTTTAAAAAAAAATAGATTTTACTTTATGACATTAAATAAAGCTATACGGGTCCCTTGTGAAGGGCTCCCTTTGGCACCCATGACATCTTTCTTACAGTTCAACAATGTGATGCTCTACTGTGTACCCAAACTAAGGCTCATGGGACAGAAGTTCAGTGTACGGGAGAAAATGGACATCTCTGATCTCCAGGTGGGTGGGTCATTCTTTCTGCCTCTCATGCCTTGGAAGGGGCACAATCAGGGATAACTTTGAAGGCCACTTCTTTCTGAGACAGCATCTTGGTCCTGGTATACTAGCCTTGAGTGGGCAGTGTTCCCCATGATCTTGGAGTATACTTTCTGCCAAGTCCCTTTTGACCTCAGATTGAAGGGAACAGGAAACTGGAAGTAAAGTTCACAGCCGTGGGGGTCACACAGACATAAGGTAGGCTGTCACTTCCTGAGGACAGGACTCAAGACCCCAATTAAAGGTCTAGAAGTGAAACTCAGGTCATTAATTCACGAGTGTGGGCCTACTTATCTGGCTTGTGGTTTTGTGCTGATGGAAGAGGGTTAAATCTAAGAGCCTACAAGGACATGGTACTACTCCATCAACTCTGTCTGGGTGCATACCTTTAGACTCATAATGCACCTGCCCAGGTGGACTCAACTGGATGTGACCTTTAAACTCAACAATGTGCCTGCTGAGGGACAGAGTCATGCACCCAAGGGGTGTGACTGTGCTGGGAGGCAAAGTCTTGCATGCTGGTAGGGAAAGACTGAGCCATGGCTGCCTTAGGACAACTACTAAAGGAGGCCTGATGGACAAGTACATTTGCCAAGCAGCAGTCTAAAGACAGAGCCAGAGGCCCACTTCTGTGTGGGCAAGAACAGTGGTCTGTTCTCCTAATCCTCAGTTTCCCCACCTTATAGATCTGGGAGCCTGTGGAGTCACTCTGATACTTCCACAGGATGGGTGGATGGATGGGTGGATGGATGGATGGATGGATGGATGGATGGATGGATGGATGGATAGATAGATAGATAGATAGATAGATAGATAGATAGATAGATAGATAGATAGATAGATAGTGGGTGTGTGTTAAAGAACAGCTAACCTGGTGACTTGTATTCATTTGCTCCATTCTGTGTTCTGTGTTCTACAGGTGCAAGATATTGTGAAACCAAATGCAGGTCGCACATTCATCATAACAGGAAGAAAAAGGTCCCTGGAGCTTCAGACTCGGTAGGGCACCAGCAGCTGCAGCTGCGGGAACATCTTTGACCTGCGATTGTAGCAGATAGTTTATTTTACTGAATGCAATAGCCTTTCGATAATGTTCGGCATGTGTTTAAGCCAAAGATGGGAGGATGCCTCCGTGGGTAGTGTGTGGCGCATGGCATGAGGACCTGAGTTCAGAGCCCCAGCACTCACATAAAGAGCCAGTCCCAGCAGTGTGTGTCTGTAATCCCAGCCCTGTGGAGGTGGAGCCAGGCAGGTCCCCGAGGCTTGCTCCATAGCCACCCTCGTAGAATTAATGAGCCCCAAGTTCAGTAAGAAGTCCTGTATCACAAAGCAAGGTGAAGAGTGATTGAGCAAGACACACAATATTGACCTCTGTCCTTCACACACATGCGCACACATGAACATGTATACACGCCTGCTCGCACAAGTAGCACACATCTTGGTTAGGGTTTCTATTGGTATGCTAAAATGGTGTGGCTAAAACCAACTTATGGAGAAAGGGTTCGTGTCACTTACACTTCCAGGTCACATTCACCACTGAAGGACGTCAGGGCAGGAACCTGGAAGCAGGAACTGAAATCATGGAACCTAACTATTGGCTTGTTCCCCATGGCTTGCTCAACCTGATTTCTTATACCACCCAGGACTGCCTGCCAAGGGGTGGTACCACCCACAGTATACTGGCTCCTCCCACATCAATCATTAATCAAGAAAATGCCCCATAGACTTGCCTACAGGCCAATCTGATGGAGACACTCCCTCAATTAACATTTCTCTTCCTAGATAATTTCCCTTGTGTCAGTGCGACAAAAAAAATGACCAGGACACCAGTCCTTCACCTTGCTGTTTTCAGTCACTGTGTCAGGATTCATCCTATAATCTCATATATTTCCCAGAACAGCATGATCCCCGCCAATATTATTAACTGGAACCAATGAGACAGCTTCGTGGGCAGAAGTACCTGCTGCCAAGCTTGGTATCTTGAGTGTCATCCTTTGTTGGCACATGGTAGAAAGAAAACGTCAACTCCTGGGAGTTGCCCTCTGACCTCTGTAGGTGTCACTTACACCCCTACATATACACAAAAATAAGTTAAATAAACTATAATGTTTTTTTTAATCAATAACAGGGGCTGGGTGTGGTGGCGCACGCCTTTAATCCTAGCACTTAGGAGGCAGAGGTAGGCAGCTCTCTGAGTTCAGGGCTATCCTGGTCTACAAAGTGAGTTCCAGGACAGCCAGGGTTACATAGAGAAACCCTGTCTGGAAAAACCAAAGGGGGGGAAGTCATCACAGGGTCCCATGCTGGCAGCCCGGGTCTTGTTTTTGCGAACTGTGCTATGACTGGTCCCCGTGCTTAGCCCCTCATGCACATGTGTACCGGGGCATTTTCTGCCCCTGTGAGATGTACTTGTGAGGGGAGCTCCTGGTCAGCATGTGGTGCGTCTGCTCTGTCAGGTCACATTATCCTCTAAGCTTGGACTCTCACTGGCTGTGTATAGGAAGTCCAATCAGTCACATTCCACCTACAGAGTGAGTGCTTCGGACTTTCAGGGTCCAGGGTGACGATGGTCTGCAAGATGAGCCCGCCCCTAACCGGGCCACACATGTTCTGAACTCTGAAACTACCTTTCCAGCCTGGGGTTTCGGTTACAAGGCAGTGAGTGGCTAGGTACCACACAGGGCATATGCAAGGATGGATTGCTAAGATACTGATTTTGTCTTTGTAGGACAGAAGATGAGAAGAAAGAATGGATTCAGGTAAAATGTCTTAAGTTTGTTCTCTCTGTCTCTTCTTCTTGTGGGTCACACCTAGAGTCTGGGGAGCCTGTTCAGCAAGTTCTCTGCTACTGAGCTGCATTGACATCTCTTGTGTTTTTTGAGATGGGGTTTTGCTAGTAACTGACACTGGCCTTGAACCATCAACCCTCCTGCCCTGGTATCCTGAAGGCAGGGATTCAGATTTGCATCGCTGAGTTTGGCTTGCATCCTAATGTAGTATGGCCATGTCATATGGGACCATGAGAACCAGGAACTCTTCCCTAACACTAGCACTGCCTGCCTCTGTGTCTGAAGGGAGGCAGCGACCCTGGGTGCCTCCGTACATGCTTTCCGGTTCCACAAACCTTTTGATACATTTAATTGTTTGACGTCCCTTCTCCACAAGTAAGGAACAGGAAAGGGCCACGAAGGGCCTTGGGCTAGGTGTTGTCTTTCTAGAACCAGTCTCTTTCCTCTTGTTGGATCCAAGGCAGAGAGTCAGGATAAAATGGCTGGGGGTGCTCTGTGGACACCTGGAATCTGAGCTCTCTGACGACTCTGTGGCTTTGCTGTGTGTCCAGGTTATTCAGGCCACTGTGGAGAAGCACAGACAGAAGAGTGAGACCTTCAGGGCCTTCAGCGGTGCCTGTAGCCAGGATGAGGAGCCCAGCCTGTCTCCAGAGCAGCCTGTGAGTCAGCGGCCTGGGACAGGGGGAAGTAGGAGTTGGTGGTTGGCCAGGGAGAGAGGCCTAGGGGTCTGATGTAACAGCTCTAAGGCACAGTTCCCCGCTGGCTGGCCCCGTACTAATGATCTCCACTGGCACCCGACGGACCTGCTGCCCTGCAGGTTAGTGTCCATGTAGAGGAAGCACTCCTTCAGTGCTGTTTGTCATTGCTGTACCTTCAACAAGGCAGCCATGAGCGTGGAGGAACCTTATCTTCTTCCCACAGAATAGAGGCTCAGAGGCTCGGTGACACTCCCAGGCCACCGCACCACCCTGGTGACATCCTCAGGTCTTGGAACGCTTCTTACACTCTGCTTTGAACAGCAAGTGGATGTCTTCTGTGGTTATATTTTCTCCCCAAATGCCCCTGTACCCCTGAGGTGTCAGCCCGAAGCTCTCTGCCGGGAGTATCAGGGGTAGGGCTATTTTATTCTGAAACCCCTGTGGAGTCACCCCAGAGCTACAAGAAGACATAACTGTAACAGGAACTAAGTGTGTGCCCTACGTCCCAGCTACACACACTCCTTCCTCCTTCCCTGGCTGCTTCGCTCGCCCTCACAAGGTGCATCTGGAGAGGACAGCTGGCACACCTTAACTCCTCGGTCTGTACCCCACCTCCGCTGGCTGGCCCCTGTCCTCAGAGGGTCTGCCAATTCCTTATGGTTTGCCCCCATTTTTCTGCTTCCTGGATGTATTTTTGAGGAAAAGTTAGCACTGTTCGAAGGAAGGATCCTGCAAACTCCTTGAGGGCAGATGATTTAGAGACCAAGAGTACAAACCAGGCAGCTGTTAGTTAGCCAGGCATGGGGCACTAGAAAGCCTGCAGACTCTCTTCACAGCCCACAGGGTGAATAGAGTATCCATAGGGACCACCACCTCATCCTGCCAGTATCTGGATTAGGGTGGACCAAGTCAGCCTCACCTTGTGACACCCAGCTGCCTTCAGTTCAGGTGTGCCTCCGGAGTCCCAGCATTTATTAAATCAGCTGTGTCATGGATACTACCCCTCAATGCACAGGGTGATAAGTGGAGAAAATGTCTTCTGCTACCCAAGGTGTGCCATGTGACTAGGAAACCCTCCTCACCCTCAATCTCTATTCTCTTCCAGGTCACAAGTGCCAGCTCTGTGGAACCTACAGGGGTGACCGACGGCAATGGGGGTGCTCCTGGGGTGAGTGACCCACATCCAGGGATTAGCA
This sequence comes from Apodemus sylvaticus, assembly GCF_947179515.1. Classification (NCBI taxonomy): domain Eukaryota; kingdom Metazoa; phylum Chordata; class Mammalia; order Rodentia; family Muridae; genus Apodemus; species Apodemus sylvaticus. Next base: position 17,600,805 of record NC_067485.1, read on the forward strand.
GGTGTAGGAGGTGCTGGGACGATGAGAGCAAGACGGGCTGGAGGGTGAGGATCTGGGAGTTGGCTCGCCCTCTCCCATGTTCTTGGGGCCCAGGAATGCAGACATGAGGCTGTACTGAGGCCAGGTACTGGTGACTTGAGTACCAGAGGTGGAGGCCACAAGGGATCCTGTTGGTGGACATTGCATAACCACGTGTATCATCTGATCTCTGTGTGGATACTTATGAGCTCTCTGTGTGTAAATTTCACTTTGATAATATGTCCAGTAAAGAGGTGTCAGCTCTGTGTGGCAGCAACGTAAAGACAGATTCATCCCTCACACTGAGCAGGTTTTCAGGAAGCTGGGACTCCCCACCCCTCTCCCTCTGTGTTCTCAGGGCCAGGGTGGGTTGTCTTTATTTTAATTTGGGGATGCCTAAGAGTCCGAGGGACATACCTGTGCTTGCTGTGGACCGAGTACCCGCAGCTGAGCCACATCATCTCTTTGGGGCCTGGCATTCACAAGCACCTGTGGCAACAGTAGTTGGGACAACTCTGGGCTGTAGCTTCACTGATATCCTGAAATAATAATGCTGCCTGGCATCTTGCTGGGAACTGGATGAACTACTGACTCAGGGAGAGTGACCGGTGCCACCAGGGAAGGTGTCTCTAGCCCATCCCCGGCGTGGGTGCTTCTCCCTGGGTCCATTGACACTAGCCTGGGGCGCAGTGCTGAGTTCTCTCCTGCTCATCTGCCTCCCCTCCAGCGTGCCTGCTCTTTATCTCCCTTCTTTGTCTCTTTGTCTCTCATGCTGTCTCTATGTCTCTCTTTCCCACTGTCTCTGTCTCCCGTGAGCCTTCTCCGCTTCTGCCTCTTTCCTCTGTCTCAGTCTTTCAGTTGTCTGTGCAGAGCCCAGATCTCCTTGCATTGGAGATACAAAAGAGCTACCTGCGTGGGGCTCAGAGCAGCTGGGGACTCAGCCCTGCAGCTCTGAGAACACGGCTTTTGTTAGGTTATGACCGTTGGGTTTTCATTCCCATAAAGAGGAGGACACAGGCTCAGGTCAGTCCGGTGAGGTGCCTTGAATCGAGCGAGGGACAGGCTGTGGGTGGAGCCACCTGAGATGGAGAACAGAGGAAGGCTGGTGCGACATTGGTCCCAGTACACAGACAGGGCCGGCCAGGGTGGGCCTGAATATACTGCTGTTCCCCTTCCTTGTAAGAAGTTCAGTAGTGAGAGTTCAGGCGGGCCATTTGTCAGGTAACCTTGAGAATGCTTGTGAGGCTTGAGGGAAGGCTGAAACATTTCAGGGGTATGATGGGGAAAGAAGAAGGGGACCCCAAAATAAAAAGGGACTGGATGAGAGGAGAGAGACCCTAGTTGGAATGTTGCTGCTGTCTGGCCCCTGCAGAGCAGACAGGCACCCTAACTTTGTTGAAACTGGAAGGCAGGAAGTCTAACCGTGGTACAAACAGCCAATGGGGAAATAAACATCTAGACACCCCGGTGGCTTCCTGCACTCGTCTGCCCCTGGCCACTTCCTGACATCTACTGACAGTGTTCTGGCCTCCCCTGGCTCCACCAAGCCCCAGAGCTTGTGGGGACCCACTATCAGCTCTGCCTACATCCAGGAAGCCCCATGGCTTGTCCCAGGGTCCCTCATGCATACATCTCAATCACACACCACATAACCCAGTGTAACCTTCTGAGTTGCTAATGTAGAGTATGCAGTTGGTCTTAGTTGGCCATGCAATCCTGACTGTTTCTTTCCCGATGCTTGTGGGTTGTGGCTGCACCACAGTTGAGCTTCCAGAGGAATGCGTGTCACCTGGTCAAGAGAGACTGAGCCGCTCATGAACACACAGTCTGAAACACTCCCAAAATAGCCCCACATCTTCCAGCCAGGGAGGGTAACCGTGACCATTTCACTCAGGATGCCTTGGGCTCTGTTCCTGCACTGTCTGGGCCCTGGGCTGGGCCTATGGAGGCATTGCTTATAACCAGCTGATGGCTAGAGCATCCAGGCCCAGGAAAGTTAGTTCTTTGTTCATGAGATCCCTGGGACTGAGCCCACAGGTCCTGGTGAGGGAAACCTCGTGCTCCCTGAGTTGCAGGCAGGCAGAGGTTCAGGGTAGGGATGGGGACTGTTTAAAGGATCAGTGGTACCCAGAACTGACCCAAGGACATTAGCAGTGGTACCTATAAGTATGATGTCTCACAGCTCAGGCTAAGTGGGGGGTGGGATGGGGGTCGGTGCCAAGATTAGGAGGAGGATGAAGCTGGAGGGAAGTGGAGTTGACTTTGGGTTGAGACCAGTAACGTGTACCCTAGCCTTACTGTCCCTTGGGAGATGGGGATGCTCTATGGTAACCTAATGCAGGCTGCTCTTGCTGGCATCTTCTTTGATCGGGAAGAGACAAATGGGAACCCTAGAATCAAGGCCTCAAACCACACACCCAGGGCCTGCCTTAATCGGGTATGGTCACTACACATGCTGGGTACCCTGGACATACTTGATCCTTGGTCTACTCCTCTTTCTTATTTGAAGGTTCACAACATTCACCCCACAGCAGCCCAGTGTCCAGTTCTGGTGTCCTCCTTCTTTTTCATTTTCCGGACCAAGCCCGGGCCTGCCTTTCCTCTAGCAAACAGATCCACAAGGACAGATAATCCGGCAGGGCGTGGTCATGTGCTTCCCTGTCAACTCTTTCTCTAAGCAGAGCTGAGCTGAGATTTCATTGAGCTCGGGATGGTTGGGAGTCATCTGTGGGCCTGCACTGAGCGTCGTGATAGGGCACACCGTTGAGTATACACTACTCAAAAGCAAAGTTTCATTTTTGATCAGAAGTGTTTGGCCATGGGTGCCAGACTCATGCTGCTTCTCAGAATGTCTAGAGAGGAAACAAATCCCTTCAATGTACTGGGTGTGTGTCCTGTGTCTAGGTGTCTTCCAATAAACAGCCTCTGTCAGCCCCCTCTTTCCTAAGAGACACCAAACCACATCCGGGAAGTTTTGCAAGCATCCTTGCAGAATTCAAAGGCTTCCTCATTCTGTTAACAGTAAAAATCAATGCCAGGTGGTGGAGTCGCATGCCTTTAATCCCAGCCCTTAGGAGGCAGAGGCAGGTCTACAGAATGAGTTCCAGGACAGCCAGGGCTACACTTAAGAAACCTTGTCTGGAAAAAACAAACAAACAAAAAATTCTAGTTGCTCTTAACTAAAGTGTACACACACACACATACACACACACACTCACACTCAGAGTCTGAAATTCCCCCTTCAGAGCTCCAGATGTACTCTGAGTGACACACAGACCCAACCAAAATGCCATCAAAGCACTGGCCCTGATCACCCACAAGTCAGTTGCCCCCCATGATAACGGAACTGCCTTTTCTTCATAAGGTCCCCTTCTGTATTTGCCAAAGCAGAGACGCAGAGGAACTTACTGTGTGAACTCAGTGGAGGACAGCTTCCAGGTCAATGTTGGCATGTTGTACCTGCTCAGGCATGTCCTCTGCCTTATGCCTGATCAACTGTGAACTGCATATCCAGTTCGCATAACCAGGTCTCTTGTGTTGCGGATGGCAGGGTTGGAATCAAGTCACATGACGGGCAGGCCACAGTGGACCTCAGCATGACAGGAGTAATGTGGGACTAAAGCTCCTGTCTGAGCACAAAGATGGGCATCTCTGTCCTGATCAGATGAAGCTTACTAAATGAAAGAAGCTGGGGGAATCCATGACACCGGCCCCAGCCAGTCTTAAAGATTTTGGCCTCAGGACCTTCCTTTTGTCTGAGCCTCATTGATCCAAGGGCCTGAGCTCTTGGCCACACCCCAGCTCATCTCAGCCATTCCTCTGTCCCCAAATGTCTCACTGTGGTACCCTGCTGGCCCTCAGAGCCTCCTGCATCTCAGCTACCCTGTAGGAATAGCAGCTGGGGTCTCCACCTGAGGTCCCTGAGAGACACCACATGCCGGGACTATCTAGTCTCTGATTAATTCCTCCACTTTGACATTTAGATTCCTCACAAGAAAAAGGGGGCATGGACTTCTGAAGGCGGGCCAGAGGGTGGAGGCTGTGGAGCGATGCACAACCCGAGGATGGCCATCTTCCCTTCTGTCTTCTTTCAGCTGTTTTTATTTCCCTTGCACTAGGCCCTCCCATCCTCTCTGTCTCAATGCATACTTGGACCCCTCAGCAGTCCGGACAGAGAGGAGACCATGATCAGAAAGTCTTGCACAGGGCTGGGGGTTCCTGAGGCTAGGTGAGGGGTGCATTTCCAGAGGCAGGAAGACTCAGAGCCCTTGCGAGTGAGAGTTTTGCATGTCAGGTCTGGAATGCCTGTCCTCCACACACTGCACACAAAGCACTTACAATGTACCTGAAGATGAGATGCTTTGCTGAGGGAGGTGAAGGCCATCTCCCACCTTTGTCCTTGGAGCAAGGACTCACAAACTGGAACTAGGCAGTGCTGCAGGAGACACAGCAAGAGGTCAAAGTTGAACACAGCCTCAGCTGGCTTGGTTTTCTCACACGCCCTTAGGATGCTTCTGCAGGATTGCCACACAGGCATGTGGATGCACATGTGTGTTTATGCATGTGGTGTGCCTGTCCCCAACACAGAAGAGGCATGTGATGGGGTGAAGGATGACACTCAGGATCTAGGGGCCACATGATAATTCCGGCCTGCAGTCAGGACACCCCAGTCTCTGGCAGCAGATGCCATCCATGCAGACTCCCGTTCACACCTCTTCTGTCTAGCTTTATTTCACAATGATATTTTCTCAGACACACCAGATAAAGCCACACTGGCCAAGCTGTCTTGCCCTCTTGGAACCTCACTTCAGGCATGATGCATGATGCACTGGGGTGTCCCTCGGAGAAGGGCTAAGAAGGGGGTGCAGCTGCCTCTTCACCTCTGCAGCGTCCACTTTTGCTCTGGGCATGCGTGACTACTTGCAGGTTTCTTAGCTTACCCTCCACACCCGTGGCTATCAATCCCACAGTGGGCTATCCTGTGCTCATACTCTGAAGATGACAATAGCCACTTTCCTCCTTGTAGATTGAGTCCAGAAAGTCATCCTCTAAAACAAGACGGGACAAAGAGAAGCCCGGGTGCAAGAGTTGTGGTGAGACCTTCAACTCCATCACCAAGAGGAGGTATCGATGCAAACTGTGTGGAGAAGTGAGTACCGGGCAGGAGGGAGGGGCCAGGTGGCCCCTCACTGCATCTTCACCGGTCCTCATGGGTGGGCCACAGGGTGCAGGGTGGCACGCCCTTCTTGAGAATCATTCTGTGCACAGCTGGTGGGCTCTGTGAGCCACACAGCAGCCCTTCAAGGCTGCCTCTAGAGCCTATCAACTTAAGTTACTTTTCTCATTGGAATGACCCAATACCTGACAGGAATCAATTTAATAGAAGGCTTTATTTTCGCTCACCATTTGAAGGTACACATTCCACTGTGGCAGGAAAGCCATGGCAGTCAGTGCTACGGGGTACCTGGTCATGATAAATCTGCAGTTACGAAACAGGAAGTAGGGTAGGCTATCAAACATTATGTCCTGCCCTAGGGACTCACTTCCTCTAACAATGTTCCGCACAGTCTTCCAAAACAGCACTGGCCAGCAAGGGTTCTCACATATGAGAGACACTTGTGGGAGACATTTTACATGTAAACCAGGGCACTGTCCCCTGCATGCAGATACCCTTGAGCATGAAACTGTCCCTCTGAAGTAAAAGATACTCTCTGGACAGACAGCTCTGATGATGACAACATTCCAGGGGAGGAATTGAAGCAGGAGAAGATGGAGATAGAGAACCTGCCTATCACACAGAATTACTTGAAGCTGCTTATTCAAAGGACGTAAAGACTGTTGTTCTCTGTTTTCACATTTTCACAAAATTTCAACAGGCTGGCTGGGGTGGGGGAAGGGAGGGACAACAGATTGAATCTTTGGATACAATAATAATAATAGGTGAGTGGATGGGTGGGTAATCAGGTGATGGGCGTACAGTGGATATTGGATAGATAAATACTTAAACAATGGATGGATAGTTGGGATGGTAGATTGATGGATACTGGTAGATGGAAGGTCAATGGATGGATAATGAATGTATATTAGAATATAGGTGGCTGGCTGGCTGTGTGGCTGAATGAATGGTGGGTGGATTGATGGATGAATGGTAGATGGATGTTCACTGGATAGACAGATAATGGATGAGCAGTTGATAAGTGGATGATGGAGATGATGGTAGATGGGGAGGTGGTTGGATGGGTGGTAGAATGACCGCATGGCTGGATAAATAAGCAGAGGAATTTGGAGACCACAGATAGGCTATAGGCTGTGGCTCCAGCCTAGATGCATGGGCTTAAAGAAGACATCATGACCAGGCGGAACATGGTGTTCCCGGCAGATCGGCAGTGGGGGGCAGTGACTGCATCTGAGGCATGGGAGACAACTGGAGTCTGTGCTCTCTAGTAAGAGGAATGGAAAAGATGCAAGGGATGCTTTACCCAGGACCTGGGTTGCAGGTGAAGTAAGAGAAGATCCATGGCTGGCTGCACGTTCCAGGGCACTGCCTGTGTGGGATTGCCCAGTAAGGATGGGGTCAGGAAGCATCAGAGGCCATTCAGAGAGGGATAAACATCCAGGAAAAGGCCGATGTTTCAAAGACTCAAAAGTATTGAGACCAAATAATCTTTGTATTTGGCCACAAGAAAGCCAAGGATGGTGTGATTTGGCAATGTCAGTCAAAGGTGTAAAAATAACCAGGAAAAAGGAGATGAAGGAGTGCTGAGAGGAGGTGAGGTAGCTGGAGAGATGGCTCAGTGGTTAAGAGCACTGACTGCTCTTCCAGAGGTCCTGAGTTCAATTCCCAGCATCCACATGGTGGCTCACAACCGTCTGTAATAATGGGATCTGATGCACTCTTCTGGTGTGTCTTAGGACAGCGATAGCATATTCATGTGAAATAAGTAAATCTTAAAAAAAAAAAAAAGCAGGCCTACTATGGCATGTGTGCACAGCACCCCAACACATAAAAAAAAAAAAGACATTACAGCAAAGAGGAGGCAGGATGGTGCCAAGACAGAAGGGACTCGTGTGCTGACAGGGGATGGAAGGCCAAGGCAGGAGAGAGAGAGGATAGATTGTGGAATGAAGCTCTAAGGAGCAGAGGGGGTGGGCATGGAGACCAGGGTCTCTCATCGAGTGGGGTGGGGGATGGAGACCAGGGTCTCTCATCGAGTGGGGTGGGGGATGGAGACCAAGGTCTCTCATTGAGTGGGGGGAAATGGGAACCAGGGTCTCACATTGATCTAGGAAGGGATGGGAACAAGGGCCTCTCATTGAATCCAGAGCTAATCAGTTCATCTAGGCTGGCCGGCCATTGAGCTCCTAGCATCTGCCCATCTCTGCCTTCCTAGGCCTGAGACTGTGGAGGTAAGCCACCACACCTAGCCTTTCATCGTCCCGAGGACCTGAACTCAGATCCTCATGCTTGAGTAACAAACTTTACTGACTGAACCATTTCCCCATGGTTTTATTTTAAAGATTTATTTATTTATTTTATGTATATGAGTACACTGTAGCTGTACTGAAGATTGTGAGCCATCATGTGGTTACTGGGAATTTTGAATTTAGGACCTCTGCTCTCTCCAGCCTAAAGATTTATTTATTATATATAAGTACACCAGAAGAGGGCATCAGATCTCTTTATGGATGGTTGTGAGCCACCATGTGGTTGCTGGGATTTGAGCTCAGGACCTTCAGAAGAGCAGTCAGTGCTCTTAACCGCTGAGCCATCTCTCCAGCCCTCCCAACGGTCTTGATGTGCGTTTTCTTGATGGCAGTGTCGTAGGCCTTCTTATGTAAGTGGACTACGCTCTTTTCTTCTTCTGTATAGGGCTTTTGAACTCTGGGTGGTCAGGTAAAGCAAGCAGGCCCTGGGCACGCAGGGAGAATAAAGTCACTCTGTGCCCTTGGGTGGGGGTTCCAGCATCCCAGGACAAGCATTTCTTCCCTCTCTGCACAGGTCTTTCCTTCTCATGTGCTCAGGATGTGTGGTCAAAGGTGCGCTCTTGTCTTGCAGGTCATCTGTAGGAAGTGCTCCGAGTTCAAGGCAGAGAACAGTAAGCAGAGCCGTGTCTGCCGAGCGTGCTTCCTGGAAGAGCCCCTGGTCCCTACGAGCCCCAGCTCTGAGACTCCCACCGAGCTCAAACGGAGCGCAGAGGTGAGTGTCCCTGGTTCCTGGGACCAGGACAAGTGCAGAGGACATCTCGGTGTGGGCCACAGGCCTAGAATCAGGGGGAGATGCCGAGAGCATGTGCGTGTCTAAAGACATCTCTGGGACTAGTCAGGGCCTGGGAACCTCCTGCACCTAGGAGTCCCCTGGAAACACGCGTAGGCCCATTCTGGGCCTGATTGGAGGTGAAACAGGAAACTGCCCCAAGTGTAGGCACTGAGGAATGATAAACTGAAGACTTCCTCAATCTCAGGAAAGAAATGACCACACAAGTTCACGAAAACTCCATGTAGAATAAGGAACCAGCCACCTAGTTCATGCTTATAAAGCCTGGTGCTCACAAGGCTGAGGCAGGAGAGTAGTGAGGTGGAGGCCAGCCTGGGCTACACAGAGAGACCCCGTGATGGTAACAAAGGAGGGGTACATCATGGCACCCTATGATAAAAATATCTAAAAGTCACATGCAATATCAAAGGGAAGACAGCAATACAAGAGCAGCAGCCTGTCTCATCTCCTGGGCCTTCCACGGAATTTCCAGATGCTTCCTCAAGGGATGTATTTGAGGGCCAGAGGGAACGGACTGATATTAAGCGTGCTGAGAGAAAACATTGTCAGCTGAGGCCATACTGTCAGGTGAAACCGTCCTTCAAAGACAGAGAAATTAAGACTTTTCTAGAAAAGTATTTAGGGCAGGCAGAGCCGTGTGTGTGTGTGTGTGTGTGTGTGTGTGTGTGTGTGTGTGTGTAGAGGTCCATGGAATACCTCCTTCATCTTACAGCACGCAGAGCCGTGTGTGTGTGTGTGTGTGTGTGTGTGTGTGTGTCTGTCTGCCTGTCTGCCTGTCTGTCTGTCTGTCTGTCTGCCTGTCTGTCTGTCTGCCTGTCTGTCTGCCTGCCTTATATATGTGTGTATATCTCTGTATGTCTTGTATATGTGTGTATATGTATGTGTGTGTCTGTGTGCTGGGTTAAAAATGGGGGGGTCATCTCTCCACCACTACTGCTTCTCCAGCCTTCCTCCTTTCTTTCTTTTTGTTTTTTTTTGTTTGTTTGTTTGTTTTTATTTTTTTGTTTTTTGAGACAAGGTTTCTCTGTAGACCAGGTTGGCCTTGAACTCAGAAATCCACCTGCCTCTGCCTCCCGAGTGCTGGGATTAAAGGCGTGCACCACCACTGCCCAGCCCAGCCTTCCTTCTTAAAGGACACAGTACCCTTTTATGGAATAGTGAGGCATTTAGGAACAGGAAGCCTCTGTTTTCCAGGAAAACCACATTCTCCTTTGTCTCCACTGCATGCATGTAGTCGTAGTCTCCTGGGAGTCTAATGTCAGTCTCTCTCCCAAAGATGCTGTGGGATGGCCCAAGAGGGCTAGGGTTAGAAACTGCCAAAGCTCCTGCCACCTGGCTGCTAGATCTGTCTGGAACATCAACGACATAAGACTGTAAAGGACTGAGGCTGCCCTGGCCTAGATAGTGAGGTCCTGCTCACCCCACCTGCTGACGTGTCTCTGTTCTGCACTCTCAATCTTCAGATGTATTCTGAGAGTCCTGGGGGTGTGGGACATGGCCTTGGAGGGTCACTGGGTCTTGGGGGAACCACCTCCATCGGGATGTGTCAGAGCCCTGCTCTTGTGGCTCCAGGATCTTGTTTCCATTGATAACGCTAAACCACATGAGAAGAGAAAAGCAGGGTCTACAGGGTGTGTGTGTGAGGAGTATATGTGCACATGTGTGTGATGTGGAAAGTGTGTGTGTGTGTGCATGTGTATGTGGTGAGTGGGGTAGTGTGGTGAAGGCCGTAATGTGCTTGGTCTTGTCACCCTATGACCCACATTTCTGTAATTGCTGTTGAATTCCATCCATCCATATACACACATATATGTGTGTGTGTGTGTGTGAATGTGTATGTATATATGTGTATGTGTGTGTATACACACACGCACACACACACACACACACACACACACACACACACACATTCTTGCTATGTAGCCCAGGTCAGCCTGAGACTTGCAATCCTCCTGCCTCAGCTTCCCTAAAGCTGAGATTATAAACACATATCACCATGCCTGGCTTCCCCTTGATACTTTTACACTGTCCTGACCTGGGATGGTCTTACTCTCCTAAGAGGGCCCAGCCCCAAATCCTACTTTTGACCACATGCACTGTTCTGTTGGCCCCCAGTGACCCTTAGAACCATATAAAGCTGGCTCCAGCCTGTACTCTGTCCTCAACTATGTCTCTGTGGTAGTCACCTCTGCCAAGCATGGGTGCTGCTAGCCCCCATGCCAGCCCTAGCCTTTGCAGAGGACAAAGACATCACTACAGATGAGACTACCCCTAACCTATTTTTCTGTCTCCAGAAGCCTTCCTCTGTGGATCCTCGGCCCAGCCTGCTCTGTGGTACCCTGAATCTGTCAGACAATGGTACGGCTTGGAGTGAAGTGTGGGCAGCCATCCCTGAGTCAGATCCCCAGGTGCTAGACCTGCTGGCAGGCAGCCAGGTAAGTGTCGCTGTCCTTGTTCACGCCCAGGGCTACTGTGAGATGGGCTCTTCTGCCACAGGGCAGAGCCTCAAGCCTGAAGTGCCCATAGCAGGCACTTTCTTTGGCCATTTTTTTTGATCCTCTCCTGCCATGTGACCTGCCCAGAACAACCCTCTGCTCCCCATTCATGGAAGACAGGTCCCTGTAATGGGCAAAGACAGCCAGAGTGAGAACAGGCATAGGTAGGGGGCACAGAGGCTGGGCCCTCCTCCCCACACATATTCATTCATTCATTCATTCATTCATTCACATCTTCATTCATTCATACATCTGAGGCAGATAGATGCATTTGCCCCCTGCTGAGTCTTACCTTTCCTCTCTCAACTCCCGTTGCTAAGTCGCAGGGCTGTTTTGCCTCACTTACCCTGGGACAGGGCTTCCGAGGGAAGCCATGGTTCAGAGGGAAGACCTCTGGTGAGGTTTGTTGAAGTGAAGGGAGCCTCCTCCCAGCACCTTCCTGAGAACGCTTGTTGGGCAGCTTGTTCTAGTGACAGGCTGCACTGTGTAAGGCTGGGCATGTTGGCCTGCTTGGGTGGCCACTGGCATGAGCTGGAGGCCCGACTGACCCTCTCTCCTTCCTGCAGGCTGGCAGACTGCTGCAGAGCATCCCACTCTCTGGCTGTACGATAACGGTGCCTGACCCTGAGGAGGGGCTGGAGGCAGGCTGTGTGTGGAAGCTGCATCAGGGTTCACAGACCTGGTGGCTGAGCGCCCCCTCCACAACGCTGCAGCAGCGCTGGCTGAAAGCCTTGAGCACTGCTACACGTGGGGACACAGCTGGGGACAGACCAGGGGCCTCCCAGCCCCAGGCCCCAGCAGGCACAGACACGCCATGAGCAGAGCCTCCTACTGTCCTTCCCACTACTGTATTTGGCCTGCGTTCTTTTATGGGTGACCTTAGAGGTCGAGTGAAGGGATGAAGAACTCCTGTGACCGCTGAGGATGGACCAAGTGGCCCAGAGACGAGTAGCTATGGGTCCGAGGTCACTCGGCAAGCCTTAGACAAGAGTTGGGCTTCTGGCTCCAGCGTCAGCATTGTGGTGAGAGCATGGGGAACGGTCACTACAAAGCAAATGTCACCTGAGAGGGCTGAGTGATGACACCATCCCTTAAAGGCACAAGGAGACCAGGTGGGCACTGTCCGGGGGTGATCATGTCCAACCTGGTGTGACGTCACTATGGAAAAGGCAAAGCTGTCTGTACCCTGACGTGGTCTTTGTCCATCTATCCACTGGGTGACCTGGACCACAACCTGCTCCTCTGGGCTTCACTTCTATGCCGCCCTCTCCTGAAGCAATAATTGTCCGCTATTCCTGCTGAGCCTGTGAGGGCAAGGAGCAAAGGCTTCCTTATGCCACCATTCCCAGAGTCCCTGTGTGACAGGTTTGTGAGGTTTCAGACTGATCCCTCTGTGGGTACCATGCTTGTCAGTATAAATAAATGTTGGCTGTCAGCAAGTGAGCACAGCCTTGGCACCTTCAACCCACTCTTCAGGGCCCCCCTCAAGGCAGGGGGCTAGTAGAGGAACATAGACGAAGGTGGCAAAATGGCGGCAAAAGTCCACAGACCACACACTTGTCTTACAGAGAGAAGTTCTGCATCCTTGATGCTGTAGGTCGTGGGTGAACAGCTGAGACAAACGGCAGGGTGGGGGTGCTGTCACTCAAGATGTGGGGATGTGACAAAGGTCATGGGGCTCAGGGGCGCTGTTTGCCTCTCAGGGAGTAGGACATTTAGAGACCCGTGATGGAGTTCTGACCCTTGAGGATACCAGCTCACTAGCATCAGCACAGCACTGTGTAGGGACAGCTGGGCAGACATAAGGGGCGATCACATGGTGGGGGGAGGAGGTGTAGAGCCAGGAATGGGTGCTAGTTATAGGTGACATTAGGACACACAGATGAGGTGGGGCTTCAAGTGAAATGGGGGCCTGGGTTGGGAGTCCTGGTAAGGTAGGACTGGTAAGGGGTAGAAGTAAAGTGGATGGGGCAGGGGTGAGGTGGATGGGGCAGGGAACAGGTGGCCAGGATACAAGTAAGGTGAAATAAGGTGGGTGTGGTGTAGGTGAGGTGTCAGAACCCAACTGAGTCTATGCGAGAGCCCCCTCACTGGGCATGCATGGACTGCCTCAGGAGTGCTTGCAAGCCCCTCTGCCTCACACTCACCATCTGAGCTGAGTGGTCTTCCTTTGCCCCGAGGAAACTGAATAAAACAAGCAGAGCGCCTCTACACCAGGAGGAACGCACTGGGGGTCTTCTGGTTTGAATGGGGCAGTGCTGAAGGTGGCCCAGGTGGGACAAGGAACACAGGGGCTTTCCTTGGCTAGGCGCGCTGTGTGGTGGACACGCTGGACAGCTGGACAGGCACAAGCCTTCAGCCTTGTGCCATCCTTTGCTCCTTCCCCCTCCCCCATTTCTAGCCCTCGCATTTCAAGGATTCCAAGTGCTAATCTTCTGAAGAAACGAGCGTGAGGAAGTGCTTCTGTGTATCCTGCCTCCTGGGGAGCGCCTCTGTCCATCCTGTCCCAGGACTCACAATAGTCAGTTTGCAGCTTGGGGGGGCTCCTGATGCTACCTGAGCAGAAAGGTGTATAAGTTACTTTTCTCATTGCTGTGACAAAAGTACTGTACAGAAGAACGAGTTTGTTGGCTCCCAGCTCGAGGGTAGGATCCATCATGGTGAGGACCCCGTGGATGCAGGAGAGCAGGCTGCTGGCTGTACTCCGTCCACGTCAGGAAGCAGAGGCGTGGATGCTGGCTCTCCACCCACTTCCTCCTTTTTATTCATTCCAGCCATAGGATGCTGCTGTTCCCATTCAGGGTGGGTTTTCTCTTCTCAATTAAACTTTTCTGGAAGCACCCTAATGGCATGGCCAGAATTTTGTCTTCTTGTGATTGTGAATCCTACCAGATTGACAATACCAACTGTCTCAATCACCTCTTGTCAATTTGACACTCAAGCAAGTCATGTAAGTACACTGTAGCTGTCTTCAGATGCACCAGTAGAGGGCGCCAGATCTCGTTACAGATGGCTGTGAGCCACCATGTGGTTGCTGGGATTTGAGCTAAGAACCTTTGGAAGAGCAGTTGGTGCTCTTAACCACTGAGCCATCTCTCCAGCCCTAAGCATGTCACTTTTAAACAGTAACATTCCCACCTTAGAAAGTCTTTTGCTCATTTTATGCAGCAATATGCATTTCGTCTATCTCTAAAAATCTGCAAACCCTTTACAGTTCCAATTTTTTTCTCCAAGACATAAGCACAAGGCTCTCTGCTGAGTCTCAGGCAATCTTTTAACTGCAATCCCCTGTGAAATTATATATATATGTACTTTTATAGTATATATAATATAATATAATATAATAAATAATATAACTTTACATTATTTAATTATATATATAATATAACATGTTACATACTTCTAATATGCAATGGTACAGAGTAAGTGATCCCATTTCAAAAGTGAGGATTCGGACAGAGACACAACAGTTACTCTCTTACAGAGGACAACAGTTCAGTTTCCAGCATCCATGACAGGGAATTCACAGTAGCCTGTAGCTTTGGCTCTGGGGGATCTGATGCCCTCTTTTGACCTCTGTAGATACCTACATGCACTAAACACACATGCACGCCCACATGCACATACACAAATAAAATGAAGATTAGAGGCACAACACAGTAAGACTGAGCCAAAGCAAAACTGTATTCCAGCCAGATAAACACCAAGTCTTGATGCAGCCCCTGGTCTTCAGTAGCAGCATCTGGGTTCCAACAGCCTCGGGCAGGCCCTCTCCTGCACTTCTGCTTCCTGCAGCATATAGCTGTCTTCATTCGGGTCCACTCCATACCTGCAGATTTCCCAAAGTCATCTCTCACCGTCCTGGCATCTCCAATGTCCTGGGGTTGCAACTGTAGGCTCTACCTTCATAGCTTCAAACAATGGACTTTCAAATCCAACCGCATCATACAGTGTCTGGCCTCCACTGCTTTCTAGGACTATAGTACAAGCCTCACAAGCTGTGAAACTCTTGCATCTTGCATGTCTATAAAACTGGCACTGGGTTCTGCTTCCGGCTCCAGATGTAGTCTGGTTTCCTCCTTCTACCACAGCTGAAGTGGTACACGTGTGCCAGGGTGACTGAATCAGAGGACACGCTATTCTAGGTGGTTGTTTTCAAGCAGGAAACCTCAATGGTATTTACTACCCAGGCTCCCTCCTTTTGAATGGATCTGCAGTCTACAAGTGGGAGCCTTTCATAGGTAGAATCTTGAGGTCAAGGGACCTTCCCTCTTGTCCTGGTGATGACTTGAGGTTCCACTTTAAGGGTGTTAAGTCTTTAACAATGACAGATGCTTTCCCAGCAAGGCTTCATGGGACTTTACACACCATCACTCCCTTACTCACTGAGCTATACACTTCATATCTTGCTGCTCCAGTTTCTGCTCTTCTACTGTAGACTGAGAAGAGCAATAGTGAATGCTATTCTGTCTTGAAATATCCTCCGCCAAAACCAATTAGCCTATTGCCTTTGAATTCAGCCTCACTCAGGCTTTTGGGACGTGGACAGAGCACGGTTGAAGACAAGATGCTTTGCCAGAATATCACACATGGCCTGTAGCCCAGTTGCCCATCGAGTCCTTACTTCTCTGAGACCCCATGGCCAGGCCCTCCTTGGTTTCTCTCATGGCCCATTAATCTCTGCTTTCATGGAGAACTCTAGGTCTTTCTTCTTGCTGGTCCATTTCAAAGGTCTAAGAACCACATGGTCAGGTTTACTACAGCAATAGCCCTACTCCCCGATACCAATATTCTATATTTGTTAATTTTGTTTTTGTTCTGACTAAATCATGGATGGAAAGGATTTGGGGGGATCAGATTGTGAGGTTACGGTGGGGAAGGCATGAAGGCAGGAGCTTGAAGCAGCAGCTGGTTACCTTGCATCCAGTCAGGCAGCAGGGATTTCCCCAAACCCTGAGACAGCAGGCTCCCTGCTAATTAAACCTCTCTGGAAATACCTTCATAGGCGTGCACACATTTTGTCTCAGTGATTGCAAATCCCATCAAGGCGACAGTAAAGGACAACGTCACAGAAGACTTCTGCATCCAAGTGTATAGGAAATGGCATAAAACCATGGAGAGGAGGGCAAAACCCAGCTGTTATGTGGGCACTCAGCCCACTGCCTGCCTCACCTGGCACACCATCCCCACTATGTCCAGGGCACTGGCTTCATCCGCACAGTCCCAGGGAAGAGAGGTCAGCTTCAGAGACAGATGGCCGGCCACCAACCCTCTCTGCCACCTATGTAGTTGTTGGGGTTTGTCTTTAAGCACCAATTACTCCAAAACCTCTCTCGATGCCTTTTAGCAACTAGTCCAGGCATTGGGTGTCCAGGAAACAGAGGTGCTCTCCTTTGCTCTAGGTAGATCTATCTCGGGGATATGGCAGGGGGCAGTCTGCACCCAGCCAGGAGTCATAAAGGCTGCTGTGTGGTGATCCCATGGCTAGATCCCTCACTGGTTACCTGGAACTGTCTTCCTTGCAGAGTTCCTCACAGGCATGGGTGAGGCCAGCTGTCCATGGGTGGAGTCTAAGCCTGTCTGCCCTTCTCAGCACTGCCAGGCAGTCCTCCAAGAGTGGATGGTTGCCTGCCCACAACACTTCTTCCATGGTCATCTATCATTATAGGTAGAGCATTCCCTGGGGAGGAGAAGGAGAGAGGGGGGCGGAGGGAGGGGGAGAGGGAAGGGGAGAGGGAGAGGGAGACCACCAGACCACTGGTTCCGTCTCCCAGACTGGAGCTCCACCTCTGGTTGCTGGGGTGTGTCAGGATGCCAGAGCTACAGGTCTGGATGAGACTGGTGGGAGGCAGCCAGATCAGGGAAGACTCTGAGAAGGCAGCTGCCTCCACCAACATTCTACACATTCCAGACCTTTAAAGCCGGGCCTCTTTAGCTTACCCAGCCCATGAATGTCTGAGCTGGGTGCCTGCTCCCAGGTAAGAGCTCTGACACCCTCCTGCAATCCCCAGGAAATCTGCCTCTTAGCTACCTATGGTGTGGTCCCACGGGAACACTGGGTCACCTCCCACGTTATCAGTTTGCCCTTGGGTCTGGAGGACTTGAAAGACTTCTCCCTACTGGGCCATAGGAAACACATGCCCAGATGTTGCCTTGGGTAGGAGCATACCCAGATGTCTCAGGATGGTACCCACCTTGTCCGCCATCTTTGATCCCCCTGTGCTTTACCTCAAGATATGCTGGCCAGGGATTGGACTCTGCTGTCTCTGACCAGCTGAGGCAAGATACAGGACAAGAGAGCACTGTACCAACAGGTGACATAGGACGACAATAGGAGACTGTCCGAACAGGTCTGAGGAACACGGGTCATCTCAGAGAAGACATGGGGACTGGGAATATGACACTGCACCCCTGAATTCTGGGAAAGTCAAGGGTATGCTAAGAAGTGGGCTCCCTACTGTGCATGCGTTACATGGGCAAGAGTAGCAAGTACCCAGTTCGTTCAGTCCCAGGGATTGGCTCAGGGTGGCCATGTGACCCAAGATGAAGGGTTCTGTGACCACAGTAGGAACAAGCTACCCAAGAGTTTAGACCTCTTTGGAATCAGAAGGAAGATGTTCTCATGGAGGCTGATTTCTGATTTCACCTCAGGCAGAGACATCAGAACATCTTTTTCCTATTAGATCAGACCTCCTACAAAGAGCTGACCTGCCCTACACAGCGGCTGCTAACAGGCACCAGCCACATCTGTTAGAATCTCTTGTCCTGCTCACATTTCCTGCATCGACAAACCAGGCTCACAGCACTCTGGTGAAAGATGAGACCCTTTCTCTCCTGCCAGGGCCATACCTGCCCTACAGGAAGATCAGTTTTCAGGGCCCTGACAGCCCATACAAACACTACACCCCCTTTCTTCATGAGTCTCCGATCCAAAAGGGAACCTGGCTTTCTTTCCCTTTCTTTATCAAAACTTAAAGATGTAAATCATTGCCTCTTTGGAGAAAAGCAAGTCCTATCTCCAAAGGACAACTGGAAAATTACAGACAGCAGCAAAGTCCATCCATTTTTAGGGGAGACAGCTTTTCATCTCAAAGCAGCCCACCTCCCAGGGAGCAACATGGCTGTGTGAGACTGAGTCCTCTGTCCTCACAGAGCCTCACCGGAAGCAGCTTCTGTATCTCCCCTCACACAGAGGATGATGACCCTGCTGCTCTCGGGAGCAGACTCTGCAATACAGGTTCAGGCTCAAGGAATTTATTTGGAACGCAGTTAAGGGAGGTGTCAGTCAAGACAATGAGGGCAAATGCAGATGTATTTGTATAAAGTATTAATAGTGTCCCCTGACCCCTGTCTTCCTGGAACCTCAGATGAGGTCACTGCTGTTGCTGTGATTTGTGAGGTAAGGGACTTCAGTGAGGCCCAGGACACTTGGAAATACTTTGACCAAAGTGACAAAAAGACGAAGTTTATTACAGAGCCCAGATCCTAGCATATCTCACGGGGGCCAGTGGGAAGAAGAGCATTTGGGACCTGTGTCTTTGCTGGGGCCCACAGTGCTGCTGAGGTGAGTCTCCTGAAACACTAGCTGGGCTCACCTAAAGGCTGAGCACGGGGACTTAGGTTCATTTGTGTCTTTTTTCACTTCTGAGACAAACGCATGACCAAGGCAACTTAAAAAGAGGAAGGGTTTTCTTTAACACAGGCTCTGAGGGAATGATCTGCCATAGTGGGCGAGTCAGGGCAGCAGTGATGAATGCCAGTACTCAGGCCACATTCTTCTTTTTATTGAGTTCGGGACCCCAGGCCTCAGGGTTGTGCGTTTCTCATTCAGGGTGGGTCTTTCCTGTTCTGAAAACTCCTGCACAGACACATTCAGAGGGGTCTCAATGGTGACTCTTCATCTAGTCAAGGACAGGGACAACGGACCTTCATAGCTGTCAGGGCCTCAGAGTCAGAGAGGAGGCCAAAGGCTAAAGGAGGAACTGAGGAAGGATACCTCGTGAGCTGCAGGTCCATTATATGAGCCTGAGACAGGCATGAGTGAAAGACAGGGCTGTAGCATAGTGCTGGCTGCGTAAACCATAAGCCAAGGAGTACTGAGGGATTTTGGAATTAACAGAAACAGAATTAGGACGACCTGAGTAGAATCATTCCCGTAAGTTTTCAGAGTATGGCCTAGCAGAAACCTCAATTTTAGACTGGTAGCTCAAGTCAGCCGTTCTTAATCTATTAGTCATGACCCCTTTGAAAGTCCAATGACTCGGTTGGAGGGGTCACCTAAGACCATCATAAAACACAGATGTTTACATTATGATTCACAACAGTAGCCAAGTTACAGCTATGAGGAAACAGCAAAATAATTGTATGGTTGGGGGTCATCACAGCATGAGGGTCACAGCATTAGGAAGGTTGAGAACCACTGTTCTAAGTGCAGAGAGTAAGCACCTGTGATGCTAGGCTGTCAAGTTTGGTGCCCTGCACAGCAGCACTACGAAAGGCTGCTGCTGATTGTGTTACATGGGGAGGTGGGGGGAGACCATGGCGGGGTGCTGTCACGGGTGCTGGAGAGTGTGTGGGTTGCTTGGGAGTTGGATGCTGTTGGAGGCTTGGAGAGTTTTGAGGGATGCTATAATGTGGACATTATTAACTGCCCCAAAAGTTCATTTATTGAAGGCTCAGTCCTCAAAACGATGATAGAGGTGAGACCTTTAAGAGGTAGATCCTGGTGGGAGTTCCTGGGTGTCTCCATGGAAAAGAGTGTGAGACCTAGTCAGACGAGGCCTTCTCCCATGAGCACACTTAGTACCAGTCTCTCCCAGAGCTGAGCTGATGCTGACGTCACGCCCTTGAACCTCCAGAACAGAGTGGAGTGAACCTCCCTTCTTTGTAAAATCCACCTGCTTCGTGTGCTTCATTACAGCAAAGCAAAATGCACTAATACAAGTGCCTTAGAGAATCTTGGAGCTACATACGGCTTTAATGTGGCTTGAACTAGATGTCCCACATAAGTCTCTAGTATGTCAATATTTGGCCCCCACTTGGTGGCTGTTCGTGGAGGGTTAAGAGGTGTCTTAGGGTTTCTATTGTTCTGAAGAGCAATCTCATTACAGATGGTTGTGAGCCACCATGTGGTTGCTGGGATTTGAACTCAGGACCTCCAGAAGAGCAATCAGTGCTCTTAACCACTGAGCTATCTCTCCAGCCCCCAAAGCAACTCTTATAAAGGACAATATGTTCAGAGGTTCAGTCTATTATCACCGTGTGGGAAGCATGGCAGCATCCGGGTAGACGTGGCACTGGAGAAGCTTAGATTTCCACTTACTGTTCCTAAAGCAAACAGGAGAATACTGCCACCCTGAGGCAGCTAGGAGGAAGCTCTCTCAAAGTCCACCCCCACAATGACACACTTCTTCCAACAAGGCCACACCTCCTAAAAGTGCCACTCCTTTGGCCAAGAGGAGATATATAGCTGGAAATATGTCACTTTGAGATTTCAAAAGACTCGTGCCATTCCCATGGTCTCTCTCCTGCTCGTGGATCAAGATGTCAGCTCTCAGTTGCTGCCATTCCTGCCTTTGTTCCACCATCATGGACTCTAACCTTCTGAAACCATAAGCCCCCCAAAATGATTTCTTTTATAAGTTGTCCTGGTCATGGTGTTTTGTCACAATGATAGAACATGTGTTAGAGACTTAATGACAGTGTTAACAGTGTCAAGGCTGTGATACCTTAAATTCCACTGCTCAGGAGGCAGACTTGAAATAAGTCGCTTCCCTTCTGCTATAGATTTCTTAACTACTTTTCAAAGCAAGTTGAAGGTCCCTGTCAGACCCAAGCATCTGAGTATTGATGTTCTATCTCCAGAACCATGATGACTTCACCACTGTTTATAAATACCCAACTTGTGTTATTCTGTTTTAGTAACACTAAATGGATTAAGACTCACACAAATTGCCAAAATTACTTTTAAAAGTGTTCAATATCCCTAAGCCATCAGGAAAATTAACTGCTCCCAGATAGCTCCTCACACTAATTAGAATGGTCATTGTCAATAAATCTGACACAAATGTTAGAGAGGATGTGGAGAAAAATGAATTTTTATTCACTGCTGGTAAGGTGCTAATTAGTACAACTATGGTGTTAATCAGTTTGGAGATTTCTCAAAAACTTAAAAATTGAACTACCATATAACCCAGCTATTCCACTCCTGAGCCTATACCCAGGAAACTCTATATCACATCATAGAGATATTGGCACTCATGTGTATGGCAAACAGAATCAACCTGGTTGTCCATCAACAAATTAACGTGTAATGAGAATCTGTTAATGACCGAAAAGAAGAAATAAAAGGGATAGGGAGGCCATGACTGCTACTAGGTATGGTGGAGGGGAAAGGTTATTGAAGATATGAGGGAGAGCATAGCCAGAGGCAGAGACCTCTGGGAAGAGTCCAGAGTGGTGATGATCAGACTGAGGAGGGCCATACTGGGGGGGGGGGGGGGAGCCAGGTGCAGCAGCCAGGAGTTCCAAAGGTATCCAAGGTGTAGAGGGAAAGGGCCGCATAACCAAAATGGTTGGTTATGTAGGGAAGAACAGCTGGGGGGAAAGCCACCCAGGCCCTGGGCTGGAGAGTTTAGGGTGGGGGACAGGAGGGCCCAGGAATAGGGACTGAGGGACTGCAGGGGGAACCTGGAAGCAGAGTCCACTTTGATATGTTAAATAGACACCTCAGTCATTTATCCAGGGCTTGAAACCTAACAGGTACTACTTATAAAATGGTGGAATCCTATTCAGCTCTAATAAAAAGCAAAATCACAAAATTTTTCAGGAAAGGGGGCCGATGTATTAAGCAAGGTTACACAATTTCGGAAAGAAAAACACATGTTCTCTTCCATATGCAGAACCTAGCCAATGTGAGCACTTATAAATAAATGTGCACGTAGGTCTAGTACAGCAGGAAGAAAACAGAACAAGAAAGTCTAGGTATTAGAGGTGAGGAGGGACTAATGCAGATAAGAGACAGGACATTTGCTTTCATGGTAAATAGGCATATAAAAACATATTCAATACCGAAAGTGTAAAATCCAGTACACTGTTCCACAGCTTCAGAATGACCATTCTAACTGGATAGAAACTTATTGTATTGAGTCTTTGAGTCTGGGGAATTTAAGGATTTTTTTTCCTTAATAATTATGTGTAAGGTTTTTTAAGGCTTGAAAAGTGATCCTGGTAGAAATGTGGGCATTTACTTTAAGGTTTTTCTGGTGAGGACTCAGAAAAGAGAAGTAGAGGAAGCTCTTGGCTATGTTGGTCATGAACATAATGTTAGCAGAAATGTTGACATGCACGGTGCCTGCAGGGTCCTAGCAGGAATTTAATGGGCACCGATTACAGCAGGAAGACTTTTCTAGAGTGGTGGAAAGCTGGGAAGGGCTGTCTTACAGTGTAGCTAGAAGGTAGAACCCACTAATGGTGATGTTGGACATCTACCAAGGAATGCTTGCTTCAGACAAGGTGTGGATGATTAGGCCTGGGTGCTTGTCCTGATCACTGAGCAGTGACATGTGGCAAGACTTCATGGGGAGACACAACACACATGCCTACTCATCCCAGATAGGGAGACCAGAAAGTATGGATACCACTAAAGACCAGCTTAGTGAACCAATGAGTTTTATTGGGGTTACTTATAAGACTATGGGGTGATGGGGTTACTTACAGAAGCAGAAATGACTCAAAGACAGCTGCAGCACCAAAGCCCACTCCAGCATAGGTGACAGCTCACAAAAGCTGGAGACCTGGAGCTCACTGCACAGCCTGTGGGGACTTACAGGCTGGAGAGGGTCCTTTCTAGACGACACTGATCTAAACTTCTTCCGAGCTGCTCTGCTGGTGTCTGTTTCTTTCAGGCAGCTGGTCTCCTCCCAAAGTCTTCTTCTCATCTGAGAAGGACTCTCAACTTTTATTGCTTACTCTGGGAGGGAGGGAACCTAGAGAATCTGGTCTGTTTCATGGACTTCCTGAAGCTATTTTTTTCCCCTGAAACTGTTTTGAGTTGTTTACCCACTTGAAGAGCTTCTGTACAAGGAAGAAATGATTCAATCTCAGATGAAACTGTTACACAAGAGAAGAGAGACACTTTGAAGAAAGGGGTGAGTGGGCATGACCACAGCCTGCCCGGTTTGCTAATATTAGGAAATGCATTGTTGAGAGTGTCTGGCTGGGCTGTAGTGGCCCCTGACTTTAATCCCAGCACACAGGAGGCAGAGGCAGGCAGACTCTCTGTGAGTTTGAGGCTAGCCTAGTATACAGAGTGAGTTCCAGGACAGCCAGGGCTACAGAGAAAAACACTTAGGAGTTGGGGGAAAAGAAACAAAGAAGAGAGAAGGAACACAATGTTTAAAGTGTTGCTGGGCATTATTTATTGAAGAAATTAGGATGTGGTCCATGGGTAATGAATGGTTCCTCTCAGATCCAAGAACAGAGAGGGGTTCTAGAAATATCTCTTGTTAGATGGTATCCATGAGCTACTCAGGACACAGACAGGTTTTCTGAGACTGTCACACCAGGATGAATATGGATAGCTTGGGCTGGAAGGCATAGATGGGTGAAGTGAAAGAGACAGACCTTGGAGGGCTACAGAGGAAAGCTGCGGGAAAACGACTGTCGACTGCTACCAAGGCCCCAGTGAGCAGGGTCTTCCTGTGGGCTCAGGAGACAGAGCATCAAGCCACAGGGGACGCTTTTAAGTTCCTAATGGAACTTGCTGCTGGGGTTCAGATTTGCTTTGGACCAAATCACCCTTCAAACACCCAAGATAATTAATGTAGGAAGGGTAAAGGGTTCTGATATGAATTGAGTCGTTCTGAGTAGACCCTTACCTGTGCTTCAGGCTTCTGCACAGTGGGAGATCTTTAAGCAACTTTCAGGGGCGGAGCCTCACCAGATTTAGTCTCTGTTGTGTTCTGTTTTGTTTCTGGCTTTAGAGTTGGTTTTGGTTTTTGAGACAAGGTCTCAGGTATCGGCTGGTGGAGACAGAACGCCCGATGCTCTCTGCTCCACCTCCCAAGTCCTAGAAGGGGAGGGACTTAGAGGCCCCTCCCCTCACTGGGATACATTGTTTTCTGTGATGTAGCTATTACTAGTCCTGTGCCTATCTATGCGCCTGTAATGACCACAAAAAAAAAAGAAAGAAAGAAAGAAAGAGAGAGAGAGAGAGAGAGAGAGAGAGAGAGAGAGAGAGAGAGAGAGAGAAAGAAAGAAAGAAAGAAAGAAAGAAAGAAAGAAAGAAAGAAAGAAAGAAAGAAAGAAAGAAAGAAAGAAAACACAATAAAGAATTCCTTCACTGAGCTGGCTAGCCACAGACTATCCCTTTCACTGAGACTTGGAGAAAGAGACAGGAGCCCCCAAAGGAGTGGAATCTCAACCAGGGTCCCAAGAGGCCAGGCCCAGCCTGGACAGAAAGAGTCAGAACTGAAACACAGGAACCCCACAGTTGCTAAGAACTAAGCAGTTGCTGTGGGTCTAGGATCATGGGGGAGGGAGGGCAGGACTGTCACGCTTGTCTGGAGACAACCAGGCCCTAGAGGCCAGCCCTTCTCAGTAGCGTGGGTGTGTGATAGGTATCAAAGAAGCTTAGCAGGCTCCTGAGTATTAAGCCTCTGGTCCCCCTTGAGCTGCCAGGTCACCTTCTTACCTCGCAGCTTATCTGGGAGCAGCCTCCAGCTAGTGAGACCCAAGGCTGCCTCTGGAAAGCTATGCATGGGGGGGGGGGGGGGCTCTGCAGATCACTATAACGAGGCCAATCCTTACAGAAAGTGACCTTGGACCAGGCGGACCCCTCTCTCAGCCTTGGTTTCCCTGTCTGTAGAATGAGTGTCATCTCATAGCTTGCTTGTTTCCTTCCTTCCTTCCTTCCTTCCTTCCTTCCTTCCTTCCTTCCTTCCTTCTGTCCTTCCTTCCTGCCTTCTCTCTCAGTTTTTTTTGTTTTGTTTTGTTTTGTTTTGTTTCTGGTTCTAGTGTTTGTTTTGGTTTTTGAGACAAGGTCTCAGGTATCAGCTGGTGGAGATAGAACTCCTGATGCTCTCGGTTCCACTTCCCAAGTGTTGATCACAGGCACAGATCACCATGATCAACTAGTCTTCTCTGACAAGTGCAGAGCACAGCAGCTTTGGGGATGTTCGAGATTATTTACGAGCAGGAAGCTTTGAGAAATCTCTGTTATCGAGAACTGGAGAAATGGCTCGACAACTAAGAGCCCTTGCTCTCTTGCAGAGAACCTGAGTCTGGTTCCCAACAGGCACATCAGACAGCTCACAACGGACAGTGATGCGACCTTTCCAAGGGTCTGCTGCTGCCTTCTGGTGTCTCTACAGACATTCTCACTTCCTCCTCCTGCTCCTCATCTTCCTCCTCACATATTTGTTTTCTGATTTTAAAATTTTAATTTAGCATATGTATATGTGCATGTGTGTGTGTGTGTGTGTGTGTGTGTGTGAAGGCAGAGGATCACTCCGTGGTTCTCTTTCCTCTTTCCACCATTAGTGCATTCTGGGGACTGAATGCAAGTTGCCAGCCCTACATGGCAAGCACCTTTACCTACTGGGCCATCTCGCTGGCCCTATTTTCTGTTTTCTGTTTAGACAATACACTCACTCATTGTAGCAAAGCCAGAAAATACAGGAAAGAGACTAGAAAGACCAGAATAAAGAATTCAGTCAGGTGGGGAGGGGGGGAGCCAGCCTCCTGACAGACAGCCTTCCTGTGCCCTGTGGTATCCTTGGCTCTTGAACTGGCCTGGCAGGTGGCTGGTACTCAGTTGTCACACACACACACACACACACACACACACACACACACACACACACATACACACACATCCTCAAAGTCTTCCCAAGCCATCATTTCTGAACCTGAGGTGGGTTCTAGTTGTTGATGAGCTGACTCAGCCTGCCAGGTAGGACTGCCAAATGGTCAGAACCCAGGCACATGACCAACTCATCTCCTTCTCTCTAACCTACCATCAGGAAGTCAATCCTAGTGTTTTCCCATGGACAGCGCTTATCTGAACCTTTTACCCCTTGACAATGGAATGTTAGGGCTTGAGTCATTGTGAAAGGTTTTGGGGGCGAAATTCTCATTTTTCTATTGAGTAGAGACTAAAGAACCAAGCAAACAAGAGCCGGAAGGATGGCTCAGCAGTTAAGAGCACTTGCAGTTCTTGCCATGTGATTTGAGGTTGGTTCCCAGCACCCACATGGTGACACACAGCCAACCACTGGCACGCAGAAGGTGCACTGCATCTTTCACACGCATAAAAGTGAAATAAATCTAAAGAAAAAGAATGCTCCCTGGAGACTTTGAAGAGCTCTGGCCCCACCTCCTGTATGATGAGATAACATGGTTCTGTTGTTCTGTAGAGAGTTCTATCTGTAGTGCTTTGTTCTGCAAGCCCAGGAAATATCCCATCCCCACCCTAAATAACCTGTCCTGCTGAACACTAGGGGGAGGGGGGAGGGGTAGTGCTGAGCTATGGGAGGTGGTAGGTGCCTCCCCCCCCCCAAGTCCTTCACAGCTTCCACCCACAAATCAAGGGCACTTTAGATCCCTCTAAGTCCCATTTCCAAGCCTACAGGCAGCTGCTCTCCACAGGCAGACAGGGATCTCTGGCTATGTGGCTAGGAATTCTGGTGTCTCGGAGTATGGTGGGGTGGGGTGGGGTGGAAGAGGGCTTGATATCACAGTGGGTTCTGTGGATGGACCTGTCTTTCACGACATAAGCTTGATTTCAATTTTAGGACCCTGAAGGAAGCCACATCACATGTGACTCCCAAGTTCAAGTGAAAAGGAGATATTAGTGGGTGTAACCAACTCTGACTCCCGAAGAGGCTGGAGATTTGTGATCTACTGGGATGTGCACTCTCCAAAGTCACCTGCCTGGCCCTGGAGTCCAGAGGTGGGTTGGGAGAGGAAAGGTGTGTAGATAGACTGCTCTAGCTCAAGGGCTGACAATCAGCCTGGAGGCTCCCCATTCTTCGCCTTCTCCCCCCACCTCAGGTGTCCAGTTGCCACTTCTGCCAGGCCAGCCTGCTACAAGGTGTAGGCGGGACCTGACTAAAGTTCAACACAAGAATCTTGGAGGGCGAGCCCTGGGTGTGGCTAGAGACAGCCACGCCTTCCAACGACCCGCCCCTCCATTAGGCCCCGCCTCCAGCTCGGCAGGCTCCACTGACCGCTGCGGAGCTCTCAGGATGCGCCGAGTGTCTGCGACCCTTCGGGGCCGAGCGAAGCCCCGGGGGCGGGTCGTGAACACAACGCCGGTCCCAGGGAACCAGACAGGTGAGGGCTGGGGCCGCAGATCTCAGCGCCCTTTTTACCGACGGAGAAGTAGAGGGGCGAGGGGCTGCTGTGCTGGGAACCCTGTCCAGGAAGGGGGCGTGCATCGCACCGCCAGGGCCTTCTCGAGAACGAACTTTCTTCTTGACTTCCCGACGATCCAGTGGGCGACCCCAAATAAGCCGAAACGTGGCAGCGAGCGGCCCGAAACCAGGCGGCGGGCACCTCTTAGCGTTTGCACGGATTCGGCGACGGTGGCCCCGCGCGCGCAGTCCCAGACGCCTGCGGAAGTTCACCTGGCGGGGTGTGCGGCCCGGGGTTGGAGGGAGTCATCCGGAGTGTCTTCTGGGTTGCAGAGAGTTGTTATCATCTTTGTTGATTGCTCCAGCCTCACTTTACAAAAGGGAAAGTGAGCTTGTGAGAGGAGATGCTGAGTTTATCCAGCAGCCAGGACCCGGGTTGCATCTAGCCTGTCAAAGGTCAGAGGTCTCCGGGAGGAGGGGAAGTGGTTGTTAAGTGTGCCGAAGAGGGTTTTTCTACACTTGATCTTAGCCAAAAGGACGAGAAGAGATGCTGATGTCAGCTTTGCTAACTCTTAGAAACACCTCCCAAACCGCATTTCTCCCAAGTGCTCAGTCCTGCGCATCCAGAAGGTGCCCTGCCTCTGTGGAGGGCTTAGCCACATTGCACTGGACGAAGCTGAGGTCTGGAGGCGCATTGTCCTCACCCTAGCGCAATGCTTCTCAGCCTTCATAATGCTGCGACCCTTTAATACAGTTCCTCGTGCTGTGGTGACCCCCCCAACCATAAATTTATTTCCGTTTTCCATTGCTACTTCAGAAGTGTAATCTTGCTAGTTATGAATCCTATTGTAAATAACCGTGTCTTCTAATGGTCTTAGGCAATCCCTGTGAAAGGGTCGATTGACCCGCAGAGAAACCCTTAGTGTGCTTGCTTCCTTTGCCAGCCCATCGCTGGCCCCACAGGTGTGGCTAGTGTGGGCTTTCTAATTAAATTATTACTCCACAGGAGTGCCTTTGCATTAGAAGAGGCTAACCCTGGGCCTGGTATGGCTGGGGAGAGGGGGGGCATTCTTGTGAGTACCTTCTGCATGGTAGTCTGGAGGAGTAGGCTTCACCAGCTAGAAGTGGACTGTCTTGCCTAAGGTTATCCTGTGGGGTGGCCTGAGGCCCTGCTGAGTTTGCAAACAAAAGTCCATTTGCATAGGAATCTCTGGAGAAAGTCTGAGAGTCCAGTGTCTCAGTTGTCCCTTGCCCTGCCTGGCTTCAAGAAAGATCAGTGTCCTCACAGTGTGTCCTCGGCAGCTTCCAGGCATGTCCCAGGTACAAGGCTCCCTCCCTCTCTTACCTGGGACGAGTCCCTACCCCTGTGCCTCAGTTCCCTTGAGAGATACAAGGTGAATGCTGTATTCCTGCGCCCAAGCTGTGGACAGGATTCCCTGAGTATAGGGAGAGCCTTGGCTTTTGAATAATATAGTCAGTGGGACTTCCTTAGCCTGTGGCCTGTCTTGTTTGTTTAATGGGCTGAGAAGGGGAAAGAAGGGGCCTGAAGCCAAGTGGAGATAGTTTGGTGTTGTCAGAAGATAACTGAGAGATAAAATAATGGGGATGTGTGGTTCCCACAATCTGTAGAATGGGCCCATTACTGAGCAGGCCGGAGGCATTCTGGAGGTCCGTGTTCTCCAGTGGGCCGGACTCAGTGTGGTGTCATCATCCCCCAGCCCCCACTCTGCTTGGGTCTCCTATCTAGACTGGATAGAGAGTTTGGCTCTGCTCCCAGGGCAGCTCCTGACCTCCTTAGTCCGGGAGGTTTTCCAGGAACGCGAGGTTCCAGTGGCAGGAGGCTAACCCCAGAAGGGACCTTGAAAAGTACAAGGAGAGAAGCTCAGTGGCTGGCGCAGGTGCACCTTCTGACTGTGCTCTCAGCTTCATGCCTGCAGCCTGCTATGCCCATGCTGTGGTGATCATAGGAGCAGCAGAGGCCTAGGGATAGCCAGTGAGTGAGTATGACGCTCCCCTCCCTGTGCCGTGCACACCCCAGGAGATTCAGAGGTACATTTTCCCTAGTTAGAATAATCTCTGTTCTGCCATGGAGGGAGAACACATAGTCTGTGGTGTGGAGCCCATCCTAGATGATCCATGGTTTCAGGGGCATAGGAAGATGGGGGTCAGAGGGAGCAGATGACTTCCCTGAGGATATAAAACCAGGCTATGGGCCTTACATACTCAGTATTAGGACCACATGTTATCCTGGCTGCTGGTGCCCAGGAGTCCTGCTGTTAGGCCCAGGCGCCTGCGTATGGATACCTCAGTCATCTTTAAGAAGTTTGAATCCCATCCCTCCTGACACCCACCCCCAACCCCAATGATTCACATTTGGCATTTGGAGAGATGCAGACCCAGAGCAAAAGTTATGTAAGGACCCACTGGCAGGTGGGAACACAAACCTAAGCCTGGTTACCAAAGTCCTGGTAACCAAGGACTTTGGCTCCGCCCAGAGGCCTGCCCTCCTCTGCCCTGTTTCACACAGCCTCTGCCAGCATAAAAAGGAACATATTAAAAAGGTCAGGGTGAGGGGACCATGGGCCTCAGAAAGGACAGAAGATGCTGGCCCTGCCTGTGGTCCAAGGTTCCAGATAAAAGATTAACAAACAAGGCTCTTTCCCAAGACATCCAGCTGGCCTCAAGGACTGGGGGAGGAGGAGGATGCCCCTCCCAGATCTAGCTGTGTGCACCTCAGGGTGAAGGACCTGGGAACAGAGCTACCGCAGGTGAACTGGGGTGAGATGTCAGGTGAGACAGGCTACAGACCCTCATGAGCTGGGCAGGTGGTCTGGCTGTGTCCATCTGTCCTTCGCTCCATCCCCTAAGCCTGGAGGACCAGGCTGGACCATGTGCGATTTTCCTATGAGCATTAATGCCATTTTCTTTTTCTATTGCTTTTCATTAACACGCACACACATGCACACAAGCACACACACACACACACACACACACACAAAGTAGCTCCTAAAATCTGTACCAGAACGGCGCCCAGAGGATGGAGGGTCAGATGCATGGACACTGTGAAGGACTGGGGGAGATGCAGTGTCCAGAGGCCGGGCACAGACAGGGCTCAAAGCCACTTGCTGTCAGCTTAGCTGAGTGTCTTCCTGGGAACACCAGGTGTCTTCCAGCTCAGTTAAGAAGTACAGTGTGCCTGCTAGGTCTGCGTCTGGAGGGATGTTTTGAGCAGTGCAGGGGCAGATGGGGCTTGATTCTTAGATGCCAGGCATGGGGAGGGTCTGTGAGGTGTCAAGGAGGAATAGCTGTGGGTCTGTAAGTTGAGTCTGGGAGGCGTCTCTCTCTGAGAAGTACTTTTTTTGTTCATACCTTTAGTTTTTGAAACAGGGTTTTTTTTCTGTGAGGTCCTGGCTGTCCTGGAACTCACTCTGTAGACCAGGCTAGCCTCTAACTCAGAGATCCACTTGCCTCTGCCTCCCTGGTGCTGGATTTAAAGTTGTGTGCCTTGAAGAGGTCTCCTTATGTGGCTCAGGTCGGCCTCGAACTCACTATCTTGCTTTACCCTCCTGAGTATCTGCGCCAGTCACACCCAGGGGTCACAGGCTTCATAGACTTTGACAGCATGTCTCTGCCTGCCCGGTGCTTTCTGTACATTTATTTACAGGCCATCTGAGGCTGAGGAAGCCTGAGGGCCCACCATTGTATTTGCCTTGACCTCAGGCCTCTTCCTCTAGAAGATGTGTTCATTCCAAAGTAGAAGTTACTGACCTTGCAGGCCCAGGGATGGGTGAAAGATGGGTGAAAGAAATCCTGATGGGATGGAGGCTCCTTGTGCTGTGAACTTGGAGGAGAGAGAGAGAGAGAGAGAGAGAGAGAGAGAGAGAGAGAGAGAGAGAGACTGTGAATGTGTGTGTGTGTGTGTGTGTGCGCGCGCGCGTGCGTGTGCTCGGAGTGTTTTGAGATACTGCCTAGAGTCCTGAGGGACGTAGCTCAGTTGGTGGAGTACTTGCCTGGCATGCATGATACCCTGGATTCCATCCCTGGCATGGTATAGGCTTGATGCGGTTGGCATACAGTAATCCTCTCACTGGGAAGATAGAGACAGGAGGATTAGGAGTTGACTCAAGGTAGTCTGGAGTACATGAGACACTGGCTCAAGGTCTACTAAGGCACTAATTCTGTGAGCCAGCCCTGCCTCTGTGTCTCTATCATGAAGCCCCACCCTCTCTGTGACCCAGTAGGGGAGAATACCCATTTTGCCGATGGGGAAATCTGAGGTCAGTGTGAAATAAATGTGGGCTGAAACTTGCTGCTGGATCTGATCCAAGAGCCCACATGATTTTGTTTTGTTTGGTTTGGTTTGGTTTGGTTTTTTGGATTTTTTTTTTCCAAGACAGGGTTTCTTTGTAGCCCTGGCTGTCCTGGAACTCACTCTGTAGACCAGGCTGGCCTTGAACTCAGAAATCCGCCTCCCAGAGTGCTGGGATTACAGACTTGCGCCATCACCACCCAGCCCACATATTTATCTCGCTCTTATATGGGGAGGGGGAGTCTGGAAGCTTGGGTTGGAAAGACCAGGTTATTCCCTGCTAGGGCAACTTTCTCTGTTTCCTTCAGCTTAAAGGAAGTTGGGCCTCCCTGGCCGGAAGTCTCCTTGAGTAACACAAGGAGGAAGGGCTCATTCCCATTGCCCACCTCTGTCCTTGTAATGGGAGAACAGTAGCTGGCAGCTGGGGCTCTACATCCTGTGAGTCCTCTAGAGAACCGGCTAGAAATGTAGCGTTTGGGACCAGGACAACAACTGAAGTCCCAAGTCTCTCCCAGTCTACCTAACCAGGCCATGCTTCCCACCCTGGCTTCTTCCATATCTGCCCTGGGCTGCCATCCCTCTAGTGTGATGGGCTTGCACTAGAAGTAGTCCACGCTTTCATTTAGCTCTTTAATTTGGCAAAAGCTCCTGAGCTTCTGACACCCAGTGTGGCAGGGCTGGTCTGGTCCTTTTTCCTTGATGGTTGTCCGTGGCTTCATCCTTCATCCCCCACAGTTAGGAGACTCAATGACAGGGCAGGAAATCTGCCTCTGAAGATTCGTGACTGGCTGGCTGCGAGGTGTACCAAGGCCTTAGAGTCTCTAGCTGAGGACAAGCACTCCCCTCCCCGCAGAGCCCTCCCCAAAGCACCGGATGTGGCTGTTGACAGACATAGTGTGAACCAAGCGGGGACCTCGCGGTACCCCACCCGCTCTGCAGCTGAGATGTATTTAGGGGAAGTGGACGACGGTGGTTTCCTTGATGAGCCACAGACATTTCTTCCAGTCCTCTCGAAACGCTGCCCGGTGTTCCATTTGCAGGAGATGAGCCACCGAGTTCAGGGTAAGACATCCCCAGGTGACAAGGGCAACTGTCAATCTAGGTTCTCTGGTTCCACAGCCTGGGCTGGCCCTACTTGGGTGCACCAGACGGCTTCAGTCTGTCATAGCTGTTCTATGTGGCACATACTTGTGCTGCCACTGGTCACCCCTACCAGCCAGGAGGACCCTTTGTGAGGAAGTATTGGTTTAGTTAAGCGCTGTGCTGCTGGGCCACTGTGGGTGCTGGCGCACCATGGTGGGTGCTGCGTGCGACCCCCTGCTTCCACTCTGTCAATCTGCTACCATACTGGTAGCAGGTGGTGAGGGTGGGCCTCCGCTCTGCTAGCTCAGCTGCAGAAGAATGCAGAAGTTGTTGCTCTAAATCAAGGACTGGGAAGTGTTGGCGGCTGCCTGGCATCCTGGGGAAGAGCCCCAAGGCTGGCCTGTGTCTGCCCAGCCATGTAGCCACAGCTCTCAAGTCCCATATCCACTTCCTTGGCCAGAGAGATAGTGTATTTCCATATTCCAGAATACTGCAAAGGCAAAGGGGGAGTGTGGAGTCTGATTGATGTGTGAGGCAGGCTTCCTTCACTCCGACCCTGGTGTTTATGGAGACATAGCTGGTACTCCATGAAGAGAGATGAGACTCTGGAGTCAAGAGTTCAAGTAAGGGTCAGAAGTGGTGATGGCACACAGCTTTAAGCCCAGTACTTGGGAGTTTGAGGCCAGCCTGGTCTACAGAGTGAGTTCCAGGACAGCCAGGGCTATTCAGAGAAACCCTGTCTCAAAAAACAAACAGAATTCAAAATATGGCTGTCATCTAGTGACCCACGGCCAGCGAGTTACTGGGCTACTGGTCTTCATGCTTTCCGGACAAGCACTTTACTGACTGAGCCAGCATCTCCCTGGCCCTTCTGTATCTCTGTTTAAGGACAACATTGCTGTCCCTCATTTTGCTACAATTTGGTGCTGTGCATTAGCACCTTTTTTTTTTCTTTTTGTACCTTGATGGGTGAATCTCTGCTTCTTACTGGAGATGGGTTTTCCAGATTCTTGCTCATTCCACGAGGCTCTGAGGTTACAGGAATGGAAGTAGCATCATGGTGTGTTCTGTGTAGCCCTCATACTCACCAGACTTTATCCAAGAAGGCTTGGCTATCGCTACAACTTGGGGAGTCACTTTTCTACCCCAAGGGATATTGGCTTTCGTCATTATCATAAGTTGTTGTACTGTGTTAGGCTAGAACCCAGAGCTGTTCCACAGAGGGATAACCCCATCTCATATTTTTAACCTCAGCCACCCTGGGGCTGGAGAGATGTCTCGAGGGTTAACAGCACTTGCAGGTGGGTCACACTTTTTTTCCCCCTCGAGACAGGGTTTCTCTGTGTAACCCTGGCTGTCCTGGAACTCACTCTGTAGATCAGGCTGGCTTTGAATTCAGAAATCTGCCTGCCTCTGCTTCCCAAGTGCTGGGATTAAGGCCTGCACCACAGCGCTTGGGAGGCAGGTGCAGCTGGTCTCTGTGAGTCCCAACAACAAAAGACCACTTGCTACTCTTGTAGAGGACCTGAGCTTGTTTCCCAGAATCCTTCAGGTGACTCACCACCTGCAACCTAGCTCTAGGGAATCAGCCCCTTGTGGTCTCGGAGATCTCGGAGGGCGCCTGCACTCATGCACGCAGACACAGACACAGACACAGACACAGACACAGACACACATTCATATACTCTCCACTTAAGAAATAAAAATCTTAGCCACCTTGCTGAGGGAATGATCAGCTGACATTCAGGTTTCTTGGCTCGCTGTGTGCTAAGCATGTTTTCCTGGCTACCGGCCATTGTATCTCTTGTATTCCTTGCTTACACATTAGTTCAATTTTAAAAGTAAATTTTTGAATTTAATCATTTAAATTCAATTGTTTAAATGAATTGAAACATTTAAAAGTAAATGTTTAAATCTCATTGGAAAGATCTCTTTGCAAATCAAAGGGTTTGGAGGTTTGTTTACTTTCTAGATATCTTTTCCTAATTTCGTTCATCTGAGTTAATGTTTATCTTTCAGTTATTAAGAGGTAACAAATGATCACTTTTCATGTTTCTTTCTCCTTCTCCCTCCCTCCTTCCTTCCCTCCCTCCCTCCCTCCCTCTACTTCTCCCTTCCTCCCTCTGTCCCTGATCCCTCTGGAACAGTGCTTAGCTAATCATTGTATATTATTATTTATTGTCTTAACACAATCCTCAGACCATATAGATTTGCAGACCATATAGAGCTGGTCAGCGCCCAGCTCTGGAGGGCCTCCTGGGGGCTGTGGCAGCGGCCTCTCTGCCCTCTGCTGACCACGCCCCAGCCTCACAGCACCTCTCTCCCCAGGCACCTGTGCTCAGCTCCACCCTCCCCCTCAAGGCACCTTACAAGTTGTCCGTGGAGATGGCACCTCCCTGGGGACTGTGCTCATATTCCGCTGCCCCTCTGGCCACCAGATGGTGGGGTCTGGTCTCCTCACTTGCGCCTGGAATGGGAGCACTGCTGACTGGTCTTCGGGAAGCCCCGTGTGCAAAGGTATGCCCCTCCCCCCTTCCTGAGCTGCCCCACTCAGCTGCTGGTAGGGTGGGAGATGGGGGCCCCCAGAAACTGTCACATCAAAGGTAGTTGGTCCAGCCACAGGCTAGCCCACATTGTCCCTTCTCTTCCCACTGTTACCTGCTCTCATATCTGAGTGCAAATGCAGTGCTGGCTTCAAGCCCTTGCTGCTGCCCTGGCCCCTGACTGGTCACTAGTACCATCTAAGCTGGTGCTCTGTCATCTGTGAAGTGGGGAAACAACCCTACTCACTTCCTTATCCACCCTCTTTTCCTTCATGAAGGCCTCAGGCAAACTCTGATGGGTGTTCTAGGTGCCAAGAATTCTAGGAATTGGGAGTACAGTGGGCCAGGATTGTGCCAGCCCTGGATCCCCTGTCTCAGAGAAGGAAGACTCATTTTCTAGTTGTCTGGCTGTATGTGTAGAACCTGTCTTGACTGTCCAGTGCCTCGTGTGGCCTTTTTCTAGGCAAAGGCTGGTATATTACATTAGTGCGTAGATTCAAAATAGCTCAATGCTTGCATGTGTATGTACTACAGTTCTTCCCAGAGCCCCTACCATCCTGTGTCGGCTCAGTCTCTTGAGATGAGGGTGTCTGTAAGGACTAGGTTCTGAGAAACTGAGAACCCCAAATGGCAGGGCTAACCTGTCAAGGACATAACCCAGGTGGTGGTCGGGTGTCCCAGGAATGAGCCTTATGGGGCTAGGTGTCCCCTGGGGGCAAAGGGTGCACCCTTACATCTTGTGGATGATTCTTAGCTGTCCCCCCATTTCACAGCCCATCATCCACCATTGGCCGGAGCGTGTCTTGTTCCCGAGAGCTGGAGTCCAAGCTCTGGATGGTCATCGTGCAGTCAGGGGGCTGAAAATGGCCCGGGGACCTGGACTGTATAGCCCGTGGGAATATTATGTATATCCATGCTTGTTTGAATTACAATCCTGGGACCTTTTTCAAAGAATATTCCCAAGACTCTAATGGAACCTGTTCTCAGGGACAGCTGAGGTCACACAGCTGTCCCTGTGCAGAGATGACCATGTCCACCATTCTTGCTTCTTTCAGGAAGATGAGCTGAGAAGGGTTTGCCTGCATGGGCCTTGTGAAAACTGATGACGCCTCTGCTGGCGCACCCTGTCAAACCCGCTGAAATGCACCCTTCTTGAGAATGTCTTCCCTGATAAATTCCTTTAAATATATTCTTTCCAAATGGTTACTGTAGTCACTACAGACTGATTGACTTCCCCCAAAATGGACTCTCCTGTGGGCCCCACCCTAAGGACCCTGGGCCTAGCAGGTCAGGATCAGCAGTGCAGGAGTCGTGGTTTTTCCCTTGCAGTTGTGCCGCCTCACGAGACCTTCGGCTTCAAGGTGGCAGTGATTGCCTCCATCGTGAGCTGTGCCATCATCCTGCTCATGTCCATGGCCTTCCTCACCTGCTGCCTCCTCAAGTGCGTGCAGAAGAATGAACAGCGGCGCGCTGACAGGTACAGTGGCCTCGTCCTTCCAGAAGCTGGGCCTGGCTGGCTGCGAGGTTGCTTACCACATGTGCCAGGGACCGTGGGACAGCATCCCACAGGTCCATCTCTCCTCATGGATTCCTGGTTCCTGGGATTCTGAGGCATATAGCTGGGCTGTGAAGACACCGGGCATGCATGCATGTGTGTGTGCATGCGCGTTCACTTGAGTGTGCATGCGTGTAGTCTCTCTGTTTCGGTGTGTGCATGCAGTTGGTCATGTATGAATGTGGAAGTCACAGAACAACCTTGGGTGTCCATTAGGAATTCTATCTCCACCTCATGACTGTGTGTAAGAGTGCTGGAATTACGCTCACATTGTGTGCCCAGCTTTTTGCACAAGTTTTGGGCATTCGAACTCATGTCCCCATGTTATACAGCAGTGTTTCCCCCACTCTGCCATGTCCCTGTCCACGTACAGGGGACACTTAGTGAACCTGCATATGCATATGTCAGTCTGCTGTGTTGGTGGCATTTTGGGCTGCCACAGATGGATGACCCTACACATCAGGTGGGTATCACTGTCCTCACAGATGTGGGCCTAGGATTCCAGGTGTGCACCACGACACCTGTATACCCCAACACCTGTGTACTACCACACCTGTACACCCCCATGCCTATGCAACTCCATACCTGTGTACCATCACACCTGCCTACCCCACACCTGTGCACCAGTACATCTGTGTGCCACCACACCTGTGCACCCCTACACCTGTACACCATCACACCTGGTAGTAACTGACTCCTCTTTCTCATTGTTTTATTGTGTTAAGACACACACATAAATTCACCATGTTATTCACTGCTAAGGGTGCTGTTGAGACAGGTGAGACAGCTCAGTGGGTAAAAGGCCCTGCTGTCAAGTCTGATGACCCGCATTCTGTTCCTGGAACCCACACAGTGGAAGGGGAGAACTGACTCCCACAAGTTGTCCTCTGACCTCCACATGTACCCTGTGGTGCACGTGCCCCCTACCACAAAATAAGAAAACTCTTTTTTTTTTTTTTAAAAAAAAGGAACACCATTTGTTCTGTGGCAATTATAGCAAACAGAGTTCAGCAGCAGCTGCTCATGCCAGAACCTTCCACATTTGCTTGCTAAATTGCTTTTCATTGGAGGCCACGTGCTTTTCCCTGTCCCTGGCTGTTAACATCCACACAGCACAGTGTCCTGTTCTCACGCCTATAGTGTCCTGCTGCTGGTCAGTGGGCCACCACCCCCAGAGTTAAGATGGGCTATGTAGAGGTGTTTCTGCGTGTACACAGCTGTTGGGAGACAAGGCGTCTGTCAAGGCCCTTCATCCTAAATTCTCTCCTCCAGGACAGCACAGCTGTGGTACCAGCTGAGAGGCGAGGACCTGGAGACGGTACAGGCTGCCTACTTGGGCCTCAAGGGACACAACTACAATAACAGCAGCAGCGTCGGTGGTGGTGGTGGCGGCGGCGGCGGCGGTGGCAGCAGCAGCGGCTCCGGTGGTGGTGGTGGTGGTGGTGGCAAGCCAGGGATTCAACACAGCCAGGCCCATGACAACCACAGCTTCACCACGTAGGTTACCCAAGTCATAGGTGGGGGTGTGCCGGGGGGGGGGGTACAGAGGCCCAAGGACCATTTCTCCAGACCAAGCTCTGCCAGGTCCTGGCCACCTCACAGTCTGGGAACCCTGGTGGATCTGCTTCTCAACTGCCAAGACCCTGTGCCTCCTACTGCGCTATCTGCTATGCCAAAGTTACTTCTCTCTCTCTCTCTCTCTCTCTCTCTCTCTCTCTCTCTCTCTCTCTCTCTCCCCCTCTCCCTCTTCTCCTCCCTCTCCTTCTTCTTCTCCCTCTTCTCCTCCCTCTCCTCCTCCCTCCCCTCCTCCTCCCCTCCCCCTCCTTCTCCCCCTTCCTCTACTCTTTCCCTCCCTCTCCCCTTCTCCCCCTCTCCCTCCCCTTCCTCTCCCTTTCCCCCTCCCTCTCTCTTGCTGGCTCTCCACATTCCTTCACTCTCTCCTAGCTCCAGGTAGACATCAGGATGGCTCTTTCTCTCTTGATGCACTTTTATCTTTTTCCTGAACTAGTAAAAGCACAGTCCTTCTTTGTGTGTCTGTGTGTTTGTCTGTCTGTCTCTAATAAGGTCTCATGTAGCCCAGGCTGACCTCAGGCTTGCTATGTAGTCAAGGATGATCTTGAACTCCTGATTCACCCACCTCTGCCTTCCAAGTGCTGGGATTGAAGATGGCATCCTTGGTCTGTGCAATGCTAGGGACTGAATCCGGGGCTTTGTGCCTGCTGGGTGAGCACTTTATCAACTGGGCCGTATCTTCAGGCCCAGGACTTGCCTTTTCTGACTCTAGAATCTGACCACCTTGATGAGAGAGAGAGTGGAAGGTACCCCCAGGGTTGCTGTTGGCATTAATGTGCCTGACTTTGTGCTCAGCATCAGGTTTGGGGCTCTTTAAGTGGAGACAGGCTTCTGTCCTTCATGCTGTGGGCTCCTGAGGTTCAGGCTGGAGGTCTCATACAGATACCCTGACCTAATTAGGGTTTCTGTTCATGTGGTGAAGCACCATCATCAAAAGCAAGAGGTAGGAGAAGGGGTTTATTTGGCTTACACTTTCACATAACAGTCCATCATTGAAGGAAGTCAGGACAGGAACAGGAGGCAAAAGCTGATGCAGAGGCCATGGAGGGGCGCTGTTTACTGGCTGACTCAGCCTGCCTTCCTATAGAACCCAGGACCACTAGCCCAGGAGTGGCCCCACCCACAATGAGCTGGGCCTTCCTATATCAATTACTAGTTAAGAAAATGCTTTACAGCCAGATCTTCTGGAGGAATCTTCTCAGTTGAAGTTTCTGCCTTTCAGATAACTCTAGCTTATGTCAAGTTGATATAAAACTAGCCAGCAAAAGCCCAGCATGGTGGTGCATGCCTTTGATCCCAGCACTTGGGAGACAGAGGCAAGCAGATATCTGAGTTTGAGGCCAGCCTAGGCTACAAAGCACAAAGGGAGTTCTGAGACAACCAAGAATCTGTCTTGAAAAACAGAACAAAACAAAAGACCTAACCAGTACAAACCCATTGTCTCTTTGGTGTCTGCCCACTGGACACTGAGCTGTGAATTCTTATCATGGGTCGTCTGTGGAGTCTTCTACCTCTCTGGTAATCATTAGTTGCCAAGATTAAAAGCAGCTTCCAAAAGGAAGCTTAATTTGATACCAGAGGCAGCCAGAGTGAGCTGAGAGATTACTTCTCAGCTGCCCATGGCAAGCAGAGAGCAAACTGGAAGTGGAGAGAGTGTAAACTCTCA
Source organism: Apodemus sylvaticus (assembly GCF_947179515.1). Taxonomy (NCBI): domain Eukaryota; kingdom Metazoa; phylum Chordata; class Mammalia; order Rodentia; family Muridae; genus Apodemus; species Apodemus sylvaticus. The sequence continues at coordinate 17,640,676 of NC_067485.1, forward strand.
AAGCCCAGTCCCAGCTGTATGCTTCCTCCGGGAAGGCTGCACCTCCAAAGGTTCCATAACCGCCAAACAGCGCCACCAGCTGGGCACTAAGTGTTCAAATATGTGAGCCTGTGGGGAACATTTCTCATCCAAATCAGAGCAGCAGCAGTTCCAGTTGATCTGCGGGTCATGACATCTTTAAGGGTCATTCTGACCCTTTCACAGGGTCAGAAAACACAGATATTTACATTTTGATTCATAACAGTAGCAAAATTACAGTTATGAAGTAGCAATGAAAATAATTTTATGGTTGGGATCAGACCACAGCCTGGGGGATTATATTAACAGGTCACAGCATCAGGAAGCATGCAAACCACGTCACCAGAGTCACAGACTGCCAGAGACACGCCTGTGGCCTCTGAGCTGAGGTTGAGTGCCTTAGGTCCCTTTACTGTCGGGGCATGAGGGGGTTCTGATGGTGAGCTAAGAGTCCAAAGTGATCCTCCTGGATCTGCTGCAATTTGGGGGTTACTAGGTAGTGTATTGACTTGAGATTCTGGCATCTTGCGGAGTAGCCACAGTATGCTCTCCAGTTCTTCTTTCTCTGTTCATTTCTTTGCTATTGGTTCACAATGAACTCATGTTCTTTTTGAGAGAGAAAAAAATAGTTTTTTTTGAGTCAGGGCCTCATGTACCTAAGCTGCCCTCACACTATGTGGCTGATATCCTGAACTCAGGATTCATCTCTTTCTACCTCCCAAGTGCAGGGATTATAGGCATTTGGCACCATGCCCAGCAAGACACTTCCATAAATGTCCTGGAGGGCTGCCCTCTGCCCCTCTGCAGCCCTGCACGTTCCTTGGCTCTGGTGGCTTATTGGGCAGCAGAGCCCTGCGCGGCTGCACTCGGCTTCTCCTGATACACTTTGAACGTGGGCTTATGTGAGCTCCGGGCCTGCTTGAGGCTGCTCTCTGCCCTACTTGCTCACCTCAGGCAGCAGAGCCCCTGCTCCTCTCTGTGGGGTCTCCACCGCTTCATAGCTCATCTGCCTTGACTGGAATCACGAGGTACTTGTACCCCATGCCATCTAGACATCCCGAGGCCAGGCCTGTGACTCTGCCCTGAGGTCATTCGAGAGCTCAGTGAATTCCTGCCATCATCGTCATAACTGCGTCTGTCCTTGTGTAGGAGAGGAAACTGAGGCCTGGAGATAGCCACCTTGTATGGCTCCCTGTTACATATGATGTAACAGGTCTGATGATTTCAAAGAAAGTATCCATTTTCCTGTGCCATCGAATCATGTAGGGAACTGGCTCTGCCTTCCGCTCTCTGCCTGATGACAGGTCCTGTTTACCATGGCAACCTGAGGGCTTTGAATCTTATCCTTGATTCTTTTTGTTTGACTGGCTTTAGGTTTTGCTTTGTTTCCCAGGCTGTGTTGGAATTCCTGAGCTTAAGGGAACCTCCTGCCTCAGCCTCCTGAGTTGTTAGAGATGTATACCTGGCTGTTTTTCTTTATTGGGTAGCATCTTTGGGCTAATTCTAGGAGTGGATTGTTTAAGTCAAGTAGTTTGATTCTATGCCCCTCAGTTCCTTACAAGTTCAGCTAATTCTTAGGAGGAATGTCATTTCCAAGGGAGGCCAAAGTTACACAACAAAACGTCAAAAAAGAAACATGCAGAGGCATAGGAATATGTTTTATAAAGGCTCAGGCAGCAGAGGGCTTGCCTTGCATACTTGAAGCCCTGGGTTCAGTTCCCAATTCTGGGGAAGCTGTGCCTGGTGCCACATGCCTGTAACCCTAGCACTTGCTCGTTATTTCATTCACGTGTTCACAGAACCACTAAAGCATTGCTTAATTTCTGCTACCTGTAGTTTTCCTCATAGGGAGGGATGGAGAGAGCATTGGTCTGGGAATGCGTCCAGGAGGTAATGCTGGAAGCGACTGCTCAGGAGAGTCTACCTGTGGGAGGAAAGGGAGACAGTACCTCAAGAGAGGGGCATGTGTGTGAAGAGGTGGGTAGCCAGGCAATCTGAAAAGAGCAGAGGTCTGGAATCTAGAAGCTAGAGATTGGAATGGGGTCAACGGGTAGCCAAGGCCAGCTCATCACCCTGGAGAATTGGTTTGTGAGGGAGCTGAAGGGAACTGGGGCTATAGAAGGGAAGGTAGGTGGCCCAGCCTCCAAAGGGGACATATCCCAGAGAGGAGAGGACATCTTTTCTGGCCTGGGACATCCCCAGACCCTGGGTCCCTTGGTTCCCACAGACATTGGAACATCCCTAGCAAGTTCCTTTTCTCTGGGAACTGGCATGAAGAGAGCTCAGATCTAGGAAGATCTTGTGGCAGGGCTTGGGGGTGGCACTTCTAACAGGAGATGGCTGCCTGGGCAGTGGTCTAGCCTGAATCCATGAAGACCTTGGGTAAGCCCAGAAAGACCTATGACACTCTTCTCCCAGCTCCTGCCTCTTCTTCCCACAGAGACCCCAATGACATCAGAGAGCAGTCTTGTGTGGCCCGCAGTGTGGACAAAGACCCTTGGACTTTCAGGATGGGAACTCCGGGCCCCGGTGGCTCCTCCAACTTTCCATGCACCTACATGATGGTCCACCCAATGAACTCTGCGGGGCTGGCCCCTGGAAATCCCACAAGGCCCAAAGTGTACCTTCCAGGGTGACCCCACTAGCCAGAGGCCTGCAACTCAACATTTGCCCAGCTTGATATGGGTCAGGGCAATCACCTCCAGGTATAGGGGGCCGTTGGGAGCCTAGCTGACATTGAAGGCTGGGGCCCAGCGGGGAACAGTCTCTCCTGGAGGAGACCCCTGTGGCTGTTACAGGACCTGCTCATTGAACTGCTACTGGGGTGAGATCCCAAAGAAGTCACCACATCCAGGGTTCTTTTAGAGAGATTGAGACATTTTAAACAGACATAGTTTTGCATAGTAGAATATGAGAATATTAATAAAGTACTTTCAGCAATGCAGGTAGCCACCTTGTTATCATCTCCTGGGGCATGGACACACCGCCTGGAAGCAGGGGCCCCAGGACTTCATCTGTAAATTGTGGATAAGGGAAATAGATGTGTTTTCTTTGCATAAAACATAAATAGCGTGTAGCTGGAAGTGTAACTCGGTTGGCAGAATGCGTGTGTGTCATGCAGAACAAGGCTTCAGTCCCCAGCATCCTACAAACCAGGCAGGCTTGCTGGAACCTGTAATCCTAGGGCTTGGGAGGAAGGGAGAGGAGGAGGAGATGAACTTTACGATTGTCCTCAACCACATAGTAGGTTCAACCTATGAGCTATGGGAAACCCTGTCTAAATAAATGGAACTCACTTTAAAGTAGAAACCACTGTCCCAGCTGGCCATCCCATCACATCCTTGAATCCAGTTACTGCAAAACCGATCATGTATTATCAACCCCTGGAGTTCTGAGCTTGTTGGGGACATGAGAGTCATTGAGCTCTGGTTGCTCACAGGTCTGTGTTTGCTGCTGTCAGTCAATGGGACGTTCTGAAGCCTTGGTGGGAATAGTCTTCCTTCCACAGACACCCTCCCCCACCCGACCCCAGTTTCTACATAGCCTAGAGGCTGATTTCCAAGGTGAGATGTGATGTGAGTTCTAGATGGGAAGTAGTACTTTGCAGTCTTTTGCCTTGAAAGTCTCTTTCTTCCCATGTCCTGTTCATCAGGAAACCCCCTAACCAGCTGGGTTTCACTGGTGTGGGAAAGCACATGAGGTGGCAGACATGTTAAAGCCATCATCACATCTGCTGGGTTTACAATCATAGTCCAAGTCACTCGGGAAGCTGAGGCAGAAAGCTCACTTCTGAGCTGGGAGTTGGGGAGGGGGCTAGCCTGGACTGCATAGCAAGACGCCCCCACCCCATGTCCCCCATATCTCAAATAAAAAACCCTAAACCCCACCACAGCTCAGTGGTAGAGCCCTTAGAGAACATAATGTGGTTGGGCGTTCATTCTCCAAGTCAAAACCATCATAGTCACCTGGAAGCCAGCAACTTTGTCAAATCAGTTTTATAAAAGCTAGCCCTGCCAGGCATGATGACACATTCTGTTAATCCTAGCACTTAGGAAGCAGACCAGCCTGCTCTACATAGTTCTGGGATAGCCAGAGCTATGTAGAAAGAAACTGAGGTCCCAAAAGCCATGCCATGACCAGGCTTCTTTTAAAGAGACTCTGAGACATTTTAAGCAGATACAGTTTTGCACAGTAGAATAGGAAAATACTAATAAAGTACTTTCAGCAATACAGGTAGCCATCTCACCATCCTCTGGGGCTGTAATCTCAGCAACCCACCACAAGGCAGGGGCTAGGAGGGACATGGCAAGTTCAAGCCCAGCTTGATGTACATAGTAAGACTGTCTTTAAAAATATATAAATGGAAACTAAAAACAGACCCCAACTTACTGGCCTCAGGCCTCACTCTGAGGGAAAGGCTTTGTCACCCAAAACCTTATATGCATGCACACAATACATACCTGGTTGGAGGTGCTTTATAATTTTGAGTTCACTGTATCTTAGGCTCCGGGCTTCTCTTTCACGTTAGAGCCCAGAGTTTGTCTTGGCCAATTAAGAGTAGATCTCACGCAGTGCTGTGAGATATTTCAGTGCATAAAAGTGTTTGCCACAGAGCCTGGTAGTCCCCAGAAGCCACATCAACCCCCGCAGCTGACCTGATCTTTCCATGTACACCATAGCACATGCGTATCCCATCCATCCCTTAGGAGGAGGGCTAGAGGTCAGCAATTACGAGGGAATACTGCACTGAGAGAGGGTCCCTGCTGGGTGCCTCATAACCCCCTGTAGCTCCAGTTTCATGGAATCCAAAGTCCTTTTCTGGTTTCTGTGGGCACTTGCACTCACATGTACACACACGGTTTTAAAAGATCATACACACTTATAGTCTCCCACAATTTGGGATATGGCCTATCTCTGGCCATTGAGAAAAGTTAACTTTGTCCCGTCTCCTTCTGGAGGTCTGAAGGAACCGTGAGTAAGAGCCTGAAGAGATAAACAAGAGAAAGCTGGCACAGCTGTCCGTAGACCTAGGTGTTCCTTGCCTGCTGACGCCATGGTTATAATTTTTTACATAAACAACCATACACCTGATAGAAGTCACACTGTCCCTCTAATGAATGCTATGTATGTATCTGTATGTATGTCTATGCATATACATCCCCACACCAGCTAAAAAGACACTGGGTATTTTGCATTCTCAGGTAGTACATTGTGGACACCTTTGTTCTGATGCTCTTGTGCTCTGCAAATTTCCAGGGTCAGAGGTCAAGGGCAGTGGTGTGTAGGCTGGCAGGCTCAGAGCAGTATTCTGTGGGTCCTGTGGCCTCAGCTCTGCTGTGGTCAGGTCTGCTTTGCCACATTTCAGTCTACCAACCAGGGTTTAGATGGACAGCAAAAGGCTCTGGGTTCTTCTGAGGAACCACTGGTTCTTGACCTCTGGTGGTAATCAAGATGGCAGAGGCTGGACCTCCCACAATTTGGTGTATAAAAATTCTTTTTAAATATTAATTATTTTTATCTGTATGAGTGTTTTGTGTGAATGTATGTGAGTGTACCACACATGTGCCTGGTGCCCACAGAAATCAGGCAGGGGCACAGGATCTCCTGGAGTGAAGCTTATAGACAGTTGTGAACCATGTGGCTGCCAGGAACTAAACAGAGGTTCTCTGCAAGGGCAGCAGGTACTTTACCTGACGAGCTGTCCCTCTGGCCCCAGCCTCTTTTAACTTTCAGTTTGAGACACTGTTTCATTAAGTGGTTGGCTAGTCTTGAATTCATATCCTCCTGCCTCAGTTTCCCTAAGAGATAATCGTCTGAAGTCATCAGGGACCCTGTACTATAGTGGGTCTTTAGTTTGTGAGATGGGGGTCTTACTGCATTGCCCAGGCTAGCCAGGTTGTGGGCTCAAGAGATTGCCCCACTTTTGTCTACAAAAGTAGCAGGGACCACCTTCACCACACCAACACAGCTATCCCAGCTCCTACACCCTGTCTCAGTCAGGGTTTCTATTCCTGTACAAAACATCATGACCCTCTGGGCGTAGTAGTGCATGCTTGTAATCCAAGCACTTGGTAGGCAGAGGCAGGCAGATTTCTGAGTTCGAGGCCAGCCTGGTCTACAGAGTGAATTCCAGGACAGCCAGGACTACACAGAGAAACCCTGTTTCGAAAAACAAAACAAAACAAAACAAAACAAAACAAAACAAAACAAAACAAAACCATCATGACCAAGAAGTGAACTGGGGAGGGAAGGGTTTCTTAGCTTACATTTTCCACATTGCTGTTCATCACCAATGGAAGTCAGGACTGGAACTCAAGCAGTCAGGAAGCAGGAGCCGATGCAGAGGCCATGGAGGGATGTTTCTTACTGGCTTGCTTCCCCTGGCTTGTTCAGCCTGCTCTCTTATAGAACCCAGAACTACCAGCCCAGGGATGGCACCACCCACAAGGGGCCCTCCCACCCTTGATCACTAATTGAGAAAATGCCTTCCAGCTGCATCTCATGGAGGCATTTTCTCAAGGGAGGCTCCTTTTTCTGTGATAACTCCAGCCTGTGTCAAGTTGATACAAAACAGCCAGTACAATTGACCCCTTGTCAACTTGACACACAAACACATAGCTATTAAGCCTTAACCCTTACTTTCTTTGTTTTGTTTGTTTGTTTTTGGATTTGGTTTTTCGAGACAGGGTTTCTCTGTGTAGCTCTGGATGTCCTGGAACTCACTCTGTAGACCAGGCTGGCCTGGAACTCAGAAATCCGCCTGCTTCTGCCTCTCAGAGTGCTGGGATCACAGGCGTGCGCCACTACGGCCTGGCTAACCCTTACTTTCTTATTCATCCCCAAATCTAAATAACTTTAAAAGTCCCATGGTCTTTACATATCAAAATTTCAATCCTTTTAAAATAGCCAAAATCTTTTGAAATTCAAAGTCTCTTTTAAATTTGGGCTCCACTAAAATACTTTCTTATTTCAAGAGAGAAAAATATCAGGGCACAGTCACAATCAAAATCAAAATCAAACTTGAACCATCCAGTGTCTTGGATCCACTCATGATCTTCTAGGCTCCTCCAAGGGCTTGGGTCACTTCTCCAGCCCTGCCCTTTGTAGCACACAGCTTGTCTTCTAGGCTCCAGCTGCCTGTACTCCACTACTGCTGCTGTTCTTGGTGGTCATCTCAAGGTGCTGGCATCTCCAAAACACCGATGTCTTCCACTGCAACTAGGCTTCACCAATAGCCTCTCATAGGCTCTCTTCATGGTGCCAAACCTCAGCTCTTTTGCATGACCCCTTCAGTCCTGGGCCATCAATTGCAACCAAGGCTGCACCTTCACCAATGGCCTCCCATGGCCTCTCACAGTGCTGAGCCTCAGTTGCTCTTCAGGACCCTTCAAAACCAGTACCACCTGGGTGACTCTTAAATATCACCAAGTCCTGCTTTAGCACGAGGTACAACCTTGGCTACCTCTGGAACACAGCCTCTGTGCTCTCAGAAAACACTTCCCAGAAGATTTCACCTCAATGATGCTGGTCTCTTCTTAATCACTGCTAATTTCTTAGCTCCAGCTAGCCAGCATCAGTAGTTCCAGTAATGTACAGGTTTTACATTAGTAATTCTAGTATCTTGTTAATCATAGCGGATTCTTCGTCCCCAGCTAACCAAAACCACAGAATCTTTACAATCAAAACAGCATCAGCCCTGATAAGAGTCTTTAATCTTCCCTCTGAAATTTCACAAGCCAGGCGTCCATTTTCTGCATTGTTCTCAACATTATCTTCCAGGCTCTTACAGAAGATCCCACAGAGCTCTTAACACCCAATGGCTTTTCTAGATCAAAGTTCAAAAGTCCTTCTACAGTCCTCCCCAAAACATGGTCAGGTTGTCACAGGACTACCCCACTATACTGATACCAATTTGTCTTAGTCAGGGTTTCTATTCCTGCACAAAACACCATGAGCAAGAAGCAAGCTGGGGAGGAAAGGGTTTATTCAGCTTACACTTCCACACTACTGTTCATCACCAAAGGAAGTCAAGACTGGAACTCAAGCAGTCAGGAAGCAGGAGCCGATGCAGAGGCCATGGAGGGATGTTACTTACTGGCTTGCTGCGCTTGGCTTACTCAGCTTGCTTTCTTACAGAACCCAGGACTACCAACCCAGGGATGGCACTACCCACAATGGGCCCTCCCACCCTTGATCACTAATTGAGAAAATGCCTTATAGCTGGATCTCATGAAGGCATTTCCTCAAGGGATGCTTTTTTTCTTTGTGATAACTCCAGCTTGTGTCAAGTTGACACACAAAACCAGCCAGTACAACTCCCAACCCTTCTTTGGAGGCTTCATTTTCCTGAAGCCCAGCCAGATACTCCTAAATTAAAGATTACCCTGAACTACCAATCTTCCTGTCACTATATTCCAAGTGCTATAATGATAGGCACACACTATCACATCCAGTTTGTCTTGCTGGGGATCAAAACCAGGGTCTCTCTAGGCTCTATAACGAACCGCATTGTCGGCTCTCTGGTTATCCCGCCCTTTGTAGGGGCCACATTTGGCTGCTGCTTTCATCCACTGGCAGACCTGTGAATGGATTCAACCTCTCTGTTACTCTATGTGATGCTGCTACACACAGTGTGCCCTTGCTTCTTCGAGACTCAGCTTTCAGTTCTTTTGTTTATCTAGAGAATTGACAAACCATAACAGATCACTGTAAGCCCATCCTAACCCCAAGACATCATCCCTCAAACTGTGAGGCCAACTGCTTAGCCTGCACATCCTTATATGATCTTTGAATGGCTTCCTGACATGACCCTCTATTGCTGGTTCCCTCAGTCCACTCCAGCTACACCGGATGCCACACCGATACAGGAAGGCCACTCTTGGATCCAGCGTGTACTATAGAACCCCTCCCTAGTTATGCTATAGCACCTCCCTTCAGCCAGTTCTGTGCTCTGGCATAGCCAGTGGGGGAGCACTTGTGAGTCTGCACAAAGCCCTGTGTTGGATCCCCAGCATCATGTATGCATGCTTGGACAAGAATCATTTATCTCTGTTGGCTTGTGGGTGTATAAACTGAGGATAGAACCACTCTATGGTATAGTTAAAGGGAAGAAGATTGTTATTGTAGGTTTGAGAGAAAACAGCCAGAAGCATCTAGAAGAGTCCAGCGCAGAAGAGAAATAAGTAGACTGAACCCGGCCAGCAGAGTGGTCCTGGCCAGGGCTATCTGTGAGAGGGGAGAATACCAGGGAGAGAGAATAGAGAGAGCACAGTGAGAGAAGCAGGAGCTGAGCAGGGTGGGGGAGGGGAGAGAAGCCTGTGAGCTGAAGGGAGTTGAGCAGGGTAGGTCTCTGGAAGGATGCTAGCCTGGACTCTAAAATGGGTAAACGGTACTTGTGATACCTGTGAGCCTGGAGGCCAGCAGGAGAGTTGCTATGCTAATAGGCACCACAGATAGCCCTATGTTCCTTCTGCCAGAAGTAAGGGAAATGACTCCTTTTAGTAGATAGGAACCAGCTTCGCAAGTTCCTCCATTAGACATCTTCCTATAGTCCAGGTTGAGCCCACTGGACTGCCTTTTGGAGTTTGGGGAATTAGAGAATATTATATATAGATATTTAGGTATATTTCAGCACCAAGGGAAGTACTTTCGAGTCTATATTTAGAAGACAACCAAAGGAGGTTTGAGCCTGTGATTACGATAATGGTAGCCAGCGTTTCATTAAGCTAGATTAATAGCTTACCAGAACTACATTAATACGTTAAACTCTGAACTTTTGAAGTCTTAATACCATGAATCATCTTTAAGTCTGTTTTTTAAACATACCTTAAATCACTTCCTTAGACCTTCACAATTTATATTTACATACTTGTTTCACTTCCTTAGACTCTTATAACTTACATCAACTTTAAACCCTTTTTTTTCCATTCAGTCATTACAAGACATAGGTAGTTGATGATTGAGAGTAGTCACTGAAAAGCAAGTTCCTTTAAATAAAGGAATAGTAAAAAATAAAATCGTAGTAACAGTAGCACGATAGCTTGAGTTTGGTTTTACACTGAAGCCTGTTTTTCCACGTGCCGCCTGCCAGCAAGGTAGACCTGTCTATGAGTCTGCCTCTCTCAGGAGACCTAGTAGTAGCTCTAGAAAAAGCAGGACCTGAATTTTACATATGAGAGTTTTACATAGAGACAAGGAAGCTGCAGCCTTGGCATGAGCAGCTGTCTGGTTAAAGTCTGCTCGCAGCTGCTAAACTGATGAAGCTACTGTTGTGATCATAAAAAGAGAAAGAGGTGTGAGAATATGGTATACGGTGGTGTGGGGGAAGGGGGTGCCTCAGTGGGCCCATGCCGAGGCATCCCTTCCCCCTGAGGGACCAGACACACACAAGACAGTATAGTATGGAATAGAGTTTATTCAGGGCATGGAGAAGGGAGTTTAGGGGGCAGTAGAGGCAGAGAAAGGCAGAGAGTAGAGAAGCAGAGGCCAGACATGACCATGTGGAGAGAGGGGGGAGAGGAGGAGAGCCAAAGAGGGGGCAAGAGAGAGGCTAGGAGTGTGTGAGAATAAGAGGCAAGAGATGTAAGAGAGAGAAAGGAGGCTTACCTGGCTGTTGCCAGGTAACTGTGGGGCGGGGCTTAGACAGAGTCCTAACAACTACAACTTGCTATCAACACCATCACAGAGATGTGAGAAGGATAGATTTGAGTAGGAAGTATAATCCAAATGGCCTCTGCATAATTTAAAATGACAAAGACTTACCTTCTACCTAGACAGCCATTCAGGGATTGTCCAGGGTGATCTTGATGGCTCTGTCTGGGGCAGAGGTCATCCATCTTGGGCTGTTGCACAGGAAAGCATTAAGTCCTCTGGTTATACACAGGCCGGCATCAACCTTCAGCTGTCACACCTAGAAGGGCTGAGAGAGTTTTCTCTGGAGGAGGAACTTGGGAAAACTGACCTATTTTGGTAAGGCGCGGCGGAAGGACAGTCAACCCAACATGTCCACAGCTGGTCTAGGGCTCTAGCAGCAAAACAGGCACGGGGTGGTTCTTTTCCTGAATGGCCAGCATCAGCACAATTGAAGTAAGCTCCAGGTGGGGTCCGTTGACGTCCATCTCCTGTAGAGACAGCCTCAGCCGCTGCTACCAGAAATTGGTATTTCTAGCTATCAGGGGAAGCCTTTTTCACTAAATACCTTAAAGACCATATTCAGCAGATCTTTCTGGGGAGCTTGAAGGACATCATCTAATTGAAGTCTAATCTGGTTTCAAACAAACACTTATTTGCTTTTAGTTACCTTCTTCAGGCTTAACCATGACAGCATACACAGAAGGCTAGAACTTTCCCCTGTAAATGAATTCATTACATTTGTTCTTAGCATGATTACAAGCTCTGAGCACATTAAAGAATTTCATCATTTATGAAGTGACTGACCATTAACTTGCGTGTGCTATTGTCTTTAACAGTTTACAACACGCTAGTAACTTTCATAAGATTAGGATCTTACAGTTTTATTCTTGTTAAAGCAGGAGCTTTGCTATGCTAAGAGGCACCACAGATAGCCCTATGTTCCTGCTGCTAGAGCTAAGGGAAATGACTCCTTTTGGTAGCTAGGAACCAGCTTCACAAGTTCCTCCACTAGAAATCCCATAGTCCAGATTGAGCCCACTGGACTGCCTTTTGGAGTTTGGGGAATAGGAGTTCCATTTGGGGGCTGGAGAAATGGCTCAGAAGAGCCTTGGCTGCTCTTCCAGAGGTCATGAGTTCAATTCCCAACACCTATCTGGTGGCTCGCAACCATCTATAATGAGATCTGGTGCCCTCTTCTGGTCTGCAGGCATACATGCAGGCAGACTGCTGTATACATCATCATTATCATCATCATCATCATCATCATCATCATCATCATCATGGTTCCCTTTGGACCTAACAGTGGGGTCAGGAGTTCAGGCTCAAAGTTTCATGATGCCACAGCCAGATGTCAGCTGGCTAGGTGGGTAGTCGCATCTGAAGCCTCAATTGGGGCTAAAGATTCACTTCCAAGGTGACTCCCTCACCAGAGTAGGTGCTGGCTGGTGGCTGGGACTCAAGGACTTCTTGATCAACCTTAGGACTGCAGCTGCTTCTCCAAAGAATATGCCCCCCAAATGACCCAGCCTGGAAAGTCATACAATCTCCCCCAAGCTACACATGTGTCACATGAATCATCCTGGTTCCCTGTGGGAGGAAGCCACACATTATTACAACCATACCAAGAGGCAGCCATCTTGCCTGCTGACAACCTCCTGAAGCATTTTCTGCCTCTTGCTCTGACACAACTTCGGAGTTTTTTGTTTGTTTGTTTGTTTTGTTTTCTCAAGACAGGATTTCTCTGTGTAGCCCTGGCTGTCCTGGAACTCACTCTGTAGACCAGGCTGGCCTCGAACACAGAAATCTGCCTGCCTCTGCCTCCCAGAGTGCTGGGATTACAGGCATGCACCACCACCGCCCGGCTCTGACACAACTTCATAACACTCATTAACACCTACACAGATGTGTGTCTGTGACCTCCCATTTGTGTGTGTAGGGGTGTGGTGGAGAGGGTGGTCTCCCTTGTGATTTGGTTCTGGCTTGAGCATTTAGGAGATATTTATTGAATAAATTAATAGATGAATGGATGGTGTCCTCTGGTCACATGAGAATGTTGAGGACATCCTATCTTTTGCTTAACATAAAGGCCCCTCATGAGCCACTGCCTCGTCATATGGTTCCGTTCACCTTCAGCTGTGCAGACCTCCCATACATAAGTACCATGTACCCCACCTCCAGCTTGGGGACACTTTGTCTAGCTTCATCCTCTCAGGAAGGCCCAATAACCCTGTCTTACAGTATATGTTCTTGCCTTTCTGTCCCTTACCGCAGTTATAAACTGTATTATTCACATACATTCATTAAATGACTACGGAACAAATGTGTGTATGCTATAGCACAGATGGTGGCCAACAGGGAATCATCTTCAGAAGGTAACTGACAGTGCTCTGGAGTTGAGAGCACGGTGTCATGTGAGATGGCCTCAGAGGTCACAGAGGTGGTAACATTGGGGCTGAGACCAGCCCAAGGTAGGGAGGACATCCAGTGGGGAGCTGGGGGGACAGACACTCAAAGGCCTGGAAAAGGCAGGAACCACTGAAGGGCCAGGAAGGACATGAACTCCAGGGAACAGCCCACCTTACAGTCACAGCCCTGGTGGCTTCCATGTGGAGCGCAGCTGAGGGGACAGGAGAGGACAAGAAGTGCGTGAGGAAGTAGCTGCCAGTATCCAGGTTAGAAATGAAATAGCGACCACAGAGGTGGGAAGTGGGCTGGATATTTGGGATATCTGGAAGAGAGAGCTGACAAAAGAAGACGGAGCAGGTAAGTGGTTAGGTATAAGGAAGGGATGGTGAAATCAGGGACAGGCTTCTCCTTTCTAGTACACACTGCCCTAAAGGGAATGAGTTTCTCTGTGCAACTTTTAAAGTTTCTTGCTCTCATATAGCAGACTCTCTCCTCAAACTCAATCTTCCTGCCCCAGCTTCTCAAGTTCTGGGATCACACGTATTTTCTGATATTTGTCATGCTGACATAATGGGACCATTAGATCTTGACAATGTTTTTTTTGTTTATTTTGTTTTTCTTGGCCAAACTTTAGTTGGGCTCCTACCCAGGCCAACTACACCTCCTTGTTTAGATTAAACAAATGTCCCCATGTGTCAGATTATCATCCCCCCTCTATATACGATGGAGTTCCTCATCCGCACCATCTTCCGATGCTATCTGATCACCTTGGCCTGCCCTCAGCAAGAATACAGAAGGTCACGGTCTCAGCCTGCTTTCTCTCGCTGTAACTGTTTACCACGGATGGGAGAGCTGGTGTGCCTGTCTGGAGAGCATAGTTTATATATCTGGAGCCTGGTGCCAGCATCTTCAGGACATCTGACAAGGGTCTCCCTGCTAGACAGCTCAGTGGAGGACATAGTGAGAGGCGGCAAGCTTACCTTCATTACAAAGCCACTCCTCATACCTCACTAATCCCCTAATCCATTAATTCACAGTTGGATGAATCCATTTGTGAGGGCAGAGCCTTAATCACCTCCTGGCAGTCCAACCTGGTCACAACTCATTGTGTGGATTAAACTGAATGAGTTTGAGCTGTGAAACTCAAACCCTCACAATTAGGTTAGCCTTACACGTTGCCTGTTTGTGTGTGTGTGTGTGTGTGTACATACTTGAGTGTATACACGATGTGTATGGTGCATATAGAGACCAGAATTTGCAGTACAGATTTTTATATGGGTGCTGAACTCAGTTCTTCAAGGCGAGTGGAGCAGACCCATCTCCCATCTCATCTATCCCATCTCCCCAATCCCATTACTCCAGATGCTGCCTTTCCTTCTTTGATACAGTCTCACCTCTTCCCAGCTAACCTTAAACAATGTAGCCAAGGAAGACTTTGAATTCCTCTTCTACCTGCCTCTGCCTCCTGAGTACTGGGATCACAGGTCTGCCTTACCATGACTAGCCTATTTGGTGTTGGAGATCTATCTAACCCAGAACTTCATGTATGCTAGGCAAGCAAACATTCCCACCAACTAAGCTACAAACCCTAGTCCTCTTGGTGTCTCTCAATTTTGTACCTGCCAGGCCTCCACACACTTATTCTTTGGCTATAAACTATTCTTACTATTTCAGAATAGAGCCGAGTTTTCTTCTGAGCCTAGCTTTTATTCTTTCCCTCTACTGCAATGGTCATAAGTCTGTCTCACAGGCTGTGACTTTTGATCAGCTCATTTGACTGTGGCAGTGAGGGCTCCCAGCTCCTTTGCAGGAGGTGAGGTACAACATCAGCAAGCACTCTAGAAACCTGCACTGCATTTCCATATTCAAATAACATTAAGTCAATAGGTCCTGCTAGCAGAGAAGCAGCAACCTGTGCCCTTTAGGAAGAGGAGGAGAACCCAGGGCCTATCCCTAGACCCAGGGTCTAACTTACACCTCTTGTAGATCCTGGAGTTGACACTGGGTGTGTTTTGTAGTCCCCTGTGTACCTGTAGCTGTCCTGTCTCAGACTATGGTCTTCTCTACCTGCAAGCTTGAGGTGGGGGTGGGGAGGGGCCTCCCATATGGTCTAGGATGTAGAATTTCTGTGAGCTGGAGTGGTGTCCTTGGATCAAATGTATAAGCTCTGGAGTGCTAAGGAGCAGGCAGCCTGTAGTTGGGATGCCACCTCCAACTGCTAGAGTGGGTGAGGGACACTGCTCTAGGCCTCAGTTTCCCTTATAGGATCAAGTAAGGTCCTCAGTCAGGTTCAGGAGAAGATATAAAGGTGGAACGCCGGCCTTCCTGATGATGAATCTGGCAAGGGATGCTTAAAAATGGGTGGTTCAGGAAGCCCTCAGTCTCATCCCACTGCTAGAAGACAGTGATGGATGTGCAATAATTGGGGTCAATCCAGGAGGCGCTTCAGAATGGTCCCAGTGGGGTCTGTGCAGGGTTTCTACAAGATGTAGCCCTTGGATCTAGCCCAGACTGTCTCAGGCACACATGTAGGTCATGTGACATACACACTATCCCCTGCTCCGGAACAAAGTCTGCCCATGCTGTCTGTCCCTCTGCAGGCACAGACAGGTGCTGAGGACAGCTGCCTGCTGACTCTCCATCTGCCTGATGGAACCTAAGCAAGCCTCACTTTCTGCAGTGTTTAGCACAGGGCAGGAGTGTATTGATCACTACCATTGGGTCCAAGAGTTTGGAGCTCTAAGTGACCTTGCAAGCCAATCTCCAGATGCATTTTGAGCCTCTCACTTCTAAGATGAGAGGTTGCAGCACTGGGGTGGAGGTGGGGGGGGGGGTCGAGGCAGACGTGGAGGGCTCAGGGACCCAGAGGATTTCTGGACTGTCCGGGAAGTGTACCCAGAGCTGGGGCCCCTTTCCTGGTTTTGGTCCTGATCTGGTTCCAATATCTCAAGTTACAGCTAGAGTGTGCCACTCTAGCTGCACCAGCAGAGAGGTAAAATCTGGTGCCTGCTGCCGTTGCTGGCTGTGAGGATCCTGCCTCTCCCACAGATCTCCATTTCCTAGCTGGGCCTGGGCTTGGGGGCTTCCTGTGATGGGTACCAGAGATGGAAACACCAGGCCTACCTACAAGAGAAGGGAATCAAGTTGGGAGGTGGAAAGATTTATTGCCTTAGGCCACACATTTTATAGTTAGGAAAATTGAGGCTCAGTCAGACTACACGACTTCCTTAACTAGGTTGCAGTGACAGTCATCTGTCCTCTGTGTAAAAGGGGGACTTGGGGAAAGGATGAGCCACCAGACTCACTGTTAAGTTTCAATTCATCACTGTTGGGCTGAGGCCCTGTTCCTTGTAGACTTTGTTTGGTCCACAGTTGTCAGGGAACTCCCACCAGCTTTTTTTTTTTTTTTTTTTTTTTTTTTTGCCAGACCTGACCTCCCTGACATCCTATGTGACTGTGGGTAATTTTCCTCTCTCTCTCTCTCTCTCTCTCTCTCTCTCTCTCCTCTCTCTCCTTACTTATTTATTGAAATTTTTATTAATTATTTTTATACACTCCATATTTTATTCCCTACCCGCCAACCCCTGTCCACCCTCCGACTGTTACACATCCCATACCTCCTCCCCTCCCCCTGTCTGCACCTCCCACCCCACCTGCCCTCTAAACTCCCCGAGGCCTCCAGTCTCTTGAGGGTTAGGTGCTTCATCATCTTGAATGAACACAGGCCCGGCAGTCCTCTACTGTATGTGTGTTGGGGGCCTCATATCAGCTAGTGTATGCTGCCTGTTTGGTGGTCCAGTGTTTGAGAGATCTCGTGGATCCAGATTAATTGAGCCTGCTGGTCCTCCTACAGGGTCGCCCTCAGCTTCATTCAGCCTTCCCTAATTCAACAACAGGGCTCAGCTGCTTCTGTCCATTGGTTGGGTGCAAATATCTGCATCTGACTCTTTCAGCTGCTTGTTGGGTCTTCTGGAGTGCTGTCATGCTAGGTCCCTTTTTGTGAGCACTCCATAGCCTCAGTAATAGTGTCAGGCCTTGGGACCTCCCCTTGAGCTGGACCCCACTTTGGTCCTGTCGCTGGACCTTCTTTTCCTTGGGCTCCTCTCCATTTCCATTCCTGTCGTTCTTTCAGACAGGAACAGGTCAGAGTTGTGACTGTGGGATGGCCCCCCTCTCCCTCATTTGAAGCCCTGTCTTCCTGTTGGAGGTGAGCTCTGTAAGTTCCCTCTCCCTACAATTCTCATCTCTTTTAAAACTCGGTTTCTTCATCGAGGAGATGGGAGTACGGTGGCCAGGGCACAGCAGCAGAACACTGAGCTCTCTCGACTCGGCAAGCACCCAACCCGGAGGTGGGGCGGGGCATAGGCGAAGGGGCATGGGCCGGAAGCTATTGGAGAAGCTGTAGAGAGCAAGCCTTGAGCCAGGACATGACTTGAGTTCTCTGGTCCAGATAAAGACTCCGGTACTGAACTTCTCTGCTAGGTCACTTAGATGCTGGCTGGAACGAGACTCTCGGCTTCGCTAAG
The DNA here is from genome assembly GCF_947179515.1 of Apodemus sylvaticus. Classification (NCBI taxonomy): domain Eukaryota; kingdom Metazoa; phylum Chordata; class Mammalia; order Rodentia; family Muridae; genus Apodemus; species Apodemus sylvaticus. Next base: position 17,658,258 of record NC_067485.1, read on the forward strand.
GGTGAAGCTCCTCGGGGGCGGGGCTCTCTGGAATGCCTGGTTTAGAGTAAGGGAAGTTGTTTAGAGCCCCGGCTGTTCCACTGCAGATGCGTCCCCAAAGCTCCGTACGGAAAGGGGCGTGGCTAATTGGAGGGATGGGCTTGGGGTTAAGATGTCGTCCCTGGGCGGGGCCTAGAGGGAAGAGGCGGGACTTAGGGCCAGGCCTGCGGGGCGGCGGTCACCGGAGCCTCGGGCCCGGCGGCGGACAGCCGAGGACGACGGGGCGGCGCCGTGTCCTCCGCCATGACAGGTGGGCGCAGGGCCAGGAGGGCGACGGGAGCCGAGTGACCTTGGCGTCAGCTCCCGCCGGCGACGCGGGCGTAAGAGGCGCGCGGCGGCGGGGTGTCCCGGGCTCTGCGCGGCGGGCCAGGAGCGCCAGGGGGTCTCGGGTACGGAGTGGGGGGGCCGTCGCGGGTCAAGGAGGCAGAGCAAGCAGGTGAGCGCTCACCCGGTGCACTGCAGGGCTGCACCTGCGGAGCCAGGCGGTGTCCCGGGACGGGATGGATCTGAGAGAGGGAAATGGTGCTCATCGCCAGTCTGCTGAGACTTTAGAGCGCCGATTGCTCACGTCTCCTTTGGAGGCGGGACCAGCGCTGCAAATCTGGGTAGCTTGTGGTACCAGGGAGACGCCCCTGTTTCCCGCTCTAGATGGGTCTAGAGAATTCGGAACCAACAATTGGATCCCAGTTCTCCAGGCTGGCTTGTTTGCCCCAGCTCTTTGCTCTGGGGACTCACGCACATTATTCCTGATCCCAGAGGAACACAGTGACATTACAGTGCTAAGTTATCCCTGTAAAAGAATGCTGCGAGGATGAGTCAGCGAGGGACCCCGGCTGACATAGAGCCCAGGGAACGTGGTAGCTTCCACATCTGGGAGTCTCTTATACTTCATATGGCAGGGTTCACCTGGGGATAGCCCAAAGAGTCGAGGTAACCCCAGAAGTCCCAGGGGTCTCTAAACTGGAGTCAGCATTGGTCATGCACAAAATAAGACCTCACTGGCCGCAATCTGGTGACTTCTAGAACAGGTTAGAGGAGACCCCATCTTCCAGGTGCTTCTTGTTTTGCAATTTGTGAGCATTATGTGTAGAGCCTGTTTTGAGCCCAAAATATACACTCTTGTTCAGAATGGCCGCGTGGGGCATAAGGAATATTATCATGCCTGTGTAGAAATGGAGAGATAAAAATCTCATGTTGGGTGAGTGTCCCCAGACCACCCTGCTGATCAGTGGTAGGAGCAGAATGGGAGCCTTGGCCTCAGCATTCTTGCCTGGGCCCTGCCCTGCCTCTGGCTTTCTCCAGTAAGTTCATCAGGATGTGTGGGACAGGCTGCGCTGGCCTCCAAGGGCCCACTGCAGAGATAGGATAGGATGCCCATGGAGAATGAGGCACCCATCTCCAGGAGAACAGACAGTTGATGTGTGTATGTGTAAGGGGTGGGCGGGGCTTTTGGCTAGAATGACACAGCCAGGCCCTGACTGTGGCAATGGAACTGTTTCCCCTCTGCTGTCTGTCTACTTGTTGGCTTTTTGACTCCTCTGAGCAGCCCTAGTGGGAGATAGGGACTGAAAAGCAGAAGCCTGAGAGGGTTGGATGGGCAGCCCTGGGGCCACAGATCCTTTCTTCTTGGCTCAGTGCCCTAGTGCGCCAGCAGGGGGTCTGCCATACACATTAGTCTTTGTGTGTGTGTGTGTGTGTGTGTGTGTGTGTTTGGTGGCTATATGGATACTGAAAGTTGTATCTTCACAGAATAGGTAGCATCCCATGGAGTGAGTGATCTAAGCCAAACCAAGTACTATGTCAAGGGCTTCTGGGAGTGATTCAGCGGGCAATTGAGGCCCAAGTTCTGGACCCCAGGACAATGGTGAATTTTTAGAAGGGGACTAAATAAGCTGGGCAGGAGTCAACCAGGCATTCCCAGCCTGCTGTGTGGGTCCTGACTCTGGTTGTGAGCTGCAAACGGAAGGCTCTGGGACCCTGGGGGCAGAGTAAGGGCAGGTGGGACCAGCTGCTTCAGGGTCCCAAGTGCCAGAATGAGGGCTTAGGCCTGGGCTGCAGAAGTTGAAGATGAGGTAACAGGGGCAAGTTTCTGGGACCAGTTGTCAGGGAGAGAAGATACAGGCAAAGGCTCAAAGATTCTGCACAGAGTGATCTATCTTTATCTAGTAAAGGCGGTTTTTTGGCCTTGTTTACCGGAGCCTGGTATCCAGGCAGAGTCTTGCCTGGATTTCTGTTACACCCAGGGGCTGCCTCTGTGTGGTTATATGAGCAGCTTCTAAGAGCCACAGGAAGACAGGACGTACATTGCCCTAAAGCTGCTGGCCACAGCCCTGGGCTGGGCCACCCATGGCAGGTGACTCAGAGCTCCTGTGACTCATGACTTGTGGGCAGCAGAGTTCCGTCTTGGCTAGTGGCTCTCAGGGTAGGAGGAGGCTGCTATCCACCAGCAGACCTCGCCTCGCCTTGGACCTTGGACTGAAGCCCACTCATTCCAGAATTCTTCAGTGAGTGCCTACTGTGTGTGTAGCCTTGGACACCCTGGCACACTGTAGAGTGGGACAGCCTTGGCCTGCTCCTGTCTGGAAGAGAACAGAGCCTTGAATTCACAGTGATTCATATGTAAATGACAGAAGCAGAAAGTCAAATAGCAGTCCTAGCGTGGCTGTTACCTCCAGGCTGATGGCCGCCTTATAACCTTCTGCGCTGTCCTTCATTCTCCTCTCTGAAAGTGGGGCAGTTGCAGAGCCGGTGGGAGGATGGAGGTTATAGGTAGGTATAAATAGAACCACAAAATGTCTGCCCTGTGGGTCGTTCTGTGAGTTAGCTCGGTGTTGTTCATTTGAACTCTTTAACGAGAAGCTGCAGGTATGGGAGCACCTGGCAACGGGTAAGTCGCTGGGTGTCCCTGGGCTGAAGTCTGTCTCCTATACACACTGTCAGGGGCCTGGGCCAGTATCCCCAGTCTCCAGCTGCCATGGTGAGGCGGTGCAGATGGCCTCAGACAGGGATGGAATGGCCGATGAGTCAAATGTGGGCCTTGGGGAAACGATGGCTTTCAACCAGGACAGCCCTATACCTAATCTCTTGGGAGTAGCTTCCTGGGCCAAGGGTGTGCTTATGGGGTCTTTGATGAATGCAGCACCCAATGTCACACCCCCAAGTTCCTGGCATAGGGGAAGCATCTTGATGGGCTGTGCCCACCTGGGTTGGCCAGGACCCCACAAAGCCACCTTCAGAGATGGGAGGTTGCAGGAGTCAGGAGTCAGGAGTCAGAGCAGCTAGGAGGAAGTGGTAGGGGAACGGAGATGTGAGCGAGGCAGCCTGTTGATCCCAAACCCCGGGATGAAGCCAGGGCCAGGTCTCACCTTTCCTGACATGGTGACCCTATTTGTAAAAACCCAATCTACCGTATAAAGGTCTAATCCAATTGGAAGCAGATACATACACTTGCTTTCAGATTTATTTTTTGCCTGTGAGTATTTGCATACTTGCATGTATGTGTACCATGTGTGGGCCTGGTGCCAAGAAGGTCAGAAGAAGCCAGCAGATACGCTGGAACTGGAGCTGTCAACCATGTTCTCGCCAAGAGTAACGTGTGTTCTTAACCAGTGAGCCTCCCCTACACACACACACACACACACACACACACACACACACACACACGTACGTGCGGCCTGCAGCTGTGTAAGCATTAGCCAGGCAGCATCTAGATGGTTCTGTGATGCAGAAAGCTCCTTTAGGCTCCTTAAGTAGTCTGTCCCAGCTCAGGGTGGCTCTGATTTCTGTGACTCCCTTCTCCTGCCCCAGTTTTTCCACAAACATCAACAATGGAATTTTCCAAATAAGTTTTCCTAATAGACGTATTTTTTCATTTATTTCTAGTCTATTTCTTTTTCTTTTTCTATTCTATTTCTTTGTCGCCCAGGCCGCCTCAGCTTCTCCAGTAACTAGGACTGCAGGTGTACACTGCCTAGCTCTGGGCTTTATTTTGGGGACTGTTGACTGAAGATTGGGGAAATGGACTCCCCACCCCTGCCTCACGTCATTACTGTTTTCTATCCACTTCTTATCATTCCTTGAAGCCCAGAATCTGCATTAGTGTTCCCTCCATGTGTTGGACATTCCATGGGCTTTGACAAATATTTTATGCCCTCGTACTGAATAGTTCGCTGCCTAACACTCCCCTGTGGCCTGCTCATCCCTTCCTCTCTCCCTCCCTCCTCATGCCTGGCAACCACTGATTTCATTGTCTGCTTGGTATTGCCTTCTCTGCAGCCTGGTGTAATTAGAGCCATAAGGTCTGGGGCTTCTCAGACAAGCTCTTTCACTGAGCAAAGCGTGCTTAAGGCTCCTCCACACCATTCCGTGTTGCCAGTTTATTTATCCCTTGCAGTGCTGAGGACTGAACCCAGGACCTTGTGCGTGCTAGGCAAGCTCTCTACCACTGAATTGTATCGTAAGTTTTTTATCTTGACGTAGGGCCTCACTAAATTGCCTAAGCAGACCTTGAAGTTGGAGGCCCTTCTGTCTCAACCTAGCTCGTCTTTCTCCCCACATCTTGTGGTGTGTGTGTGTGTGTGTGTGTATGTGTGTATATGTGTGTATGTGTATATATGTGTATGTGTGAATGTATGTATGTGTATATATGTATGTATATGTGTTAGTGTATGTATATATATGTGTATTGTGAATGTATGTATGTGTATGTGTTAGTGTATGTATATATATGTGTATTGTGAATGTATGTATGTGTATGTATGTGTGTATATGTGTTAGTGTATGTGTATATGTCTGTATATGTGTTTATGTGTGTATATGTGTATGTGTATATGTGTGTATATGTGTATGTGTGTATGTGTGAATATGTGTATGTGTGTATGTGTGTATATGTGTATGCGTGTATATATGTGTGTATTTATGTGTGTATAAGTGTTAGTGTATGTGTATATGTCTGTATATGTGTTTATGTGTGTATATGTGTATGTGTCTATATGTGTGTATGTGTGTATGTATGAATATGTGTATGTGTGTATGTGTGTATATGTGTATGTGTATATATATGTGAGTATGTATGTGTGTATATGTGTATATGTGTATACGTGTGTATCTGTACGTGTGTATGTGCGTCTATGCACATGTGTGTGTGTATGTGTGTGTGTGTGTGTGTGTGTGTGTGTGTGTGTGTGTGTGTGTGTGTGTAAATAAGAGGACAACCTTGGTGGCTGTCCTCACCTTCTACCTTGTTTGAGATGTCTCTCTTCTGTTGTTCACTGCTAAGTGTGCCAGGCTAGATGGTCCACAAGCTGCTGGGCATTCCCCAGTCTCCAGCTTCACTTTTGAGGCAGGGTCCTAGAGTTCACCAGTTCAGCTAGACTCCATGTCTAGTGAGCTTCAGGGATCTGCCTATGTTAACCTCCTCAGTGCTGGGGTTACAGGGAAATGCCAACACTCCTGAGGTCCTGGGCTCTGAAGATTTAACTCTGGCCCCCACACCTGTGTACAGCTCCAAGCCCAGCTGAGCCATCTCCTTCCCGGGTTCTTCTTCCTTTGTCTTGCTTGCTGCTGCTGTTTTATTTTTTGTTTTTGTCTTTGGTCTCACATTATTTAGCCTAGACTAGCCTTGAACTCATAATCGTTCTGCCTTGGCATTCCGTGATGCAGATGTCTGTCACCGTACCTGGCCACCCTCTGTCATCTCTGACATTAGTAGTCTGAGCCATTTTTTACCAGTCTAGCTAAATATCTGTTAATTCTGTTGACCCTTTCAATGCATAAACTTTGATTTTGTTGATTTTTCTCTATACTTAATGTCCACTCTGTTATCTTCAGTCCAGCTGGTGCTATTCTCTTCTTCTGTTAACTTTGTGTTTGGCTTTTCTAGTGTTCTCCCTCTTTCCCTTACAATTTGGCTGAGGTGTAACGTTAGAATATTTACCTTTTTTCTTTTAAGACAAGGTCCCACTGTGCACTATGTAACTCCAGCTAGCCTCGACTCTATATAGATTAAGGGGGTCTCAAACCCACAGCAGTCTACCTGCTTCTGTCTCCAGAGTGGTGGGATTGAAGTGTTGCCACACCTGGCCCAGCTTTCTCTTTGTGGCCCTTGTTTCTCCCCCCACCCCCAGGCACGCCTGCCTGCCCCCTCCCCCCCACAGGCTCGCCTGCCTGCCCCCTCCCTTCCATTTGCTGAGTTTGTTTCTCATTTGTCCCAGCGTTGTTTTCAGTTTATTTTGTGGTTTCATTTTAACGTATTAGTAGTTGAATTCCCACAGATTTGTGAACTCTGGTGGTATTGATTCCTCGCTTCTTGTCACGTGATCAGAAAACAGCATTTGATTTAAATGCTTTTAAATATATGAGGATTTATTTTGTGGCCTGGGATCTGCTTGTTTTGTGATCTAAAGTATGCTTAGTATGCACGTGGGAAAAGTGTGGGTTTTTTTTATTACTGGGGAGTTTGTTTTGTGTGTGACTTTTAGGTACAGTTGACAGGACGGGAAGTCTTCCGTTTCCTTACTGATCTTATCTGGTTTTCTGTTGTTTAAAGTGGCATATTAATGTCTCTAAATATGATAGAGCTGTCTGTTTCTCCCTTCAGTTCCACCAATATTTCCTCATATTTGGGGCTCTGAATCTAAGTGTTTATGTGTTTATAGTTGTTACATATTCCTGATAAATTAATTTTTTATTCACATATGCTGGGTATTTTTTTTTAATTTCTTGTACCAGTTTTGACTTAACATATATTTTGTCTGATACTAATACAGCTATGCCTACTCTGTTTTGGTTTCTGTTCACAATCAAGTGTGTCCAGCCTGACACCTGAGGGCCACCTGTGGTAGGTTGTGTCTGCAGACAACTATGACTATATAGCCCAATACAAAATCAGAAACTTGCTTACAGCATTATGAGGTTGTTTTTAAACATAACGTTTGTAGATGACTTCCCATGTTGAATGTCAAAAGGTCAGAGTTGCCTATGTGGAATGTCTTTTTAATTCCTTTCACTTTCAGCTGACTTGTGTGTTTAGCTCTGTAATAAGCATTGTCAGTATTTAAGGCCATTCTGCTAATCTTCACCCACTGATTAAAGAGTTCAACCTATTTGCATTTAAAGTAATTGTTGATGACGAAAGATTTATCTCTATTTGTGTTTTGCAGGTCTTTTAGCTTTTTCAACCCTCATTTTTACCTTTACTGATTTCCTTTGTTTATTTTTTTTTCTTGTGGTAACATTTTGATTCTCTTATCTATTTTGTGTATTTTGTATAGATATCTTCTTGGTAGTTAACATGAAAATTATAGAGGCACCCTCCAGAGAGACTGCTGCCCTTCCAGCAGGTGTGGGCTGCCTGGTTAGCGCCAAGGGTGCCATCTTTGGTGAGGTTGTGCTGGCTCACCTCACGCTATCCACATGTGTTCCAGATCAGACCTACTGTGACCGGCTGGTACAGGATACTCCTTTCCTGACAGGACAGGGTCGCCTGAGTGAGCAGCAAGTAGACAGGATCATCCTCCAGCTGAACCGTTACTACCCACAAATCCTTACCAACAAGGAGGCCGAAAAGGTGCCGAGGGGTGAGCGGGACCAGGGAACCTCTTGGGTGTCTCCTCTCGGAGCTGGGATAATCGCCACAGGCCCTGGATTGCTGTCTCAGGAGACGCCTCAGGAGCTCGCAGGAGTCACCTGGGCTTGGGCCAGTCCTCGAGGTCTCAGATCATCAGATCTTTGTGCCTCAGTCTTAGATGTTCTTGTGGCTGCTGGTCCCTTCCAGAGTTATGAGAAGGTGGCAGTTGGTGACGCACAGTGTCTTAGTTAGGGTTTCAATTGCTGTGATGAAACACCAGGACCAAAAGCAGGTTGGGAAGGAAAGGTTTTATTTGACTTATATTTCCACATCCGTAGTCTGTCACGAAAGGAAGTCAGGATGGGAACCCAAACAGGGCAGGACCCTGGAGGCAGGAGCTAAGGCAGAGGCCATGGAGGGCGCTACTTACTGGCTTGCTCATCATGGCTTGCTCAGTCTGCTTTCTTACAGAACCCAGGACCACCAATCCAGGGCTGGCACCACCCACAGTGGCCTGGGCCCTCCCCATCAATGCCCTACAGGCTTGCCTACAGCCTAATCTTATAGAGGCATTTCTCAGTTGGGGTTCCCTCCTCTCAGATGACTCTAGCCTGTGTCAAGCCGATATAAAATTAGCCATCACACATGACAACACACGATGACATAAGAATAGGAGGGTGCGGAGGAAGGAGGGACCACAAGTCTGGGACCTGGAGCTGGGTATATGGCTCAGCTGGCAAAATGATTTCAGTGTGAACACAAGGACTTGAATTTGCATTCCTGAACCTGTAACCCTTGCAGACACAGACAGGCAAGAGCCCAGGGGTTTGCGGACAAACTGTTTAGCCAAAATGGTGAACTCCAGGTTCTGTGAGAGACTGTATTTCAAAAAAAGTAAGGTGCAGAGTCATTGAGGAAAGCAATCTGACACAATCTGGCCTCTGCATTCACCCATGGGCAAGCACCCATTTCCCCCCACACATACACATACACACTCGTATACTCACAGTCTGGGACCACACCGTGGCTCTTTGCTCTGTGTCTTCCAGAGGGTCACAGGAAGTGATGGCTCACCGTTTTCCTCTTCATTCTTCCTTGTGTTTGTAAGGCCAAAAGGCCCAGCCTGTATTAGGTGGGCAGTGAAGGCTGGCCCCACCCACAGCCAAGCTTGGCCTGCCTGGCCAGGCAGACTCGAGGGAGGCTGGTCCCACAGAGAGCTTCAGCACCCAATCTGTGACATAAGTGTGCTATTCCACTTGGCTCAGAGACTGGGGCACGCCTGCCACACCTGAGCCAGGTGACGAGCTACCAAGCACATCCTTTCTGGACCATTCCCAGTTCTCACCTATAGCCCTACAAATAGCTGGAGTCATCACCCCATTTTACAGAGGGGGCAACCAAGGCCTCGGGGGTCACAGCTACTGACACCAAAATAGTTCTGCCAAAGATGGCATTTCAGATGCAGTCCCTAACCCTAACCCTAACCCCAACCCTAACCCTAACCTCAGTTGGCTTTTGAAATACTAGACTCACGTCCATACAAGCTGAGCAATAATAGCATTTGTCCCCGGGGTTTGTCTTGGGGTTTGACAAGGACTGATCCTGCCTTGTCTCTCCAGGCCTGAAAAAAGGACCCTGAGAAGCCCTGGGCTTGGGGACAAGGGATGAAATTTGGGCCTTGCCCCCACACAAGTTTCAGTGCATGTCTCTGGCAGTCTGCCAAGACTGGAGGAACTGAACAGGACACTGAAGGCCAGGGACCCACTAGCCCTTTGGGGGTCATCCCTTCTGGGGAAACACCAGTGATTCCTTTCTGGGAGGTTGTCTCAAAGCAGCAAAGTTGGGCTGGACAGAAGCAGAGTCAACTCAGGTTGCCTGTCAACTCAGACACTTACAGCGTGAGCCGCACAGTGACAGGCTCAAATTCACCACATTGTGGCACAGAAGCCTCTGAAGTTCCTATGGAAAAGGGGGAAGTCCCCTCTCATAGGCCCTGCAGGCTTCTGTTATCTCTGGCCAGTTTTCAGCTGTCGCCACCAGGGGTCAGCACCAGACCACAGCCTTCTGGTTCTGGGCTTGGTGCCAAGTGGTCCGTCCACTGACCTTCACTACCACAGCAGAAGAAACTGTTCTTTTCTCAGTTGGCTTTTGAAATACTAGACTCATGTCCCCACAAGCTGAGAAATAATACAATTGTCACGTATGCCGTTACCCGTGCTCTGTAACAACCCCACTATGTGGGATTGTTTCCCTTTTACAAGAACTGACTCCCAGAGGGTTGAAGTGACTCACAGAGGTCGCATGGGGAGAAGCTACATTGGGTCTTATTACTTAGGGTGATGTCCCCCACACCCTGCCCTCTCGGTGACCTCTTCCAGCCCGTTGCCCTGGAGACACAAGTATTAGCCAAGGCTTAGCCTCTAACTGACTGCTGCAGTGTTGGGCGTATATGAGGGCTGTGAGGACTCTGAGGTCTGCGGCTCTGAGGCTGGGGTCCTGAGTGCTGTGCCTCACAGCTGTCCCCTCCAGCCTACCCTTTCTTCTGCCCCTAGTTCCGGAACCCCAAGGCATCCCTGCGTGTACGGCTCTGTGACCTCCTGAGCCACCTACAGCAGCGTGGGGAGCGGCACTGTCAGGAATTTTACCGAGCTCTCTACATCCATGCCCAGCCCCTGCACAGCCACCTGCCCAGCCGCTACACTCCTCGTAAGTCCTACCCCTTATCCCTACCTACAGCGTTCCACACTCACCAGGGACAGCACCAGGTCAACTGTTGGCGGCATGGAGGCCCTCAGTGCCTCATGCCCAGCCTGGGCATCTCCCCCCTTCCCTGTCCCTCCTCGGAGATCACCCAGGGAGAATAGCACAGGCTGGCATATTGGTCTGCCTCCCCCTCTGTCCTCCTCCCTTTCTGACGCTCGCTCCCCTCCCCGTGCTAGCTTTCACATAGAAGCCACCCTTCCACGGAGCCAGTCTGCCTCCCGTTGTGTGCCATGGCTGAGTCTTCATTTCTTTTTTTTTTTTTTCTCTTTCTTTCTTTTTTTTTTTTTTTCCGAGACAGGGTTTCTCTGTGTAGTCCTGGCTGTCCTGGAACTCACTCTGTAGACCAAGCTGGCCTTGAACTTAGAAATCCGCCTGCCTCTGCCTCCCAAGTGCTGGGATTACAGGCATGCGCCACCACCGCCCGGCTTGAGTCTTCATTTCTAAGTTCATAGCAACCTCATTCTTATGTCCCTGTGCTCCTTGGCCATCTCAGTGGAGCGTGACCACGCCCACAGCAGACCCCAAGTCTTCTGCTTTTGTTCCCTCCAGTCTGTTTATGTGGGGACTTTGTATAGTAAGAGAGATTGTGATCTCAACACCCTAGGTGATATGTAGGTTGCAAAGGTCTGGGGCGGGGGTGGTCACTGGAGCTGCTGGGACCTGGATTTCACAGCAGGGCCTGTGTGGTGGCTCAATTCCAAGTTTCTCTGCTCAGAAAACTGGGAGGAGATGCTGCACCAGTCAAATAGATGAGGTGGCTCTGCCCATGAGCTCAGCTGGGACTCTAGGTGGGGTCTCTGATCCCAAGGAATCTTTCCCAGACCTCACATGCCGGTGTGGACACTGGCGGACAGAGTGAACAGGCTCGCCCTCCCCCCTCCTCTGAAAGCATTTCACTGGGTTCTTCAGAACCCTGCTGGAGCCGAGCCCCATCCCCACTGGAACCTTTTATGGTTCCTAGGTTCCCCTGGGGCCTGTGTGGCACATCATCTGCCTGCTAACCCTGTGGGGACATCTAGGGAAAAGTTCTTGATGGTGGATATTTGTCCTGCATTTGGTGACTTAAGGCAAACAGGACACTCTGGCCTATTCCACACCTGTGATGTCCTAGAAACTGGACCAAAGGAAACCCAGATTTACGCAGTGTCCTCTGAAGAGCTGACCTCACTATACCACCAACTGGGCCTGCCCACAGCACCCAGTGCCGCGGCCACGAGTGAGCCCAGCATCCTCAGGAGTCAGAGACTGCCTTGGGCTTCCTTGGGGACAACGCCACTCTCAGCTCAGCCCTCTACTAACCACGCTCTGTGATTTTGTTTCCAGAGAACTCAGATTGCAGAGAGCTGGACTGGGCCCTCGAGAGCCGCGAGCTGAGTGACAGGGGTAACGCCCCCACCGCCTTCTTTCTTTTCCCTTTTCCCTCAGGGCTCTGTCTGTGTCCCAAGGGCTTTCTGTTAGGGGACAAGCCCCTGTGGTGCTCACCAACTGGATCAGGCCACTTACACTGCTTTCTCCCCAGGACCCATGAGCTTCCTGGCCGGCCTGGGCCTGGCAGCGGGCCTGGCCCTTCTCCTCTACTGCTGCCCGCCAGGTGAGTGCCAGCCACCTTGAAGCCCCTAAGCGAATGATGGGGACCAGAGAATGACAGCTTATTAACAAGAGGAGCTGAGGGTCTGCCATCTTAGGGTTATCTCCCCGATGAGACTTGATCTCCTGATCTGTGGTATCACAGCCCTTACACGCCCAACCCTGCTGAGGCTTGAAGCTTGCTGCCGGCCTCACCGGCTCTACCTTTGGGGATAGGGCGGTATGGGCTTGTATCCTGAAGGCCCAAGGCACCCAGGCAGGAGCTTATGGTCTCTGGGGGTCAGAGCCAGTTCTGATCTTTGAACCCAAATGTGAAGACCACATGTGAGTGGGAGGTAGAGGCAGGATCGTTGCCGTGACTGATTCAATCCAGAGGTGTCCAGGACAGAGCCCCCTTCATGGCTGCCCCGTGGGTTGCCATTCCTTCCCTTCATCTTCCAGACCCCAAAGTGATGCCCGGGACCCGGCGCATACTCGCCTTCTCACCTGTCATCATTGATCGGCATGTCAGCCGCTACCTGCTGGCCTTCCTGGCGGACGACCTCGGAGGACTCTGACGAACCCAGACCCTGGGCCTTACTTGCTGCTTAACCAAAGAATCCCCTGGCTGCCCACTGTGGGGGCCTGTACTTCTTTTTCTAAATACTTATTTTTCATTATTTATAATTTCTACGAGAACACATCACCTTCACTCTATAAGGTGCTTAATATTAAATGTTCCAGCTGTATCTGCCTGTCATGTCAGTTCTTGGGGTGTCTGTCTGTCAGTCTCTCTGGGTCCCTGCCCTCTGCCTGGTGGTCACTGTCCCAACACCAAGTCTCAGCTCCTCCACACCCTGTTGAGCCACCATGTCCTGGAAGGTAAAGTCATAATGGAGCTGAGCCCTTGAAGCCAGATCCTAGTTAATATCCAGTGTGGACATGGGATCAGTGCTGTCACAGATGGCTGGGTGTGACTGGACACCAGGCCTCAGCTGTGTGCAGCACCTTAGGAAACACAGTCCTTGTCACTGACCCACAGACCACCCTGCCCAGGTGGAAGGCATCTAGACAGAACAAGCAGTTCATAGACCCCTCTAGGCCTTTTAGAGATGAAAAAAGTTGTGGTACGTTTGAGGTTCTCTGCCCTGGTTCTTCACACAGCTTTCTGGGACCTTATCCAGCTGTTCCTGAATCCTAGATTCAGGGTCTCTGTGTCGTTCCCTTGACTGAGGACTTATATCCATCCTGTTCAGGGAAGGTCCCATGTGGATGCCGGGAGGGTGAACACACAAAGCTCACAGGTGGATGCTCTGCCTTTGGCTTCCATCTCTGACCCCTCCTCTCCAGGGTTCTCCTGCCTTAGTGTATGAATTACACTGACCAGGGCTGGGATGGGGGTTGGGGAGGACCCTCTAGCCTTCCACTACTACTAGATGCCTGGGATCCTATAACTACCCTCATCTTATAGATGAGAAAATAATGGGTCAGAGCCAAGGCCACACAGCAGAAAAGAGGCCAACATGAAGGTATCCCATGAGCGCTTGTGTACAACACATGGGTTATTCTCAACACATTAGAGCACACACACCTTTATCCACATCTTCACGAAGATTCCTTCCCCGAGGGGGATATAAGCCACACCAGTTCCTTCTTCTGACCTCCCCGAAACGGACCAATGTACGGTTCCACTAAGTTCACTTTGGAGAGCTAATGAGTTGATCAGACTGATTTATAGGGGAAAGAGTGAGGAGTTATGGGCAGGAGCGTGGGGTGGGGGCAGAGGTATTAAATCAGCCACACTGTGTGGAGGGAAGGATTGAAGGAACCAGAGGGGTCAAGGAAAACCTACAAAATCAACTAACCTGGACCCATAGGGCTCACAGAGACCGAGCCGCCAACCAGAGAGCATGCATGGGACTGACCTAGGCCCTCTGCCTGTGGGTAACAGTTGTGTAGCTTGGTCTTCATGTGGTGGGACTCCTCACAGCAGGAGCAGGGGCTGTCTCTGACTCTGTTGCCAGCCTTTGGGACCCTTTCCCCCTACTGGGCTGCCTCATCTAGCCTCAGTAGGAGAGGATGGACCTAGTCTTCCTGCAACTTTATATGCAAGACTGACTGGTATCCATGGGAGGCCTGCCCTTTTCTGAAGAGAAAGGGAGGAGGAGTGGATGGGGCCAGGAGGGGGGAAGGACTGGGAAGAGAGGAGGGAGGGGAAATCAGTCAGGATATAAAGTAAATAACTAAAATTTTTAAATTAAAAATGAATTTATTCTTCACTTTAAAAAATAAATCAGCCACACTGGAAGGTCTGTACCCAGCATGCATGACTCGCCGAGGACACTTAGCCAGTGCCTCCTTCTAGAACTTCCCCATCTGTATGCTCAAGCCCCTCTCCTAGATCTGCAACCATGGGCAATTAGACAGATCTGGTTGGGAAGGGCAGCTGCTTCCTGAAGGGAGGGGTACAGTGACCCCTCCCACCCCTCCCTTGAACGAGGAAAGTCAGTCAACAAGCCCAGCTGTGCCATCTTTTGTGAGCAGGCCCAGCCAAATCATCGAAGATGGTTAGTTTGGCTTAGAAAGTCATCCTGTACTTCAGCACACATACAAACATATGTGTGTGTGTGCACAGTACTCTGGATGTACATATATGCTCATGCTCTGTACATGTACACGGTCACTCACATGTATGCCGCATGTGCAGGTACACAGGTCCATTTGCATGCATTCTCACACATATAAGACACCAGACACAGGATACGTGTCAGGACACCTGATGGGTTTGGGGCAGGGTGTCTGTTAGGATCAGGATTGGGCCAGGGTGCTCGGAGAGCGTGTTCTTGAGTGTCTCCCCCACCAGTTCCTCCACACCAGCCTTTTTTGAGGAAACATAACATCGTGAACTTGCGGAGTCATCATGAGTCTGTTTTCCAGCGAGTTTCCGGAGCCACACGTGCTACAGTTTGGAAAGTACACAGACAGGCTCAAACTGAAATGACCCGAACGTGAGAGGAGGTGGGCATGGTATTGGGCCCCCAGGGAGGGGTTCCATTCAGGTCATGGGCTCATGAGAGCCGCAAACACAGGAGAGGATTCTGGTATAGTGCACATGCTCCACTTTGCGCCATGGGCGAACTGCAGGCAAAGGTGAAGGAAGGCTGCTTGTTTCTTTCTTTCTTGATTTGTTTTTGTTTTGTTTTGAGACAAGGTTTCTCTCTGTAGCCCTGGCTGTCCTGGAACTCACCCAGCTGGCCTGGAACTCAGAGATCCACTTGCCTCCCATGTGCTGGGATTAAAGTCATTTGCTACCACTGGTGGCTCTGGCCCCCAGTGATCATGTCACTGTCCCCACCTCAGAGTTTCAGAAGCAGGGAATGCACTTACTAGTGTCTAAGCCCCACCCCTCTAACACAGGAGCCCTACCCTGGGTACCCACTCGTGACATCTCCATGGACCAATCCCCTGCCACAGAACCATGGCCACAGAGTGTCATGTGAACTGACCACTTTGTTGGAAGGTTACCCAATATGTGACACCGTGTAGGTATCCGTCACCTGGGGAAAGTGACAGATGCTTGTGTGGATAAGCTCAACTTGGCCCTAGAATGTAAAGAGTTTCAAGGGGCACTGAAAGCCAGCTTCTGTCAGCCAAAGGCTGGGAATACCTAGGGTGCTGGGAAGGTTCTGGGAATGGTCCCATTTGACATCATTGAATATGTCCTTCCTGCCGGGCGGTGGTGCTGCATGCCTGTAATCCCAGTACTCTGGGGGGCAGAGGCAGGTGGATTTCTGAGTTCAAGGCCAGCCTGGTCTACAGAGTGAGTTTCAGGACAGCCGGGGCTACACAGAGAAACCCTGTCTCAACTCCCCTCCCCCCCAAAAAATGTCCTTTTGTAGAGATGCCTGAGAGACCTGTGAGCCCTGGTCCTTTGGGCTGTACAGGAGAGCATGCCCTACTGTCAGCCTGTTTAGCTTCCCAGGATTGACAACTTTCTCCTACGCTGAGGTCCTCAGCCTGCCAACCCCTGGACGCAGGCTGTCCCTGGATACCCCTCCAAGAGTGCCCCAGCCACTTGAGCTCCACTCCATAGCTGGACTCAAAGCCCGAGGCTAAGGCTTTCAACACCCTGGGCTTTAGCTGCTGCCTGCTGCTGGGCTGGGTCTCCACAGGACTTCTGAATCCCATGGAGGAGACAGTAAAGGAACTTCCTGCCTGGACCTCAGAATCCCCATCAGACCCTGCCCTTCCTTCCAGCCATCCTGTCATCTGGTGCTTGTGACCTAGAGTGAGTTAAGTCAACAAGAAGCAAGGGGCACCACAGGCCACTTGCTCACCGGATGTCCCTCGTAAAACAGGTCAGCTTGGGTTGCGTGCCAGCACCCCACAGCACTAGAGGTTCCTGTAAGGACTAAGCCAGTCGCTCAGTAGAAAACCCTTGTCATCTATCCTCCGTGTATCCCTCCGGTCCCGGGGAAGATGCCCTGACTCCTGGAGGCTGTCTTGGACACTCAAGTGAAAACAGGGTGTGCTTTTCAGGCAGTGCTCCCAGAAGGCAAGAGGATGGTAGGGGTAATCCACAGTGGAGAAGCCCTCCCACCACAAGGAGTCTGAGGTGAAGGGGCCAGTGGAGGGGGTTCTGGAGTAGAATGGATACCATGTGGTGACATACTGAGCAAGCACACAGGTCAGTGGGGACACAGGGACACAGGGACACGAGGGTGGAGCCCCGAAATGCATCCGCATCTTGCACAACCCAGGCTGATGATTTGGGGGTGTTCTGATTCTGCTCCTGTGTGCTGTCATTTTTCCAGTTACTGTTGGGTCAGCATCTGCGGGCTGCACCACCTTCCCTAGTCAGCATCTGCGGGCTGTGCCACTTTCCCTTTGCAGATGGCTCAAGGGACCTGCCAAGGTCCTCTAGCCATGCGCCCAGTCAGCCATAGACCATGGCTCTCTCTGCTGGATCCTGGGCACATGCCCTCCTTCAGACCAGATGAGGGCTTGGGACAAGGGGACCTGTTGTGCTTTCTATTGATGTTGGCACCTGGAAGGGTCTGGGAAGATGGAGAGCTGAGGGGCACAGTTCTGTCCTGTCGCCGCTCGGTTCTCTGCCCCTCGTCTGTCAGTGAGAGAATGGGGACCCAATTTAGACAGCAGGAGAGTACGCATGGCATGGCGTAGCTCGGAGAGGCACTGATTAAATCACCATTAGACCCTCCCACCTCCGCTTTTGTTTTTGTATTTTGAGATGTGGTCTGGTCTCATTCTGTAGTCCAGACTGGCCTTGAACTCACAGAGATCTGCCTGCCTCTGCCTCCCAAGCACTGGGATTATGAGTGTTTGCCACTGTGCCCAGCCTCTCAACAATCTTAATCTGATAACAAATAAGATCTTGGTATTGTCTTGCCAAGGATCCAGGGCACCAGGGCACTGAGCAAGGTTGTGGTTCAAGGATCCTCATGCCCTGTTTTGCAGTTGACCCAGCAGGTGCCATGGGTGTGAGGGAGGGGTTATCCTGGCCTGGGAGTGGGTGGTGGCAGAGGACAGTGAGCTAGGGTGCAGAGAGAAGCAGGTGGGGTTCTTCCTGGAGGCCCCGCAAGATTAGTGGGACTGGAGTCAATGTTTTCCCAAAATTAAGTATCTGGAGGAACAAGAGAAAGTCATGAAAGATAAAAAATGGAGTTATCCCATGAAATCAGAAGGGAGAAGGCAGGCAGGAAATTAGAGCTGGGGTAGGCTGAGCGTAACAGATGTGGGGAGAAGGAGACACCTGTCATCCAGCTAGCCAGGAACACATCAGCATGTAAAACAGGCCCTTCTCTCAGCCAAGCCTCGGTGCCCAAAAAGGTTCTTAAAGGGCACACGTGGTGAGGGCAGAAATGCTGCAGGGACACCCTATAAAACTAGCAGTGCTCAGACACAGCCAGTGTTTGTTTGCCACAGGCGGGATGGGGCAGTGGTGGGTGGAGGGCTGGGCCAGACCAGAGCTTCATCCCCATGAGAAGCAAGGGGCCTGGGGAGATGCTCAGCTGTGCAAACATGAGGACAAGATCCCCAGCACCTCTGGACAAAGCTTGGCATGGCGGTGTGTGCCTGCAGTTCCATTGCTGGGGAGGTTGAGGCAGGAGAATTGCTGGAGCTTGCTGGCCAGCTGGTCTAACAGAAATCAGTGGATTCCAAGTTTACTGAGAAATGCTGCCTCAAAAATTAAGTTGGAGCCGGATAGTGGTGCCGCATGCACTTAATACCGGCACTTGGGAGGCAGAGGCAGGAGGATTTCTGAGTTTGAGAACAGCCTGGTCTACAGAGTGAGTTCCAGGACAGCCAGGGCTACACAGAGAAACCCTGTCTCAAAACCAAAGCAACAAAAAAATTAAGTTGGAGTGCTTTTGGCCTACACATACCCCCCCCCCACACACACACATAGTAAAAAGCACAGCACTAGGCGTACCCATTACTCCCAGCCCCAGCAGAGGCCCCTGACCCTCAGGAGATGAAGCAGGTGTAACTCGTTCTCTGCATATCAGTGTTGGCCTTGCGTCAAGCTAAGTGCTGGTAGGGGCAGGTGGCATGGGTCTCTGAGTGTAGGGGAATCATAGAGGACAGGGCTGAGAGACCAGGGACACACTCACCAGGTGATGGGTATTGAGGGACGGGACACCCCCCCCCCAAGAGATCAGGTCATAAAGGGTCCTTTTCTCATCATAGGCATCAAATGCCCGGTCAAAGGTCAGGTCTGAGCACAGGTCCCTGGTGGAGGAAGATACATGCTCTCTCTGAGGCGCCCTGCCCAGGGAATCTGGCTTGGGTGACAGCCTGACCTCAGTGAAGCCACTACAGAGCCCCTCTAGTCCCATCTGGGGTTTCCTCTTTTGATGAAGAAGGAACTAAGCCATGTGTTGACCAACATCCGGCTGCCAAGTCCAGGCACGCAGGTGGCTGCTGGCCAGCCCACGTTGGGGGACACACTAGGGACACAGTGCCAAGAGTTATGGCCCCAAGCCAGCCTGGTCAGACCCATGCTATCTGCACAGGATTCTAGTCTCCACAGCTCTTTCTCAGACTCTTCTCACCCAGTCCCTTATGTCGTGTGCCCCTCGGTTTTGAGTTTGTGAGTTCTGGGCCCCGTCAGTTCTCTTGCCTCAGCTTCCCGAGTAGCGGGGACTACAGACATGGACCCGCACACTCAGCTTTCCCCCTGGAACTTTTTTTTTAAAGACGGAGTTCCCTATAGCCAAAGGATACTCTCAAACTCACTAGGTAGTTGAGGATAACCTTGAACTTCTGATCTTTCTGCTTCTGCTTCTTGTGTGAAATTACAGGAATCGTATCATAACATCGGCTTTCCTGGAGTATTTTAAAGGGATCTGGCCATTTCTCCCATAGGTGTTTTCTCTCATCCATCACATGGGTACCCAAGGTTGCAGAAGCTTCTGTGATGTCTTAGGGCCCTAGTTTCTAGGGGCGCTTACCGCTCCTATGAGTGAGGAATAGATAGGGAGTCGGGGTTTTGAGGAACTAAGCCCTGGCCCCTCACTCTAGACCTTGGGAAGGATGCTGAGAGAGGGCAGAGGCTGCAGGGGATCAGGTATGGGTAGGTTTTACACCTCAGAGCACGGGGCCAACATTAAGAAACTGGGGTAAAGGGCTGGGAGGTACAGTGGGAAAAAGAGCAGGAGCGGGGTGGGGGCTGGGAGCCAGCTTCTGCTGGGTGACCGAGAGGGTCCCTGCTGACCGTGGGCTGTGCTGAATGCCACTTTGGAGATGCCTAAGTGCCAGCCCACGGTAGGCTGGCACCAAACTGAGTGTCAGGGGGAAAAGAGCACACGTGTGACCCCACCCAGGCCACAGTTGGTAACTAAAGACAAGAGCATGGCTGTTTCCCAGGCTCACACAAGCTGCCTTTCCCTGGTACAGGACAGCCAGAGAGAGCCTCAAAGACCCCACTTGACAAACCGGGCCTGAGGGACACCTCCTGAACATGGAGAGGCTAGAAGGGGCGTGTGGCGTCCCAAGTAGGATTTTGTCATATTCTACTACAATAACACAGCCCCTGGGCTTAGGACTGAGGTCTGCAGTATACACTGTCATTGGTGCATCAGGCTGATATGCAGTTCTGGGAAAGCCAGCAAAGGCTGTTTCTAGCACTTGGCATGCAAACACTGGGCAGTTTTAAGTACAGAGAGTTACAGTGTCTTTGTCCCCAAGAGAATAGCAGACTCCAATTTCTCATCATGTAGCAGTTGGGGCCCAGGCACGGGTATTCCTCCTATATCCTGAGGCGATCAGCAGAGCAGGCTCCCAGTCAGCATACCACATGCCTGCTAAGATGTTCACTGTGTGAGGGAGTTCTATGAACTATTCTCACAATGTGTGTGCATTATATTCATGGCTTTGTGTATCTGTAGAGGCCAGAGGACAAAAATCAAGCGTTAACTTCTATCACGCTCCACCTTAGTTTTTGAGGCCAGACTTACTGAAGCCAGGGCTCACCGGCTGCTCCCCTGCCACCTCCCCTTCGACCCCAGCACATGCCACTGCACTACATGGATGCTAGGGATTCAAACTCTTGCTTGTGCAGTAAATATTTTCCCACTGAGCCCTCTCGTCAGCCCCTCCTGAAATCTCCTTGTGCATTTACTGGAAAAAGGCTGTCAAGCCTCAGATCCCACCATCTGTCTCAAAACCCACCCCTAAACAGAAGGAAAGCTGAGAGTTCAACCAAGTGTGGTTGAACGCGCTGATGCACCTGCAGGGGGGGACTGTCTGGGAGTGGAGGATGGTGTCCCAAGAGCAGAGGGTGGCACGTGGAACCCAGCAGGGCAGAACATAAGCTTTATTGTCATTCCTGATTAGAAAAGTGGGGCCTGAACCCCTGAGTTGGGGGCTGGGGCTCCTCCCAGGTCACTACTGGTAGAAGGACCAGCGTGACTTGCAGCCCCCATGGGCATGGCTGCCTCCTGATGGCTGCCAAGCCCAGGCACTGAGGCTGGAGCCAGCAGGTACTGATAGCTGTCCAAGGTCCCTGGGTCAAGAAACAACAAAGGCAGCAGTCTCCAGGGTGACCTGGGCAGACTCCATGAGAAATAGGGTCACTGGTGTATCAGCAAAGGGAGGGGCATATCCTGGTCCTTCTGGAATGTCCTGAGGCAGAGGCCAGTGCTAGCCCCTCATCGAGTCCAATCATGGATTTGCTGCATGTCCTTGGGTGGGCAGTGACCATTCTCTGGGCATGGGTTTCTGTGGAGCTGTCCGGTTTTGACCTCCTTGGTCCTGTATCCACTCCCACATGCCTCCGGTAGCCGCTGACACAGCAGTCACAGTTGGACGGAAGTCCATCCCCAACCATGGTCTAGCGGTGGCCACCTTGCGCTCTGCACACAGGAGAGGGATGCTTTGGGGGTACAGCAGTTGCTGGGGTCTGGACAGCTGGGCTGCAGGTCAGGTACCTTTAAGGTCTCTGGAAAGATGAAAAAGAGAGGCAGGCATGAGTGCTGCTAGGCCAGCTAACAAAGCCCAGGCTAGAGGGTGCTGAGTTCATGCTCGTGAACAGATGGTGGGCATCATGGCTACCCAGCCTTGGGTGTCAGGATCTGTTCACCACGGACCAGGTGCTACAGCCCTTCCCACGCTGATACAGTGTTCCTGGGTGTCTGTCAGGACTTAAAGGACATGTTCACAATGGTGACAAGAGCCAGTGAGTAGTGACCATGGCCACTGCCTAGCAAACCCCATTTCTCCAGCTGTCAGCAGCAGCAGACCATGCAGACAGCAGCAACTTGAAGCCTCTGGAGATAGCTCTGGAGACATCCATGAAGAAGACAGGCCAGTGGGACAGGGGCTATGTTCCCATAGGCCCTAGTACCCTCGTCCTGGCCAGATGACCTACACACCTGAGTGTGTCCTCTGAGGGACATCAAGGACTGCATTCAGATGATTAGTAGTGGCCTTGTCATGCCATATGTGAGGGACAGCCAGCCCAGAACCCACCACACCTATAAGCATCCCACGGCGGTGGCAGCAACGGGTCTCAGTGTCCCATGCCAACTCACCTTGGTGTCCTACTGCCGGGGCGCCACATCCATTACAGGCTTCTGGACCCCGAAGGCCGTAATGAAGATGTTGACCACCACGATGATGAAAACCAGTCCCGTGGCCAGGTTGTTCAGGAAGTCTAACTTGGCGTGCTTGGCCGGGTTGTTGAGGTCATACTTGACTGTGGGTGAGAGGGACAGAGGCTGCTCAGGGAAGCCTGGGAGGGGGGGGAAGTGTCTAGGGAGCACTGAGAGACGAGGACAGGGCTCTTGGCCATCACTAGGGTCTTATTCCTCACTGGAAAAATGCTAAAGGCATGGACGCCCCTCCCTTTTATATCTGCCACTTTCCCCGTGGGGAAAAGAAGCCCGGGCAGGTCCAGTGCTGAGATGTCACTCTGGCTGCCAAGCCAGGCCAGGTTTTGTTTCAAAGGCAAAAGTACTGAACTCCTCCTGAGGCTTACTTTACAGACCACCCCGGCAATCTACCTCAGCTCTGTACCCATTGCACAGGTAGTGACCGTGAGGTCCCAGAACATCCCTCATTAGTCTAAGGTCACACTGCCAGAAAGTAAATGTGGCCCTTGCCATCCCTGATGACATCTTCTGCTCTGGGCAGGCACCAAGGTTGCCCTGGCAACCCCAGCCCACTTTCCTATCAGCTGTCCATCAGGCCTATGGTCACCTGTGGGCCATCTACTGAGGTGATGATGGTTGCGAATCAGTGGTTATACTCCGCATGTTGGATTTTCACTCAGAACCAGAAAGAAGAGTTAGTTGGTCCAGGTCCAAGGTCATCTTCTGGGTCCAGAGTCATCTTATATCCAGAAGCCCTGACTCTTCGTTCTCTATTCCAGAGTCCCCTCCTCAGTCCCCAAGACATCCCATCTCCCTGCAGCCCCACCTCTTGACCCAAGGTCTTCTTCTTGCTTTCTAGGTAAGGGTCTCTTCTTTGCCTCCTGTATAACGTGGCTGCTCTTTGTTACTGGACATAGGCAGCAGGGTCAGGCCTGAGCTGCTCTGGGCAGGGAGGGCTGGCTGGCAGAAGCTATCTTATGGCAGGGAGCCACAGGGACCCAAGGAAGTAGGTACCTGATTCCCTCTGCCCCTGCACTACCCCACCGTCCAGACCCTGAGGACCCTAACCTCACTCTGCTTTCAAAGAGCAGGGTCAGATGTGGGGAGCGGCAGCTTGGATCATAAGCCTGGCTACCTGAGGGCCAAGTGCCTGAGGTAGACCCACGGCTCCACCCACCTCACACGTCTCCTCCCTCCCCATCCCGGCGCTGTGCAAGCAGCCGTGGTCCTACCCAGGAAGATGAGCAGCACACCCACTCCGATCTGCAGCACGAGGGAGATGGAGATGAGGACCACAAGGGGCACGAAGAAGGCGAAGTCATTGCCCTGCTCCACCACGGCCTTCAGCTGCGACGCGTTGGCCATGAGCAGCGCGATGTCCAGCATGCTCTCGGCCGCGCTCTTCTTGTTGGCATAATGGTTTACGTTGATGGGCCGGTTCCTCACACCCCAGCGGGCTGGCTGTGGGGAGCAGAACAGGGTCAACTTGGGGCTCTGGGGCGAGCTACAGGAAGAGGTCAGGACAGGGTTCCTGTAAGGCCCCTGGAGGTAGGGCTTCTGTTGCCCCAACCCTGGCAAGTGATCATTACTCCAAGGAAATTTCCTGGAGTACAGTTCTGTGGAGAAGGAAGCAGAACACCAACCTCCACACACACACTGTCTCCGGCGGGGAATGCCCGTGACTCTCACTATCCTGTGCAGCCGGTATTCCTCTTTGCCTACAAACCCTTGGCTTCCCCTCCCCCAGGGTCTAGACTCCTGAAGGTACCAGGAAGAGAAATGAGGTGGGAGTAGACAGGTTCCTGCATCTGGCTCTGGCTTGCTAACTCTTCCTGGGCTGAGCCCAAGAGCCTGGCCAATCCTGCCTTGGTCCCCCTCCCAGCCTCAGCCTTATTCTACACACAGTGTGACCCCACACACAGTGTGACCCCACACAGACATCACCCTCAGCTTCAGCTTCTCCCTACAGGATGGTTTGGTCACCTTGCTGAGCTACAGCTACTCATGACTATGCGGCACAGAGCAGGTGCTCAATAGATGCACCGCCATTCTGCATGCAGTAGAACAGGATGTGTGTCTCCTGATTTCTCATAGTAATCCTTAAGGGCTTCCTTAAGGGTAGGCACCCCTTGGTGCCATCCTCTCTCTTAGAGCTAGATGCAGCAGCTGCCTCTCCCTAGAGGCCATTCCCAGGTCACCTTCCCCCTCTCTTACATGTCCAGTCACGAGGGGCCCTATAGATCTATCTCTACCCACAGGGGCGTCCCCTTCCAGATACCCCCAAACTCCGAGGGGCTCCCTGGCGGCCTCTGCTTCCAGGATTCCGCCCTGGATTCCCCTGGTAGGACCCGGCCCTCTCCTGTCATGAGAGGTCACCTCTCTGGCTGGCCTGCCTCATTCTAAGGCACCTTAATTGGCTGGCGTCCTCTTTGCACGGAGACAGTCGGCTCTCTCAAGCTGCCCTGGTCGGGGCCCCTTCTCAGCTACCTAGGAAAGTCTCACCAAACCTAGGCTTAGCCCTTTGTCCACTGCTGCCCTGAGCATTGAGCCCTGCACTGTAGCCTCCAGGGAGTGGGCACGGAGCTGAAAGAGGTGGTCAGGGCCTGCTGTTGGCAGCCAGCCACCTGGGGCCACCCGGAAAGATCCTGTTTCTAGACTCATGAAAGATGCAGGGACTGGAGACAGTGCCGTCGGGCTGTGGGGCAGGCGTTCACTGCACTCACGTGACTATTTTCTGCAGGTCAGGAAGCCTAAGGCAGGTGCCACTAAACTGACAGACTGTGTATCGTTAACCTGAAATTTCTCCTGAAGTCATGTGTTAGAGAAGGAAGGTGGTGTGGGTGATGGGAGGCACAGGTGGGCTCTGCTACCAGAGCCTGAGCTATGACACGCAAACCGCCAGCTTTCAACGTAAGCTGCACCTTGAATAGCACTTGGGTCAAAATTCTTACTTAGGAGCACGTTCTGTGTGTGTGTGTGTGTGTGTGCACGCGTGCGCATGTGCATTTGTATATAATTTCATGTGTATATGCAGTTGTATGTGTTGTAGAAGTTTACACGTGTGTGGATGCACATGAGTATGCATCTGTGCTCAAAGTACTGTGTATGCATGCCCATGTGTCACACAACACATATATATAACACATAAGCACATACAGATAAACAGGCCTACATATGTATGCACACATAAATAAACACAGAAGGCGGAGCTTTTGGCAGTGAGTTGGTGGCGCAGAGGTCTGCAGTGGATGAAATGAGACCCCAGGCTGGTCTTGCCGGCTGCTGGGCAGCAGGGAGAAGTTCTTTCATTCTGAACCACGTAAAGGCTTCCTGACCGCATGGTCACAAGGAACAGCAACATGAATGGACTCCCTCATGCCCCTACCCTCACACACGGCTCTCTCCACTCTTAGTCACAGCCGCCTGGGCCCCTGCTGGCCTCACTCACTTAGGGAGCAAACTGAGGCTCTCTATACTGTAAGCTCCACCCAAAGCCACACAGCAAGCAGGGGCCAGGCTACATTGTGAACTTACGCTTTGGGCTCCGAGCCCTGGAATCCGAGAGTCGGAAGGGACTGGGCTCTCAGGGGGCTCTGTCTCTAGGTCAGGACAGCTAGTCTTACTTAGCCTCAGTGTCTTGCTAAGTCACAGAGCTTATAGAATTAATACCCAGAGGTGGCTCAGAGCCCTTGGGTCCAACAGAGGCTACAACCCATCAGCCACCTGCTTACCTTTTACCCTGTAAGACGGTCATAAGGGCCTCAGGCTGAGGGACAAGCCCAAAGGTAAAGCAGGCTATTACATGGTGTTAAACTCCACCTCCTCACAGCCTGGCTCTGTGTCCCCACGTTTGCTGCCTATCTCCCCTCCTTTGAATCTGGGACTGCCATCTGGGAAATTTGTCTAAAACTGAATAAAAGGACACATTACTACTAGAGATCAGTAGATGGGCTCAGGGGGCTTTGCAGGATGCCTCCAGGGTCTGATCCTACGCCATGCTGGTGACTGCCACACAGGCCTCTCCTGGGATGCACAGTTGGATGGATCCAGGGTGTCCGGGCCACCCAATCACAGATCAGGGAGCCCTGTTGGTCTAACTAGCTGCCTGATCATGCTAGGAAACTGCCTGTGCCAGTGACCTGGGCAGATCAGGAAGAGAACACACTGGTTAATATGTACCAGGGCACACTGGAGTTCCCCGAAACCTCAGCAGCGGCTGGGAACTGGCTATTTCTTCTAAAACCCAGGAAGGACCATTGTGGGTTAGTCAGCCCATTCAGGGGGCTGTGCTGATGAGGGCCTCGTCATGAGGCCTAGGGCCACCTGGTTGTCCCTGGCTGAGGTGGGAGGGCAGTGGGTACTTAAGATCTGGCTTAGTCATGGCACAACGGGGATCTGTGCCCATCAGCTTGACCCACAGAGCAGGGTGCCATCCTTCACGAAGACATCCCCAATCTCATCACACCAACAGCCATCAAGGTGACTGTGTATCAGTTAAAAAGAAAAGACAGGAAAATGCAGGGGACTTTAGAAGGTGGGGCTCGGCGGCTCTGACCTGTGGGGACACCCTACATCAAGTGGCAGGGCCAGAATGTTCCTTTACTCTCAATGTCCCGCTCTCCCCAGTGACTTAACTTCAGTCACTGAGCAATACCGGCACATGAATAATGAGACAAGGAAAAGAAAGGCCAAGCCAGGCACAGGTCTTCCATTACCCAAAATGTTGTCCTAGGTGACCCAGAGGTCCAAGTCTAGATAAATTCTGGATGACCCGAGCTGGACTGCTCAGAGGCCCTGTCAAATACCAGTCATTAGGCCGTAGGAGTTACTATGGTGTGGGTGCAGCAGCTGCATGCACACCCCTAAGCTAGATCCAGTAGGAAGCACCTGTGCCAGCCTTCTGTGCCCCAGTCTGCGTTGCTTGCCCATGCCCTGGGAGCCCAAGAAGCAAGACTGAAGTTTCTCCCGAATTCACACATATTCCACTGGGCAGGAAACCCCAGTGAGACAGCAGGAAGCACAGGAGGCGGGGTCCCCACAGCAGCTGGGCCACGGGCTGGGCAGACTTGCTTCCTGTGGGTCAGAGCTGACCAGGAGTGACCCGGAGGCCCACTAGGATGGCCTTTAGAACTTGGCTAAGATCCTGACTGTCCCAGGATTGGCCAGGCAAGCAGAAAGGAGAAAAATAGGTAGCTTCTCCTGGTCACCGAGACCAGGCAGAGGGAAGGCCAGTGTACAGGACATAATACCATGACCTGGAGACCTGAGATTATGGCCAGAGCTACCTCAACCTGCATTCAGTGAGGGGCAAGAAAGCAGGGCAGGCGCCACAGGGTTATGGCCCAGGTCCATCTCAGTCTAACAGGAAGCTGCCCCCAGCGTCATGGTGTGAGTGTGCCATTTCTACATTAAACTGGTGTTTAACTGTGTCTCAGCTGCCAGGTAAAAGTGAGCTAACTCTCAAAAACTGGATCAGGCTGTGAATACTAACAGGGACTTTAGGTAATTGCCTCTGGGGAACCTAGCATTTGGAGGGGCGTGGGCAGGACTTCCCCACCAACCAGGGTGGCTCTGCTGGGCCTCAACTACCTGGGAGGTAGTGGCACCCCTTTTTCCAGAGGGGAAACTGAGGTTCCCTTGGGTTCTCATTCCAGGGATAGTGTTGTTCTTCCCAAACTTCTATGGATATCACCATGAGACAGTGGAGAGTGTCTCTGGAGCTAACGCCGCCATGTACTGCATTCTGCCTCAAGCATTTCCTTTATGTCAGCCATATATAGTTTTTCCTGAACAGAAGCACGTACTGTGTCACTTCATAGATGATAAGCTGAGGCACGGAATGCTGACACAACATGCCTCAGAGAGTTGGAGGTAGGATCCTGAGGTTGGGCAGGGGGACTGGGCATCAGGTCTTCAAGGTTAGCTGCACCTCAGAGAAGCATCCTGTCCCCAGTGACTCTAGACAAAACCTCCCACCCAACTCTGTATGGTCTCGGTACTCAGCCTCTGGTCTCCATTGCAATGTTCCTCTACCTAGGTGCTCTTCCAGTCACACTAGAGGGTCAGATCTGTCCCTTCTGTAAGCCACTGCAAACAACTCCACCACACAGGGAGCCTTCCCGGACACTTATGCTCCCTACTAACCACCACGGCAGGCAGGCAGGCAGGCAGCAGGCAGGCAGGCAGGCAGGCAGGCAGACAGGCAGGGAGGCAGGAAGGCAGGGAGGCAGGGAGGCAGGGAGGCAGGGAGGCAGGGAGGCAGGGAGGCAGGGAGGCAGGGAGGCAGGCAGGGAGGCAGACAGGCAGGGAGAAAGCCCTACACACCCCTGAGAAGCTAATGTAGTTGATTTCATTCTCCCAGTTGAATGGTAGGAGGATATGTCTCTCCTTCTTGTTCCCAGAGGCAAGACAGTGACCCCTGAGTAAATGAACCCGATCTCGCCTGTGTCTGTGCTCAGAACTCAATGGGGGGGGGGGGGCACGGCCCATCCAGCTGTCTGCAGAGCTGAACAGACATAACACTCAAGGGCAAGGCCACTGGTCAGAGACAGCCAGTTCCCCCTCAAATCAGCTTCCAGACCACTGGTCCACCTGTTCCTGATTTGCATCCCTTGTCCTTAAAGGCAGAGAGATCACTGATTCTTTATTTTAGACCCACACACAAAAGGCCCAGGCAGATGGTGGGCTCCCCAAAAGGAACTCAGTCAGGGGGTCCCTTGCCCACTGCTTCCAGAGGGTTCACACATTTTGGCAGAGCCCAGGTCTCAGCTGGCAAACCTGAACGAGCCCCAGGGCTCTGTCCTGTTTTCTCGTCTCATCCCCGGACAGACATTTGTGCTCCCACCTCTTGCTCCTCCTTCCCGAACAACCCTGTTCCCACTATATGAACCTGGGTAGAAAGTTTCTTGTTCTGGTTTATTTTGCACCGCAGGGACTTGTGGAAAATCCCAGCCTGGTGCAATTTCCCCACCCCCATCCCTGGGGGGTCGGAAATAGAAAGAATGTCCAAAGTCAACATGTCACAGAGGGACAGAGGGCCATGCGGGGTGGTACAAGTGAAGGCTGGGCCCTGGCATGCTCAGGCCCTGCCCTGGAGGTAGACTATGAGGTGAGAGGTCAGGAAGGATGGTCCCTCAAAATAGGCATCCGACCACGACTGTGGCCCAGGCCAGGCCGAGCAAACTCGAGGCAGGGCTTTACAATCCTAGAATTGGCACCCTGAAGACTGAGAACGAACGTGGCGTTCTGTTTTTCATAGGCAGGTGACCACAGCAGGGACACAGCCTCGGGTTTCCCCCTATCACTGCAGCAGGCGACCGTGTGGTCACCGGGTGGTGACGTAGCTGTCTGCCTGGTGCTGGCCTCCAACCAGGAGGCGGTGACTTCTCTCCCGCCCACCTCAAGGCACGCAGGAGGAGACAGCCCGGAGGCGCTGGAAGTTGGAGGGTGGTGTGGGAGGCAGGAGAGTCCCGGAGAGCAGGATGCCAACCTTCTCCACCCGAGGAGTGGTGCCAGCCAGACGCGGGCTCTGCACAGCGGGGCGACGGCAGCAAGCTAGACCGCCCGGCGCCTCTGCCTACCTGCTGTGCTGGCCCCAGACCCGTGGGACCACCATTTGTGCTCGGGACAGGTCAAGCACGACTTTGCCCGGAAGCAGCGGCCACCACCACCACCACCCCGCAGTGCGGACGCCGCGCGCGTACCCGGCCCGACGCCCACAGGTGCCCACTGCCGAGCAGGGCCCAGAGAGGGCGGCGCCGGCCAAGGTCACACAGCAGCCTGCGCAGGGGGTGCTGAGATCTTACCAAGGCGTCGGGGGAACCGGGGGAGCCCGGGCGCAGGTCGCCGTTGAGCTCATACTCCTCAGTGCCCGACTCCATGGTGCGGCCGCCCGGGCCGCCTAGCACACGGCCTGAGCGCGCCCGCGCCTCCGCCACGGGCTAGGGCTGTACGCCCGCCCCGCTCCGCCCCGCTCCGGCACGCCCCGCCCCCGGCACGCCCCGGCACGCCCCCACCCCCCACCCCCCCGCACGGCCGCCCCCGGACTCCGCCTCCACCCGGGGCGGGTCCCGGCCTAGAAGCCAGCTGCTAGAATTGCGTCTGGCCCGGATAACATAACTCCTTCTTGATTTCCCCAATTCTCAGGCTACTTCACGATGGCTAGGAAAAGCAGCCCAGCGCCTGTCCTTGCGATGACATCGGGGCCCCCAGGAACCCTGTCTCAAAGTCGTTGGTCAAGCGGGGGGTGGGGGGAGGCCCTCTAAACTTTGAACATGAACACTTGATCTTTTTTAAAGTGAGGCCAAGGGCGAGCCCATGCTGCCCCATGGTGAGGTTTTTCCCTTGGGGAGGATGCGCCCTGAGGCTGTAAGTCTGTCCCTTCAGGGAAAAGGAAATGGAAACTCAGGAAAAGGGTGTCAACGGTTAATCCAGGCTTTCTACTCTAGGACCCTCAGCCGTTTTGCCTGGAGAATGGAGATACATATGAGGGAGGGCCTCCTTTACAGACCAGAGACTGAGAGAAGCAGAAGGGATTGCTAATGTGGCAGCTTTAGTGTCCAGAAGGAGCTGACATCATAGCCCAGGATCCAGGGATATTAGGCGTTTGGTTGGCTACTGCTTTCCTTAGCCCAATGGACCTTTGTGTCCCAGTTCCATGTCTTGAGAGTTCTCCTGGCCCAGGAAGCTAGGTGGAGTGGGGAGGTGATGGGATGTTGTCGTCCAAGGAGACACACCAGATACAGGAGTGTAGGCCAGCTTCTTCCCGACCCTGACTTCCCTCTCAGGCCCCATGCTTTGCCTGGGCTCAGGAGTGCCACGTCACATGTGAGCATTCTCTCCTGGTGTCTCCTAGAGTCTCAGAAGGCGTAAGCCGACTATGGGACTCTTAGAGAGATTATAAGCCTACCTTATAATTATAATACCATTCTGTGACTGAGTGGCTCATCTTTCTATGCAACTTCTTGCCAGCTTGTCTTAGCATAAGACTGGAGTTTGAAGCCAGGCGGTGGTGGCACACGGCTTTAATCCAAGCACTTGGAGGCAGAGACAGGAAGGTGTATGTCTGAGTTCAAGGCCAGTCTGTTCTACAGAGCAAGTTCCAGGACAGCCAGGGCTACACAGAGAAACCCTGTCTCAAAACAAAAACAAAAACAAAATAAAAAAAACAACAAAAAAAAGATACCTGGGTTGAAGAGATTGTCTTAGTAACTAAGAGCACTGGCTGTTCCCTCGTAGCAGCTCACGACCGTCTTTAATTCCAGTCCCAAGGGATCTTACATTCTCTTCTGGCTTCTGTGGGTACCAGACATACATGCAGGCAAAGCTCCCATCTACATAAAATAAAATAACAAAAAAAATGATCTAAAAAGAAGAAAGAAATGGTACCCAAGGCTGTCTGTATACCAGGTGCTGTTGCAGGCACGACAGGCTGGAATCAGACAGCAGAAGCCTGCTCTGTGGAGCAATCAGACACACATAAGAGGTCTGGAGGCCAGCACTTTGTGAAGCCTGGTGCCACACTTCCTAAGAGCAGGGCTAAGGGTTGAGGAGCGCTCGAGAGACGCCTCAGCAAGCAAGAACCCTGTTGTTCTTGCAGAGGACCCGAGTTTGATTCCCAGCACCACACTGGATGGGTCACAAACACTCCGGCTCCAAGGGATCCGACAACTTCTTTTACACATGCATTGGTGTGATTTTTTTTATTATTTAATAAATAGCAATTATTTGACAATCGACTTGTTTTGTTTGGTTTTTTGCTGTTTTCTGACACAGGTCTCACTATGTAGCACTGGAAACCAGTGCTTGCTCCACACGTGGGCATGGGATGCCCAATTCTGCAGGTTGGTTTCAGAAGTGAGACAGATGGCACAGAAAGAGCCAATCGGTCAAAGGTGTTTGTGAGAAGATGGGGTTTTCCACAGACCCAGCTTCAGGGCCTGATGCTCCGTACCTCTGTGTCACCCGGGGTGACAGGAAGCTAGGGACAGAGACTGAGGGCAGCAAGGGGGTTAGATTCTAACTTGGCCCTTTCTGGCTCTCCCATCTGTCCACTCCTCAATACTTTGTCCATTTGGGTGTCCTGGGGATTAGGGGTGCCAGTGCCTACCCTGGGACGCAGGGAACCTTACACTAAGTAGAGTGTATGAATTCCACAGCCCACAGGTCAGCCTGCCAAGTCCCTGTTGGGCTGGACCCCACACTGGAGCAGGCGTTTGGGAGCACCAGGGCATGCAAGGGCAGCCATGACAAGGCTCGCCTATGATACCTAAGCAAGTTTGAGGGTGTGGCCAGCTGGCTTTGTCTGGCTCTGTCACAGGAGGAAGTCTGAGGTGAGGCTAAAACAGTATGGCAGAAGGGCACTGCAGAGGAAAGCTGTTCACCTCAGAGTGACCAGGAAGCAGACAAACACACAAATGAAGGGTCTGGGGGAAGGTCTACTGAAGCAGAAATTTAAGGGTTCTTTGGAAAGTCAGTTGGCTGGGCCAAACATGTGAAGGAACGTTTTGCTGAAGTGGACACAGGAGAGAGGATGTTCTGCTAAAGCAAGCACTTGAAAGAACATGTGATTAAAAGATCCATTGCTAATAACAGGCGTATATTGGTCCTCCTTACATTGAGTAGTTGAGCTGAATTCATCTGAATGCCATAGAGAGAAGTACACCAAAATCGTCTGGTAGTATACTGCAGTTTCTTGTCACTTCCAAGGACTTGGGCTGGCTGATTGGATATATGTGCTGAGGCAAGGCACATGGAGGACACGTGATGTTTGGAGGGTGAAAATAGGACTCCATGGAGCGATGGAGACAGACCTTGGCTTGCTGGTACAGCTAGCTGTGTAATGCTTGTGGGTCTTGAGTCTTCACTGATCGTCCCTTCCCTGAGAGAGGCACAGCTGAGAACTTCTCCTGGTGTTCCTGTTGGTCCCTCCTGCTGACTCGAGCCAAGGCTGAGGCCTGGCTGTCTCTGCTAGGCTGTGTCACTGCTGTTGCTAACCTGACTCTACCGAAATGGACTGCTGGTGCATCTGTGAGGTGTTTGCAAGTAGACTGAGCTGCCCCTGCTTGCTAACCTGGGAACTGAACTGCCGATTTCCAGACAACACAGATGGGAGTTGCTCTAAAGAATCTTTCTAAACAGGTCCACTTCCCTCCCTACCCAGTATCCTTTCTTTTCCACTACCTGGTTGGTGGTGGGCTACAAGGAAGGTTAAAGTGTTTCAGAACCATCATTAAAAATAGGATTTGAAAAAAATTAAAGTTACAGTTTACCTTTGAGAGGCACACTCCAGCAACCCAGCTCCTCTAAAGAGGCCTCATATCATGTCCATTCTTCTAAGTACCGCCCTCAGACTGCGAATCCACTGATTAAATCAAAGCCCAGGGAATCCAGACACCTCTCAGTACTTAGATGCGCCAGCTGGGGACCAATACTTCACCAAAGGAGTTCCGGAGTGACAATTCATACCTACTTTCTAACCGAGGATACAAGGCCCAGAGAGATTGTCACAGCCTTAGAATTGCCTGAGGTGTTCCCTCAGGCAAGGTGTGGCATGTGGCCTGTCACAGTGGCAGTCACGGTTCCCCACTGAGATCAATGATGCCTCACTGACTATCCACTGGTGCTGGAATCTGTAGTGCTCTCTCTCTCTCTCTCTCACACACACACACACACACACACAAAGTGTGCATGTGAGCATGTGTGTACATGCTCATGCTCATGCCAGGGATCAAACCTGCAGCCTTGTGTGTGTTAGTTAGGCAAATGCTCTGCCATTGGACTACATTGCCAGCCCTGCTGGCAATCCAAATCTGTAATATGCATGCCAGCTGTGAGCAGCCATCCCGAGTCAGTGCCCCTTCCTACTCTTGTGGGCAACTCCATCCAAGTGGGTACTCCAGAAGGTGGGGGGGGCAGTGTGTGTGTGAGTGTGTGTGTGTGTGTGTGTGTGTGGTGTTCTGGCAGGCCTCTGAGATACCATCAGAACCTGTTCAGCCCTTAGAGCCTCTGAGCAACTCCAGCTGAGGGTCCTTAGTGCTATTTCAGAGGGACACAGGAGGACTGTGATGGTGCATTTGAACTGTCATGCTGTGTTGCTACAATTACTCAGTGTTCCACCCCTGGCCTTGGGCAGGGCTTCTTCTCCTCCAGCCTTGTTTCCTCATCTGTCAGTGGGAGAGAGGAAAGGCCGAGGCACGTTGAGCTTTGCTGGCTGGCTGCCCTTCTAAGGGAGTCTGCAGGGGGTTCCCAGTCTGCTGTGTCATCCTTTCTTACCTATGCCCCTCTTCCCTCTGGGCTCAGGAATGTTTACCAGACTTCTCTCTGCTGCCAGGACCAGTCTTAAAGGGACAGTGTCCACTGTATCCCTGCTGCCCATCTGGTTTCAAGGTCTGCTAAAATCCTGAAAGAGTAAGACATCTGGTAGTCCTCCCCTAGATGCTGGCTCTGAGCAGACGGTCCATAGGAGGGTGACCTTTGGAAGTGTCCTCAG
This sequence comes from Apodemus sylvaticus, assembly GCF_947179515.1. Taxonomy (NCBI): domain Eukaryota; kingdom Metazoa; phylum Chordata; class Mammalia; order Rodentia; family Muridae; genus Apodemus; species Apodemus sylvaticus. The sequence goes on from NC_067485.1 coordinate 17,692,798, forward strand.
GAGAGAATCAGAACAGGAAAGGGTCCAGAGAAGTGTGGCTGAGCCCTGTGTGTACGCAAGGCCCACACACAAACATGTCTGCATCTGTTTGCATGAGGGCGCTGAGTCTGCCAATTAGCTCAAGGCCAGTATCTCAGGCTATTTCCCCAGCACTGGGGGACTCATGCTGATAGAAACAGGATGATCTGTGCTGCGCACATGTCAGACACCCTCCCCACTCTGAGCTGTGGGCTTTGGGGTTGTATCCTAGTTGGTAGGTACAGCAGGAATGCTCTGAGAACGGTGTGTGTGGGCCTTGAAGGTTTTGTTTCCAGCCCCTCCCAATGGTACTAACTCCAGTCAGCAGCCCTGCCCTCCTAGCTGCTCTGGGCTGGGGCGATGATTCAGTCAGTGAAATGTTCTCTTTGACAACACCAGGACCTGACTTTAGTCCCCAGTATCCTCATTTTAAAAGCTGGGTACAGTGGTGTGCACTTGTAATCCCAACACCAGAGCTATGGAGACAAACAGATTCCTGGGGCTCCCTGAGTATCCCACTAGCTTAGCCTGCATGGTGAGCCCCAAGTCAGGAAGAAATCTTGTCTCAGAACAAAGGTTGCTAGCGCCTGTGGCCTTAGTAGGACAGAGGAAAGGCACAGGCATTGTCACAGTGAACAAGCCCACAGATGCTACTTCAGTGTAGAAATAGGGTGCCTGTTATCCTTGGTGGCCCTGAGACTGGGGTCCAACCTTGCTAGCTTTGGAGGAGATGGGGATCCCACACACAGGCCTCACATGTCCCTGAACCATGCCACAGAGGCCTCTCTAGGAAAGTTGGAGCCTTCCCTCTTACCCATGTACCCCAGGAACCTGGGTATAATCCTGGAATCTGAGCTCCCACACAGCACAGGGTTGTGGCTTTATGAATGAGGGGCACAGTGGTTAGACAGCCTATGGGACAGACCAGGTCTTCACAAGCAGAGAGTGCTATTCCATCTCACAGAGAGAGAGAGAAAGAGAGAGAGAGAGAGAGAGAGAGAGAGACAGACAGACAGAGAGAGACAGAGAGAGACAGAGAGAGAGAGAATGAGGTCAAGAGTGACCGTGTCATGCCCTAGTGACACTGTTCCTACCCATGCTCTGAGCACAGAGGCAGGAAGGGAGCTGTGGTACCTGGCCCTCAGCCCCACACTCCTGAGTTTAGCTTTATCCATTAATTCTCCCTTCCTGCCAACTAGAAATGAATGTAAATAAATGTAAAGACATTTTAGACTTAAGGGGACCTTGAGCAGGCAAGCCTTGCACAGCAGAGCCAAAGGCAGAAGCGGCCTGTGTTCCTAACAGCTGAAGCCTAGGCTCTGCCCGGCCTCCCCGCTCCCATCTGCCGACTGCCTCACTGTACGAAAAACAAATTATCTTGTTTTGAAACTGCTTAATTTAGTCTTCTTCTGACACTCATCGGTCTAACTCAACTCTAGTTTTAAAGTCTTAACACTGGCTGGGCATGATAGAGTACTTTCTTAGCAAGCACGAGGCCCTAGGTTTGACCCTAGCATCAGATAAAACCAGAACACTGGTATACGCCTGTAATCCCAGGACACGGAAGGTTCAGACAGGAGGATTATAAAGGTCTGTCTGGGATATGTGAGATCGTGCCTTAAAAAAAAAAAAAAAAAAAAAAAGAGGACAGTCAAACTCTTTGAAGGCTTGCTGGGAAATCCCTCCCATGCCTCTGAATAAGCCCTGTCATCTCTGCTCTGCTTTTCCTTTTGTCCCTTTGAGACCTTTCAACCTGTGGGCCCATTGTACTCCTGCCCAGTCTCCAATAGATGGCTGTCACCTGATGGCCATGCACCTGTTCCTTGGGGACCTCCCTGCACCTGGGTATGGGCCTGAAAACACTGTGTTTGTGTGTGCGCGGATGCTGTATGCCACCCCATCCTGACCAGCATCTGACCACTGTCAGTCTGGAAGGGAAGGTCACCTTAGAGCTCAGGTGCCATCCACTGTCTGGTGTCTGTCTGGGGCATGGCCTGGCTACATCCTCTATTCATCCCCTAGGCACGATGCCAGGTGTCCCTTGGCCCAGGCAGTGATCAGCAAACCACTAATGACAGAGGCTGCCTGGACTCCTTATTCTTGGCCCCCACATGGACCGCACTGAGGTCCACCAAGCCACTGGTCAGAGAGTGTGGGAGTGAGGGCGGCAGGCTGGCGGGCGGGGGGTGGTGGGGGTAGGTGGCCTGTGGCTTGGCAAAGAAACATCTGCAGGCAGGTCATCTCTCCTTGCACCTCCTGCTTTTCTTCTGATGGTGCAGGTTGAGCTGGGCTTTTAGCCACTGGGCCCAGCGTGTCTGGGAGCTGGGGAGCCATGAGGAGGCGGTGCATCCTTAGTAAATGGGCTCTAAGCGAGTGCTCAGTGCTAACCCAATCATTGGGGACCCACAGGAACTGTCAGACACTGATAGGGGACTCTTAGCCAGCTGTTCCCAAGAAGATTCCCAGAGAAGCCTAGGGATACCTGGCTTGGCCTCTGCATACTGTGTTCCTCCAATCCCAGCTCCTCAAAGACTCAACGCACCCATTCCTCTCAACCCTAAATCATTGAGGCCCCTCCACAGATGATGCAGGAGAATGAGGGGGCTTGTTCTTGTTGTGGGTCGTCCTGATGCTGTTTGTGTTATGATGTTAATTTTGCTTCCTCAAGACAGGCTGCCCCAAAGAGGAGAGGTGATTTCATGTGAGCCTTCTCCCCATTATGACTGCTCCAGTGAAGGCTAGAGCCTGTGACTGGGCAGTGGAAGGGAAAGATGGGGCTGGAGGATTTAGAGAGTGGGGGAAGAAGGACAGAGAAAGAGGAGGGGGAAGGAGGATGGAGCAGAACCGCATGGCCTGGAGAAACCACAAGTAGCAAGGGGCGTCATTGCTGGGGAATTGATTAGGATCATGATAGAGCTGCCCAATCTATGCATAAAGCTTGTAAAGATAATAACTGAGTTATATGGTCTTTATATGGGCTTATGGGGTAAGAAATTGCTGCAACATGTTCTCGCCTGACTGCAGCTGTGGAGTGCCCATATTGTTCACATTGATGGCTTTTCTCTTAAATAGTTCAAGGAAGTAGCACTTGCCACTGAGAGCAGTAAGTATGCTACAGGTGAGAGACCCAGGCCTGGCCTGTATCAGATCCAGGCTATGGCCTTTGCTTAGGTAGCTGTGCCTATAGAAGGGGGAGGGGGGACTAAACAGGTGGTGGTGCATGCCCTTAATCCCAGCACTCAGGAGGCAGAGGCAGGTAGATCTGTGAGTTTGAGTCCAGCCTGGTCTACAGAGAGAGTTCCAGGATAGCCAGGGCTACACAGAGAAACCCTGCTTCAACCCCTCTCCCCACAGAAAGAAGGGGAGACCTGAGACTTGAAGACTGAGGTTCAGCCCAGTGGCTTCAGTCTATTCTGGGCTACCTGCCTACCATATCCAGTTGCTTGGACCCACACCACCATTCTTTCTGCCTCCTCTATGAACTGGTATGCTCCTCAGCCCTGAGGATGTCCAGTTTTAGGCTCCCACAGAGCCCCCAGTAAGATAGGGCTTTGGTCCAAGGCTGTGGATCCCTACTGCCATCCTCTGTCTCTCTGCTGTGGCAAGGACAAGATAGGGGCCAGCTGTGTGTTTTATCTACCATGGGAATGCCAGCCACCCTTTGCCTAGAAGCATGTCTTTCTTAACTGGCCTCTGATTTGGTCTATGGCTTTCAAACTCAAACACACTTCAGGAGTAGAAGACCCCTACCACTGCCGGTAGTGGGGACAGCACGCCGGGCCCTGCCCAGCCGTTATTCTCAGTCATGTTTGGAAAAGTCACTCTGAGCCACTGCACAGCCTCAGCAGCCCCAAGGAGGAGGAGGAAGGCTCAGGCTGTAGATTTGGTTAAGGGACAGAATGGGGGAAGGGCAGGTGTCCTCTATGGTGGACCATCAAGACTCTTGGGTGTGGACTGTTTGAGGTGAATAGGTGTGAAAGTGCTGTCCTTGATTCTTTACTGCCTAAGATCTGCAAAGGAGGAGGTCTAAGGAGATTACCCCAAGCTTCACAGGCTGGCTGACACCCTTGAATCCAGGCTGGTGTAGCCTGGATAAGCGTGACCATCTTGGGATGATGGGACATTTAGCCTCGTTAACAGGCAATGCTTGCACTGTCACCACACGGACTGAAACATGACTGCCAGGTGAGGAGCAGGGAGCTTGGCCTTTAGTGTGCCCTTTGTCCTATGACCTTCGTGTCACAATGAACCTGCTCACTAGAAAGGTCACAGCTCAGGGCTTTCTGTTTCATTTCTTTTCCTCACCCCTGGGTTCACAGAAGACTAGGGAGCTGACAAAGTCTGAAGAAGTGGATATGGAGGAGGCTCTGGGGTCTCAGGAAGAGTTTCCAGAGAAAGTCAGGTATATAGATAGCCCTGCAGCTCAGGAGGGGGCAGAGCAGGCCTGATACAAAATACTGCCCATCCGGTCTGTGGGTGTTGCCTATGTTCTGTGGAGCTGCCTCTGGGCGGCTCCCCAAAGGCCACGTTTCCTGTCCTTGGCTCAGATGGCGTCGGCTGGCAGGGAGCCTAGCCCAGCGGGCCTGTTGCTGGGCATCTCCTGAGTGGATAAGAACCTCCCAGCACAAAGGGGCATTTATAGGCACGGATGGCATGTCTCCATGTGAACACAGGGAGGACAGAAATAGCCTTTCACAGAGCACCAGCAGGGCTGGGCTCGCCTGCCCTGCACCGGGGCAGATTTCCAGCTCCGTCTTCAAGCTGAACAAGTTGTCTGGGGTCAGTCGTGAGATTCCTGGTTCCGAGGAGGAGACTCCCTGTCACCTTAGACTGAGATGGTGGAAGGTATAGAAACAGGAGTTTGGAGAGAAAAGAAATGAGAAAAGGGGAGGGGAGAGAGATGAGGACCCAGGTCACACCTCTAAGACGTTGGGTGGGGTCTGGGGACTGCCCTACCTCACCTCTCCTCTCACTAAGCTGGAGCTGGTGTCTCACAGTCAGGGTGTGATTTCAGAGTCCCTGATGGTGCCACCTTCCGTAGATGTCCAACTTGGTCTGCGTTATTTCTTCTCCATCTTCTGTCCCTCTGAGTACATCCAAAAAGAATGATATTGTTAGTAGGGCAGTGGTTCATGGTTTTAATCCCAGCTTTCAGGAGGTAGAGGCAGAGGCAGGTGGATCTCTGAGTGAGAGGCCAGGCTAGTGTACAGAGCGAATTCCAGGACAGTCAGGGCCACACAGAGAAACCCTGTCTCAAAAACAAGAACTAAACCAACCAAAAAGAAAAGAATGATGTTCCCTTTGATGCTACAGACTTGGAAAGTAGGGAGGAAAGGGGGTTCAGGGTTCTGAGGCGGCTGGGGCAACACATCAGTAGAGGCAAGAATCAGATTGTGTGTGTGTGTGTGTGTGTGTATTCTGTCCTTGGTTCCTCTTCTTAGAAAGCTACCAAGATGAGTCAGGGATGGGAGAGGGGAAGTCCACCCTGAGGAACTTCCAGAATGATTGTCATTTCCCAAAAGTCATACCTCTAGCCACTGTGGTTGGACTGAGTTTCCACCTTTTGTGTGTGCATATTCATATATATGTATGTATGTATGTGCATGTTATAGTGGCTAGATGTCAAAATCATGTGTTATTTCTCAGGAACTGTCTATGTTGTCGTCATCATCATCATCATCATCATCATCATTTTGAGACAGATCTCTCATTTGCCTGGGCCTTTCTAAGTAAGTTAAGCTGGCTGGCTACTGAGCTCAGGGATCCACCTGACTCTGTCTCCATGGTGATAGGATTGTAAATCCATACCAGTATCCCTGGTTTCTTCCTTCCTTCCTTCCTTCCTTCCTTCCTTCCTTCCTTCCTTCCTTCCTTCCTTCCTTCCTTTCTTCCTTCCTTTACTTGGGTTTGGGGATCAAACTCCGATTCTGGTCCTTGTAAGGTAAGCATTTAACTTCCTGACCTATGTCCCCAGGCTCCTTTGTGCTTTTAATGAGTACCACACAATGACAATCAGATCCTAACACATGCAACCCAGGAACACATCCCAGCCATGGCCAAAACGCAATCCATCTGTTATGAATTTTATAGTATCTGTGTGTTTAAAACCAACACTGACACAGTGTCCTGGAGAGATTAATAAGTCACTGAGTTGTTAGAAACAGAGGTTGGAAACTTAAAGGTTTGGCTGGTAGAGAGTCTCTTTTTCTTCAACATGAACAAAGGTTTGTGATAAGGCGTCTCCCAGGGTTGGGTCTTCACGGGCTTTTGTAGAGTCTAACTTCTGCCCTCAAGGTGGCTGTAAGCATAACAACCAAGGAATAATAGGTTTCCAAGAGTGGGAGTGACTTAAGCACACTGAATTATATATTATATTCACTTGGTGGGATATTGGGACAGTCACTGATCATTGAGGCCAGGCACCAACATAGATGCATGTTTACAAAAGACTCCAGAGAAAAGACAGGCTATCTAAGCCCCTGTGATTATTGTGGGTTTACAGAATGTCTGTATGAGACTGGGAGTGGACAGGACAAGGGATTGTTTTCAATATATCATCTGTCTATCAGTTTATCAATCTATCAATCAATCTATCTATCTTTCTATCTATCTATCCATCCATCACCTGTTATCTATCTATCCATCCATCCCATCATCCACGTATCATCTACCTATCTATCAACTATCTATCTATCCATCCATCCCATTATCCAGGTATCATCTACCTATCTATCAACTATCTATCTATCTATCTATCTATCTATCTGTTTTGAGATGGCATCACAGCCTAGGTTTACCTCAAATTCACCATCCTCCTGCCTCAGCATCATGCCACCAAACCTGGCCAAGTCATAGTTTCCTTTCTGTGTGTAGTATGTGTATAGTACATGCATCTATGTTTGGGGCGTGTGTACACCACAGGGCATAAGTGAGGGTTCGATGGTCCTCACCTTCTGACTTGCTTGCCATGAGGTCTGTGGCAGACAAGTTTACGGCTGCATACGTCTGGCTAGTGGATCCTTGACCTTCCTGGGATTCTCATCTCTGCCTCCCATCATGCCATGGGAGCACTGGAATCATAGATGTGGGTTCTGGGGGAATCCAAACACAGATCCTGACACTTTCGAGTCAAGTGCTTCATCCACCGAACTGTCTCTCCCCTGCTCCCCACCCCCACTGTGTCTTTTATAAACGTTCCCAGAGCTTGATTTAAATATATGCATACTTAATTTTTTTTCTTATTATAAAAGCATGTTCTCTGCTAGAAAACTTAGAAAACCAAAGTGAATGAGAAGGAAAAATACTCCTACCCAGAAATAATAAATGTCCTCATTTGTCGGCAACTGTGTGCCACTGGGCCAGGGAGCCGCCCGTCCTCTGCAGTGTTTACGTCTGCTCCTGTCCCTTGGCACCCATGGGACTTGATCTTGGTGCCCCAGGCCTGTTTGTCCGCTTGGCTGCTGCTCTTCAGGTAGTTCCTCCCGCTCCTGGGGCCACAGCATCCCAGACATGTTCCTCCCGCAGTGGGTAACAAAAGCTCCCAGAAGCACATGAGGAGCATGTGTGTGTGTGTGTGTGTGTGTGTGTGTGTAGTGACAGCGGGGAACCAGCCACAGTTACTGCTGCCAGCTTTCAGCTGATACAGAAAGACAGGTGAGCTGAGCGAGCCCTTTCCCATGGGGCAAGGGGCTGGGTGCGACATCTGCTCATCTGCCAGCAAACCCGGAAACACATCTTCTCATCTGCTTCCTGCGCCTTCTGACAAGGATCCGTTGCAACGCAAGAATCTTTCTGTAGCTGCCACTTTCTCCCTGAACCGTGTATTATGGCTGCATCTTTCCAAGTCAAACATTTATTTTTTGAGACAGGCTCTCACTGTGTAGCTGAAGCTGACTGCCAATCCGCTGGCTTTTGCCTCTCAGACCTTGCATACAACCATAGACAACTCTATTTTATTCTATTTGATGGTCACTCCGTGGCTTATCCAACCTGATTGTTATTGTAGTGTCTATTTCCATCATGTCTTCTAAAAATGATGTAGCTAACTTCTTTTGGTAGCTAACTCTGTGAACATATTAATTTCCTTTTTTAAAAAATCTATTTATTTATTTACTTATTTTATGTATATAAGTACACTGTCTCTCTCTTCAGCTGAGCACTCTTCCAGATGTCCTGAGTTCAGTTCCCAGCACACATGGTGACTCACAACCATCTGTGAGGGGGTCTGGTGCCCTCCTCTGGTGTGTCTGAAGAGAGCAACGGTGGTGTATTCATGTATAAAATAAATAAGTAAATCTTTGAAAAAAACAAAACAAACAAACAAACAAACAAAAAACCACCACTGAGCCATCTCTCCAGCCCCAAGAATTAATTTCTAAAAGCCGATTATTGATTTGGTGGTTGGTGGTTCTTTCTCCTGTACTCACACCCAGTGGGATCTTCCCTTGGAGTAACTTGGGGCTGGCTTGTGTGGCCAACACGACCCAGCAGAGGTGACTCAGGAAGCCCGGAGGAGGCCCACGTGAGGCCAACAGCTGCACTAACTTATCCTGAGTAAGATTCTCCCGGAAGGCAGAACCTCAGCCTGACCCCACTGACTGCAGCCTCTGTGAGACTCCAGCCAATCCCGAGGGAATCTGTGTTCCCGCCTCTTTGAGACTCCAGCCAATCCCGAGGGAATCTGTGTTCCCTTGGCAGCCTGGAGCGCAGGCACTTGCTAGTGCCCTGTGGCTGCAGGTGATGATAGAACAGCGGCCATCGCAGCATCCTGTGAAGGACTCAACGAAACAGCTGGGAGGAAGACCTATGTCTGGCAGCCAGCAGCTCTGAGGGGAAGGGTCAGATACAGACGGGAGACTGTGCAGCCCCGCTCTGCCTGTGCCCTCATCCCCAGGGGAAGCTTGGGGCAGAGCGTGGGCTTACTGCTGTAGGTGGTTGTTTTGTCTGTATGTCAGCCTTTGCAGCATGTGCATTCCTGGTGCCTTTAGACCCCAAGAGAAGGTGTTGGATGTCCTGGAACTAGAGTTAGAGATGGTTGTAAGCGGTCGTGCTGCTGCGAGGGAGTGCGCCTGGGTCTTCTGGAAGAGCAGCCAGTGCTTTTACCGTGAGCCACCTCTCAGCCCCCACTACTTCTTCTTTCATCCTTCTCCTCTTCCCCCTCCCCCGTCCCTTTCCTTGTTTTGGTACCAGGCACTGAACGGAGGGTCAGTCGTACTAGGCAAGGGCCCTGCCACTGCACTACACCACAGCCCACCTTCCCACCCTTGTGCTCAGGCACGTCTCATCAAGTTGTCCAGGTTGCTCTTGAACCCATGACACTCCTGCCTTCGATGGCGTAGCTGGGCTTACGGGTGTTTGTCACAGGCCTGTCATTCACATCTCTTTGTGGTGCCTAAGTTTAAAAACTTGGTTTTTCAAGTCTTTACATTATTGACACATCTTTTTCTGATGCACGGTTTAGAAATCCTTTTCCCAGTTCTGTACCCCAGCATCCCACCCCTCCTTTCCCAAGAGGCTGAGACCGGCATCCTGCTTGCCTGCCGTCTCTCATTTTCTTTTTCTTTTCTCTTCCTTCCTTCCTTCCTTCTTTCCTTTCTTTCAAGCTTCTTCTTCTTCTTCTTCTTCTTCTTCTTCTTCTTCTTCTTCTTCTTCTTCTTCTTCTTCTTCTTCCTCTGCTTCTTCTTCTTCTTTTTTTTTTTTTTTTTGTCGCGACAGGGTTTCTCTATGTAGCCCTGGCTGTCCTGGAACTCACTCTGTAGACCAGGCTGGCCTTGAACTCAGAAATCCACCTGCCTCTGCCTCTCAAGTGCTGGGATTAAAGGCGTGCACCACCATTCCCCAGCTTGTATTACTCATTTAATATATGAGTACACTGTTGCTGTCTTCAGACACACCAGAAGAGGGCATCAGATTCCATTACAGATGATTGTGAGCCACCATGTGGTTGAACTGGAATTGAACTCAGGACCTCAGGAAGAGCAGTCAGTGCTCTTAACCACTAAGCCATCTCTCCAGCCCTTCTCTCATTTTCTTAATGGTGGCTTTTGATAACCCAAGCCTTGAATTTCATGAAGTCCAGTTAACCACATTTCAGGGTTGCACTTTCCAGAGGCCTCTATCCCCTGTTGGCAAAGGCTGGCCAGGCCCAAGAGCCTGCTGGAGGCGCCAAGGTCCCGCAGTTCCTTCCCGCTGAGCGCTTCGCCAAGCTTGACCAGCAGAGGGCGCTGAGGCGCTGCGGGACACGGGGCTCCTCTGAATTCCAGAGGACTTATGCTCAGTGCTCAGTGATGCTACTGATCTCTAGACCCTTTCGTTTTCCCATAAACCAAAAGCTGGCCACAGCCCCAATCTGCTTACTTTCTGTTTCCCTGGTTCTGACCACTCTAGAGACCTCATTTCAGTAAAGCCACACATTGTGCAGCTCTCCTGGAACTGACTTCTCCCCAACCCCCACTGTGTCCACACAGCCGACCAAGTCAGAGTGGACATCTGGACTTCGTTCCTTTTCCGGGTTGAATAGCATCCGGTCACGTGAATAGACAAGTTGCTTACCTCGTCATCTGCTAATGGACATGTGCCCTGTACCAGTGCCCTGACTGTCATGCACATGGGCGGACAGTACATACTTACTACCCAGCGAGTGCAGAGGTGACAGTTGGGGGTTACCCCTCCCCACTGGCACCTGCTCAGTGTTAAGACAGAGTGAAGCTCAGATTGACTGGGAAAGGAACCCTCCAGAACCTGCACGCATGCTTAGAAGTTTGCTGGTGCTAGGCTGCGGTGACATCTGTGACTTCTGTGCTCCCTGTTCCCACCCCACCTTTCAAATGTCTCTTACAAAGCACTCACTCTGACAGCCCTGGACTAAGGCTCAGTCAGACCCTGGGCTGGGATGCTGAGGATACCAGTTCCCACACCTGGCACCCTGTCCACGCTGTAGGCTGCCGTCCAACATTTGGGCCTCCCACACAGCCCATTTTCCTGTGGAGCTGTTCCTGTCACTGGCTGCCATTCTGTTGGCACCCAGAGGGCTTGCCTGCCACCCAAACAGCAGATGGCCGGGAAAAGAGAGCTAGTGCACATATCACCCAGAGGAAAAAAACGAATGCAATGGGCAGACCGTGTGGTCAGGGAGGCGTGTGGCTGACACATGGCTTCTTGTTAGGGGATGCCCAGTGCCAGCTGGGACCGCCATTGTGTGGGCAGTGTGGCCTTTGAAGGTTGATGGCTCGTGACCCCACGGGGCCTGAGCTGCAGTGCCGGGGGTGGGGTGCAGGGGGGCTGTGTAGGATTTTATGTTTCCTTGTCTCTTTGTTTCCTAGGCTTGCAGGATTCCCAGAGATACAACCCTTTCCAGTTCTGGTCATAGTTGTGTGACTTGGTCATATGCTCAGCTGGCACATTAGAGGAGCCAGGCCCCGGGCCAGGCACTGCATACACTGTGCCATTCAGGGCCCGGTGTGACTGTGAGTGTGGCAAGAACGAAGCATCAGTTCTCAATAAGACAGACATTTCTTCCTCGGCATAAAAACCATGCTGAGGTTCAGGACAGGCTTGGGGTGGGAATACCACATCCTCAGAACTCACTTTCCTCTCTTCCTGCTTGGCTAGACTCCATAGATAGCTCCACCTCCTGCCCCCACAGCTGCTTGTGTTCCAACCATCTAGCTTTCATCCCAGTCAGCAGCGAGGAATGGGAGCCAGAAAGGCACCCCCCCCCCGACTCTTGGAGCTCTTTAGAACTTTCTAGATGCCCTTCCTTACATCTGGCAGCTCTGCCTAGCTACAAGAGACTTTGGGAGCTGCAGTTTCTATTGCAGTTGTGTTTTCAGCTGAAGTTGAGGTTTTCTAGGTCTCAGGAAGAATGAAATGGCCGTTGAACCACCTCTATGACACAGCCCTGTTTTTAACCAGTTCTGGTAACGTCTGAAGCTTATACCTTACACACTCAGCATAGCCCAATTATACAGCACGAAATTCCGTGGTCTATTGTGAAACTTGTTCCCAGAAGTCAGTGCGACCAAAGGCTACGGAGTGCAGTGGGTCACTAGGTGGGCCCAGAGATGCCATCACTGGGAGCAAGTTCAAAATGTCTTCTGCCCTAGAACTTTAGATCTGGAAAGATCCGTGTGTGCTCAGCCGTGATCTCCAGGGGTGGGAGCAAGTTCAAAATGTCTTCTGCCCTAGAACTTCAGATCTGGAAAGATCCGTGTGTGCTCAGCTGTGATCTCTAGGGGTTCCCCACGGACCCTAGAGCTCTCTCCTGCAGGTCTCTGTCCCCATCACACTATGGAGATCCATTGCTTGTGCCGTCTGCCTCACGTGTCCCCTTAAACAGCACTCAGCCCAACAGAGCTCCCTCCCCCTTTTCTCTTCCCCTCCCCTCCCCCTTTTCTCTCCCGCTCCCCTCCCTTCCTCTCCCTTGGCTCTTTCCCCCTCTTTTCTCTTTGCAGTATTGGGGTCCCAGGGCCTCCTGAATACTAGACAAGCATTCTACTGCTGAACCACACCCCAAGGTGATTCTTGGCAGGTGCTACTCCCTGGGGGTTGGGGGGAGGGTTCTAGGTAGATGCCCTAATGCCGAGGCAACCCAGCCTCTCTTTGGGTGTGTGTGTGGGGGGGGGACTTTTAATCAGGTGCTCTACCACTGAGCCACAAATGCCCTTACCTCCTCTTCTTCTTCTCCTCCTTCTCCTCCTCTTCCTCCTCCTCCTCCTCCTCCTCCTCCTCCTCCTTCTTCTTCTTCTTCTTCTTCCTGAGACAGGGTTTCTCTGTGTAGCCCTGGCTGTCCTGGAATTCACTCTGTAGATCAGGTTGTCCTTGAACTCAGAAATCCACCTGCCTCTGCCTCCCAAGTGCCGGGATTAAAGGCGTGCGCCACCACTGCCGGCTTCCTGTTTTTCTAATAGACAAGTTGCAGGAGAATTCTCATGGCACATGGCCCGCCCACACTTGATAGTTTTCGGCGTTCTCACTGAACCATGCCCGTCACCAGATGCAGGATGTGTTCAGCATCCTCCGTTTCAACTTCATTTTTGGAATAGCCATATCAAGTGACTGTTGGATTCTAAATGACTCCACCTGCTCAGCCCCCACCTCTCCAATGCAAGCACGGTTATTTTTGAATTCAGGTCTGTTTCTTCCCGGAGTCTCTCCCTGCAAATGTGTGAGTCAAACACACAGAGAAATGTTCTTTCCATGTGCATGGATGAACGGAAGGCCTTCCTCACACTCCTGGATTTTCGCATCCTTCCTGAGGGCTTCTGCCTGTTTTTCAGGGCCACCTGGATGGCCCCTGCGCGTCCTGCTTACTGGGACAGGACCAGGAGGCTCACAGTCCCCTCTTCTAGTTTTCCCAGCTATCTGCTGCAGAAAGGTGACTGGCATTTTCCTTCTCTTGCTCCTCTAGACCCCTGACCCACATGTCAAGGCAATAGCCTCAGGCACTGACCTGGACTCCTTCTGATGCCCCTCAGCTAACTATCTCAGGGGCCCAGGATTCTCATGAGGATGGTGTCTCTGTTTTCTAATCACAAAAAAATGTTTATTGAGCAGATAAATGAATGGATCACTCAGTTCTGTTTAGTACTTCTTGGACCTTAGGCATTTAACTTTCGTGAGCCTTTAGCTTTTTCCTCTGTGGAATGGGGACATAAATCCTTATTTATCTACTAAAGGTGATATGAGGTTGATATTTGAAACTGGGGATGGCCTGGGGACATCTTAGAGAATTCTCACTGCTTCTTTTCTTTCCCATCTAGGAGCACAGAGGCCACTTTGTCAAGTCCTAACCTGAATGGCCCTGAGCTGGGCGGTCCTCTTGCGGTTGGAAGGTTCCAGCCAGGCCCCACCTCCAAGGATGGGACAGCAGGGTCTGCAATACCTGAGGCTGCCGGAAGAGGTCGCAGCGTATCGGGCTCTGAGGACTCAAGGGCACCCTAAGGTTGAAAAGGAGAGAGGGCAGAGAAGTTCACTGCAGGGGCAGCAGAAATCAGGTAAAAGGTTTATCATGCACAAGCAATCAAAGGGGAGAGGAGCACAAACTGGACTCCATCAAAATATAGAACGTTTGAAAAAGAAACCCACAGAAGAGAGACAGTATCTGCAAATCTAATATCTGATAAGGGATTCATAGCAGGGTTTTACAAGGAACTCACAGAACTCAACACCTGGACGCCCTAAACAGCAGATGTCGGGACAGGGGCAGGGCAGCAGAGTTGAGTGACAGTGTGAGCGGTTACAAAGTTTCTTCTCTGTTTGACGGGTGAATTGGCTGAAAACAGTACAGCAGAAACTGTAGCCATGCGGACTGATGATTCTAGGGAAATCATCAGGAAAGTAACACAAACAACATTGTGACATTGGATTAGCCTCAAAATGAAAGGTGCAGCGAGCTAACCTGTTAGTGTGACAGCTGGAGACAAAGTTCTCCCAGAACAGAGAGGTGCCAGGGAACTTCTAGAGGATAATTTAGAATAACGTTTTGGGGGTGGGGGTGGGGAGCATTGGATGGCACTTGGCACACATGTAAGAGTCTAAAGACAGCATTCAGGAGCCAATTCACTCCTTCCATTATGTAGTTCCTGAGGAACAAACGCAGGACTTTAGGTTTCTCAGCAATCACCTATACCCACTGAGCTATCTGCTCTGCCCTACAAGGAATGTTTGCTCTTTAGAGCTGGGGACATTGTTTGACAGTGTTCAGGCAGAGATCACTGTTGAAATGGCCTTATAGGAAACTTCTTATTCTGCCAACTTTCAGAAATCTATCATCTTGTAAATAAATTTCCATGCCTCCCTCTTATAATAAACTGATGGTACCTATACTAATGAAACACGTGCACATGTACACACACACATACACACACACACACCCCTCAAGAAACAAATCCACTTGAGGATAGAGGATCCGAATAAAAGAACAGCTTCAAGGAAGATATGTAAATTGACTTGGCTTGGGGGTGCAGGGTGGAAAGAAGCTGGGTATCATTAGTCACAGAACAAACAACTCAAAACCACAACGCTACCACTTCACAGATGGCAGAACAACCAGAATACAAACATAAATAAAAAGGACGTGTCAGCGAGAGTGCAGAGAAATGGAGCCCTTGGCATTGCTGCGATAGTGTGAAATGGCAGAACCTCATAGTATTTAATACTGCCTGGAAGGTCCTCAAAAGGTGAAATGTAGAAATATCTACTTCGACCGGGCAATGTGTGTGTGGCATAGTCCTTTAATCCCAGCACTCAGGAGGCAGAGGCAGGCAGATCTCTGTGAATCCGAGGCCAGCCTGGGCTACAGAATAAGTTCTAGGTCAGCCAAGGCTACATATATATTTAAGTTTAGAAAAACAAAAACCAAACCAAACCAAACCAACAAACAAAAAAGACAAAAAACAAGCTATGAAAATATTTATTGTTGCCAGGCAGTGATGGTACACATCTTTAATCCTAGCACTTAGGAGGCAGAGGCAGGTGAGTCTCTGAGTTCAAGGCCAGCCTGGTCTAGTCTACAGAGTCCCAGGACTACATAGAGAAACCCTGTCATGACCCTCCCCTGCCCTGAATTGCAGGTTTATTCATAAAGGATCAGAAAGAACAAAGAATAGAAATAACTTAGGGTCTTCATAATGTGGTGAATGGTTGCACAGAACGTGGTCTATTCAGCTTTGAAAAAGCACTGAAGTTCTGATGTTTTATTGTTGAGTCTGGATGAAACCATGTGATCTGGAAGAAACTGAATGGAAAAAAAAGTGTTGTGATTATAAAAAGATAAAGGGGTAAAAGATGGGGGTGTGGTGAGGTGTGGGGGAAGGGGGTGCCTCAGCAGGCCCATGCCAAGACATCCCTTCCCTGCCAAGGACCAATCACATAATGGTATAGCATAGAATAGAGTTTATTTAGGGCACGGGGAGAGGGATTAAGAGGGGAGCAGAGGCAGAGAAAGGCAGAGAGAAGGAGATTGTAGAGAAGTAGAGGCCAGCCATGACCATGTGGAGAGAGGGGGAAAGGGAAGGGGAAGAAAGGGGAGCAAGGGGGCAAGAGGGAAGAGAGAAAGAGAGAGGAGGGGCAAGCAGCCCGTTTTATAGTGGGCCAGGCCCACCTGGCTGTTGCCAAGTAACTGTGGAGTGGAACTTAGACAGAATCCTAATAAAAAGAAATGAAAAAGAAAAGATGTGATTGACCCTGGGTTTGATGGAGGAGACATTTATTGTAGATAAAAGGTAGAACATAGCCAGAGGCAGAGCCGTCTGGAGCGTCCAGAGAGTAAAGATGACCCTGACCCAGGCCGCGTGAGGAGATGGGGGAGGGGAGAGAGGAGAGGAGCTGAGGAAGGGTAGCTGAAAAGAGGCCAGGTAGAAACCCAAAAGGATTATATAGGGATGGACAGCTGGAGGACAGGCAGCCCAGCCCCTAGGCTGAAGGAATTTAGGGTAGGGGGCAGAGTATGCCAGCCATACTCTGTAACAGGTAGGGACTGAGGAATGCTGGGAGAACCTAGTGACCAGTACCCATTTTGATACGTTAATGGGCCCTCAATTAGCCATTTGTCCTGGGTTTAAGACCTAACAGAAAGCAGAAACAAAAACTAGGTTGTGTGGTCAATTTACATGAATTGGTCAGTACTGGGAGTTCCAATCAGGAAGGAAGTCCGGAGCTGCTGTAGAGTCCAGGAGAAGGGGAGGGGAAGCTAGCTCACCATTACACATGCTTTGGTCTTAGATAGTGGTGATGGTTGCTCAACCTTGTGAATGTCATATAACCCAGTGAATTACTTTCTTTGAAAAAACACAGTCTGCCAGGTGTGGTGGCGCTTGTCTGTAATCCTAGGGATTGGAAAACTGAGACAAGAGGATTTTGATTTAGAGGGCAGCCTGGCCTACATAGCAAGCCCTTATTGTCAGATATACTTAGTGACGTCTGAATTATGTCACCATCATAAAAAGACCCGTTTCATGTAAGAGCGCATTGGCTCACTTCCTGGCCGCACTGGACTTCTGGAAAACCTCAGTATGATGGTCAGCGTTTGTACCCAATTTCCAGAGATGTTCCTCTTCCCTTCCAAAGCCTGTTTTCTTTTGTAGCATGCTGAGAGGCTGCAGCCAGGGACTGACAGGGCAGTTGGGACAGCTTTATTCCCTGTCTTAGGGCTGGATGTGGAACAATCGCACAGGAAGACCATCTGGGCAGTTGTGTGTTAGGGTCTGGGGAGGGGCTTCGCACACCTGCTAGAGGCTAGACCCCACAATGCTCACAGAACACAAGCAAATTCTTTATGTGTGTGGAGTGGGGTGGGGTGGGGGGGTAGGTATTCGTGTCATGGCATACTTGGAAGACAACCTTGGGTGGTGGTCCTCCTCTTCTGCATTGTCTGAAGCAGGGTCTCTTGGCTGTTGGCTGCCTGTGCATATACCTCAGGCCCTGGCACTTCAGGGAATCTCCTGCTTTTGCCTAACAGTTCTATGCATGGGTGCTTGGATTACAGATGCATGCTTCTGCAACCTGCTTTTACACGCGTCTAGAGAGTCAGGCCTCGCACTCTCACGGGAAGTTCTTTAACCCACTGAGCCCTCGTGGGTTAACCAACATAGCGGAGGAGTTCTTAGAAGTT
This sequence comes from Apodemus sylvaticus, assembly GCF_947179515.1. Lineage (NCBI taxonomy): Eukaryota > Metazoa > Chordata > Mammalia > Rodentia > Muridae > Apodemus > Apodemus sylvaticus. The sequence continues at coordinate 17,710,427 of NC_067485.1, forward strand.
CTTAGGACTTCAGAGTTGCAGCAGACGCCCTGGAGTGTGACCGGATTCCACTGAGTAGCAGCCCGGGGCGTGGGCTCGGTGGCAGAGTGCGTATGCAGGCACGAATGCTGCTGCTGGAGAGAACAAAAGAAGCCCGCCCGTGTTGCAGCCTGCCCTTCGCAGGCCCACCCAAGGTACCAGCTTTCAGCAGCTTTGCTGGGTTTTGAATCTTGGCTGGCATGAGCCTCCCCAGGGCAGAGGGAGGCCTGTGAAGACGGTCCTGGAGACCGTCCATGTCATAATGCTGTGCCGGGCTGGAGGGAGGGCAATCCCCATCCCACAGGTGGTGGCTGGAGATGGGAGAAGGTGCTGGCATCTGAGCTTGGGCCCCCGCGTATCTCAGTGTGTCATTCATGCCTGCTAATCTGGCCCCTTCCCTCCTCTCCCCACCCCTCTTTGCTGTCTTCTGTCTCTCAGCAGACTGCTGGTTCCTTTTACTTTCTCAGGTCCTGCCTTGCAGATGGGGAGGGGGGTCTCCCCGTTGTGGTAGGTGAGACCTCCCCGTTGATAGGTATGACTGCAGGCGGTCACGGCTCCCATTTTGCTCTAGAAAGGGTGTGGACACAGCTTTAAGATGACCTGAGCTGCATGATCAGGCAGTTTCTTATGGTCAGGAGGTCCCTGTGCCTCCTTCGGGGCAGCTTCCTCAGACACAGCTTGAGGCCCTTTGTGGGACCAGTGTTTGCTAAGCATGGGCTTAGTGAATACGATTGCAGAAGACACACCCAGGTATGCAGCTGAGGAGGGGAACCGGGTAAAGCAATACACTGGGGTCCTGGGGAAGGCGAGGGATCCATCTTTTGTGGGTCAGATGATCTTTTATTGAAATATTTTCTCTTGTTGCTTAAACGTATAGAACACTTCATGGTTTTGCATGTCATCATTGTGCTTTTTCTGTGTGCTGGTGCACATGAGTCCAGGCATGTGTGAATGTCTGTGTGGTGGCCAGAGGCCAACCTGGGGTGTCCTTCCTCAGGAGCCATCCACCTTGTCATTGTGTCTGGGGTTCACTGATCAAACGAGGCTGGCCGGCATCCCCAGTGCCCAGATGATGAGAACACCTCCATGCCTGGCTTTTTCACACAGGTGCTGGGATCGAACTCAGATCGTCATGTTTGTATAACACAAGCACTTTACAAATCCACTTTACATCTCCCTAGCCCGTAAGCTCACACTTTAGCCAGGGATAAAGCTATCTCCTTGGCTGTTCTCTAAGCTGCTCATCTTCTATGGGACAATAGTGCCTGCTCCTGTCTCCTTCCCCCAGCCCACCACCTGCTTTTAAAGTCACCGTGAGAGGATAGTTGCAGACCACGTGTTCTGGGAGCTGTGGTATTGTACCATGACTCCAGACTGGTCCCCAGCACCCGTGGGAGTCTTGAGATACCTTGAGAATACCTGGACCGATGTGTACTCTCCACTGACATTGGTCCACCAGATGGGAAAACCTGTGGCCTCTACCACGAGTGCCAGCTTTGAGGAACACAGGGATGGATGTAGGCAGGCTTGGGTCCCCTTACGCCTGGAGTTGCACCCCTTGGCAAGGGCCTGGTAACCAGTAGAGTAGGGCTGTAGCCAATAGGGGCTGAGAGGCCGTCAAGCCCACGTCCATCACTGTGGCCCAGGGGACAAGGAAGGAAAGAGAGGTCAACAGAGCTCATGTTCTCAGCCGGCTGAGTACAGAAGGAAGACTTGGGGAAATTGGAGTCCTGGCTCCACGGAGATACAATGGCTGAGGCTTGAGTTGCTGAGCCCAGGTTCTGCAGACTTTGCTTTGCTCTTGGTGTGCGAGCCGATCCCAGGCCATGTTTACAGAGGGTGTGCTAGGAGGTAGTTTCCTGAGTTCAGCCATCTCAGGAACGAGTTCCACCTTGCTGGCAGAATCAAAACTGAGTTCGTGTTCCCTGGACCCAGAACACGATTCCTACCTTGCTTCTCCAGGTGCTTCACGTTTGCCTGTCAACCAGTGAAGATGTAAAGAGGGAAGATGCTGTTATCCCGTTATCTAAACTAAGGCACACACGTCGTTAATGTGTTACTCATCTTGACTTAATCGACTCCTTGCTGCTTGTCCACACCTTTGCTCCCTTATCGTTCCAAAATTCCTGGCCAGAGTCCAGGAGGGGACCTGACTGCAAAGGCTGACTCAAAGACCCTGAAGCCAGATGGCCCGGATAAGGTCTAGTCGCTAACTATTGGACAATGCGACAGCCCACCCTGCTCCCGCTTGCTTTGGGCTCCATTCCTATAAAAATGTTGCACAATCTCACTTCCGAGATGTGGTTCAGGTCCCGGCCTGGCTGCCTTCCCTCCCGCACGCATAAAATAAAGATTCCATTCTTAAGCTTCTGGTGAGTTGTCTTGGTTTCCACCCTGACCCCAACTGGTAAACGGAGGCTGCATGACATCTCTTCCTTAGGCAGATGCAATTAGCCTGGCCTGGCCCTGAGGGAGGACTTGGATTTAGGCCCAGAGGGAAAGATCATGATGGACAGCTACCATTTGGCCCTGATTTAGGCTCAGAGGCCATCTGAAGAACTAGCCAGGTCTCTACATATCTGAGACCCAGGAAGATGGAGGCAGAACGATTTGCCTCTAGTTGGCTCAAGTACCTGGGGTTAGGTGCTCTGCTTCACCTGGTTTGGCCTAGGACATCATAATGTTTGTGTGGTAGTAAAGAATGAAATCTTTATTTGGCTTCATCCAAAGAGGTCATGGAAAGAACTTTTGTGTGTGTGTTTTGGGGGGGGGGGAGCTTTGGAGGCAACAAGCATGGAGGACAGTGGAAGGAGAGAGGTTCTAGTAACAACCTCAGTGTCTATCTTCCCTGTCAAGTTATCTGCAATAACTGCATAACAGGGTTGGGAAAGGGTCCCATCCAGTGTGGCTAGATGAAGGGCCAGGACTGACCACATGCACCTCAGAGTCTTCCTTTCCCCACTTCCCTCAGTGAGGAGTGATCACAGATTGCCTCTCTCAGCACACGAGGAACTGTGTCACATGTCCTGAGGGAAGGTATGGTGTCCAGTGTGAGTTTGTGTGTTCCAGTTGTCCTCTCCTGACATGATCAGGATTTTTGCTGAAGTCCGGAGCTCAGGGCAGGGAAGGGTAGAGACAGGTCAGTCTGTAAGAGCAGTTGGCTGGGAAGGGATGGAGGAACAGCCCCTGACCCGGAAATTACCTGACATGGAAATTGCCACTCCTAATCTCAAATTCAATTATCGCATTCTGTGGGCAGTGCTGTGGGGACGGATACTCCCTGCCTCGCTGGCACGAGCTCCAATTGATATAACCTCTCCCAAAGGGCAATCATGGGAGGCCTATCAAAATTACAGATGCATCAGGCTTTCAACTCAATAACCCTGCTTCTGAGGAGTCTTCACAGAGGTTCAGCACAAGCAAGCCACAGACTCACTGCAGACAGGCTGGTGACTTAAACCTCTGACTTTCCAGACAGCAGATGATTCCTAGCCATCCAGGGAACTGGGATCTACAGTGAAGAAGATACCATTAGGACAAGCAGAGGATACTGCCTGTTCTCCCACATAAACAATAGGAGGCAATTAAGGACCAGAGATGGGACTGAAAAGAGAACCTGTCATTCTTGCAGAGGTCAGGAGTTCAGTTCCCAGTACCCGAGTGAGACAGCTCACAATTGTCAGTAACTTCTGTTCCAGGGACACTGACACGCTCTCCTGGAAAAAACAAGTCCTGGTAGATGCCCAGGAGGTAGAAACAGGGGGATCTTTGTGAATTCAAGGCCAGCCTGATCCACATAGTGAGTTCTAGGACAACCGGCCTACAACATGAGACCCAACAACAACAATCACAAAGTCTTAAAAAAACAAAGCAATAGCAACAAAACAGAGGTGGTGCTGTCTGCCAACGGATGTAGAGTGGTCAACTTGAGTGGAGGGCACCAGAAAGAAATCTCTAGTATACTTACTTACCTACTGTGTATTATAGTATTATATTTAACTAGCATGTCTATTAGAAATTTTAACAGCAGTGACACTAATAATCGGAAGATTTCTCCCAGCTTTGCTCCTGCTCTGGGAAATTTTTATAGCAGATGTTTAGTGCTATTTGTTAGCATAGCACAAGGTACAGCTGTGGCTGTCTGTCTGTAAATACCAGAATAGCACACAGGAAGAAAATAGAATCCACATGAACAGCAATAAGTCTTGCTGACGCCCAGTGCATTGTCCTATAGTTCTTTCCTCTGAGAGCACTCTTTTTTAAAATATTTATTTTAGTTTATCTATGTGTGTGTGTGTGTGTGTGTGTGTGTGTATGTGTGTGTGAGTGTGTGTTACACATGCATGCAGGTACCCATGAAAGCCAGAAGCCAGGAGAGGGTGTTAGAACCCTTGAAGCAAGACTTTCAGGCATCTGTAAGCCCCCTGATGCAAGCACTGGGGTCTGAGCTCTGTTTGTCTGAAAAGGCAGTAAGTACTCTTAACAGCCAGGCCATCTCTCCAGCCCTGAGATCTTATCCTTTTGTTTTTTTCAAGACAGGGTCTCACTATGTCACCTTGGTTGTCCTGGAACTCATTATGTTGACCAGGCTGGCCTTGAAATCAGAAGTCACCTGCCTTTGCCTCCTAAGTGATGGAGTTAAAGGTGTGTGCCACCACACCTGCCTGAGATCACGTCTACATCTGCCCCTTCGACTCCCTGCCCCACCCCCGCCCCTATGGACCTGCCAGGAGCCCAACTCAGAGTGTATCAGCTAGTGCTTGCTGTGTAACAAAAGTCTCACTGATGCCCCCAGTGACTTTGGACAAGCACAATTTACTTCAGGTATACTTATACAGAAGGGACATGTGACAGCCACTGTCTGTTTCCTGTACCTTCCCATCCCGGAGCCTTGGCTGAGTATAGGGGCTGAGAGAAATGCCAGTTATGTCAGAAGCTGTTGTGGCCCCCTACGCTCAGATCCCTAGGGATGGAGAGCGTCTTAAAGGTTTCTTTCAGTGAGCTGAGAAGCATCTGCCTCAGAAAGGTACAGCTTAGGGATAGTTGACAAGGTAAAATAAATCCCTCCCACCCCACCCTACCCCACCCCACCCTACCCCACCCTACCATCCTTCCCCCGCCCCCCCCCCCAGCAGGCAGTCAAACACATGGTAATCTACTTCTACCTCAGTGCACAGAAAGTACAATCTATTACCTCTCTCTAAATCACAAACCTACTGCACTCTGACCATTGCCTGGGTTTAGAACTTCTCAAAGAAGTCCTGTGTTCCTTCTGATAAGGAATGTGACAACCCAGCCTTTCACTGGAGCCTGGAACCACTCCCACCCGTTCGGCTTCTTGAATACCTTGGAGTTCACCACGTTGTGATGATATCTTCACCTTCTCTGAGGTAAATTTCTAGAGATGGATAAACGAGCAGAAGGTGAGGCTTTTTGCCAAACTGCTCTTCTAATGAACGTGCGTGCCTGTGGTAGGCAGCTCCTGGCCCTGTTCCAACAAGATGCTGGGCTCATCTGTGAAGACATGGAGGAGCTGCATGCGTGGCCTTAGAGCAGCACCTGGTGAGACCTCGGTGCTGTCTGGGGGCGCTGTGATCCTGGGACTTGTCTGTGCCTGCCCTTCATCTGGTATTCCATTTTCCACTGTGGAGTCACATGAACTACAAGCCTGAAGCTTGTGGTAGTCCTCACCCCTTCACGCCCCTTCCAATGCCTGCAGAGGCCAGGAAGGGGCATCAGGTCCCTCTGGAACTGAAGTTTGGGACAAGCAAGGTGAGTTCTGAGAATTATACTTGAGTTGTCTGCAAGAGTAGAAACCTCTCTTAAGCCCTGAGATATCTCCCCAATAGGAGTTTTCCCTCCTTTTTGGAGCAAACCCCTCCACCAACACCCAGCCCTTCCCACCAAAGGGCACCTGACCCACTCTTCCAATCAAAGCAGTTGAGACCGGCTTATTGTGATTGGCTCAGGGATGGTCACCTGATCTATGTGCATGCGGTTCTCTCTCGGAGCTATTTTGCTGCGCCACTGATTAAGGAGCCTTGTGAGACTTAGCTCTAGGAAGACTCAACGCACCAGGAACCCTTTGAGAAAGAAACTGGAGCAGAGAAGGAAAGGCAGAATCCAGGCGCTCCATTTATGCGCCTGGATCCAACTATACCTGAAACTGCAGCTTCTTAAAGTCTTTATTCCAGGAATCAGTAGTTTCTCTTTTTTAGCTTCAGATGGTTTGTGCCAGTTTTTGTCATATGCAAGTAAGTATCCCTGGATGCATGCCCTTTGAAGGAGGACACAATATTGGCTTAGCAGTGTCTCCACTGGAGAAATAATCCAGGCTAGTTGGAGATACGAGAGGATGGACGCAGGACCAATAGTCATGATACTGTTACAGGGTAATGATGCGGTTACAGGGTAATGATGCAGTTACAGGGTAATGATGCAGTTACAGGGTACCAAAAGAGGAAAATTCCCAAGAAGCCTGAATAAATTGACTGCTGGCGGTGGGTCTGTTCCAAGTGGATTAGCAGGAAGCGGCCTGGACTTCCAGTTTGTTCTAGTTTTTAAGGAAAAAGAAATCACGATTACACATATACAGGAAGGTAGCTTTGGACATCTACAGCAGGCAAGTGTTATTTTACTGAAGCTGAGAGATAAACTTATATGACCAGGCAGTTAACCTTTAGCTCAGAGTCACATTGTGTAGGAATTTAGGGCTGATCTGAGTGACCAGAGACCAGTTTTACCCAAGATAGTTTTAGAACTTAAAGTATTCTTAAGAATACCTCCATAAAGCTGGGCGGCAGTGGTGGTGCATGCCTGTAACCCCAGCACTCTGGGAGGCAGAGGCAGGCAGATTTCTGAGTTCTAGCCCAGCCTGGCCTACAGAGTGAGTTCTAGGATAGCCAGGGCTATACAGAGAAACCCTGTCTCGAAAAAACCAAATCCAAAACAAAACAAAACAAAAACAAACAAACAAAACAAAACAAAACAAAACCAAAGCCAAAACAAACAAACAAAAAAGAATACCTTCATAAGATGGTATAACTATAGTTCAAACCTACTATAATACTGCAGGGATCAGAGTAACTTAGGAAAAGAAAGCAAAGGGGCTAAATATTTTGCAATGTCTCTCTTAAAGAAATTCATCGTCGTTGTCGTCGTCGTCGTCGTCCTTGTCATCATCAATGCCATCGTCATTTCTCTATGTGTGCTGTATGCAGGTGTCTGCAGAGGCCAGAAGAGGGTTTTGGATTCCCTGGATCTGAAGTTACAGACAGTCTTGAGTAATCTGAGTGGGTGCTGAGATATAAACTCAAGTCTTTGCAAGAGCAGTGTGCACTCTTAAGCGCAGAAGCCGTCTCTCCCACATCTGCAACTCTTCTTGCGGCTTTGAAACTCTTCAAAATAAAAGTGGCGGAAAACACCAACAAAACATTAAGCCTATGGCTTTTTGGTTAGCAGTGCAGAGTCTTGGGGAGGGCACTGTTGTTTGGGGAACCCTACAACCCTACTCTACATCCTTGTCAGTCCTGGCTTGCCGGAGCTCAGCTCCCCCACCCGTGAGACCCAAAGAGCTCGATGACCCTGTAGAGCCTGGCCCAGAGTCACGCCCTCAGCTTTTGTCAGCTCCCTGAGTGTCAGCATGTGACCCAGGTGGTGATGGATTGTCACATCATCTGGTTCTACCTCGTGATGGGTTTTGTGGAACTTTAGGGTCAGTCCAGGGACCAGATCTAGACTGCCCTGGGCCAGAAAGCGTATCGTGGCAGCACACCTGTGTAAGCTTTCCCTGATCTACTTGCAGAACGAGGTGGGAGGAGTTGGATTCTATCACAAGCATTTGGTTGGAAGAGGCCACACCCTACCCTGGCCTCAGGGCAATGAGCTCATAGTGCAAAAAGCCCCTTTCTGGGACCAGCCCCGCTCCTGCCCCTGTGGTTCCCTCTGGGTCTTTGGACCCCACTCTTCACTTCTCCACTGGAGACTCCCAGGTGGGTGGGGTGAGGCTGTCTGACGGTGACATGTTACCTCCACTCAACAAGTCAAATAAATGCTGGGGACCTCGCTTGCCCAGGCACTACAATTTGCATGTGTCCCCAAAGTCCGTGCACTGGATATTTAGTCTCCAGTGCATCAGGCAGAATGGGGCTTTCCGGATGAGACTCAGTCCTGAGGGCTCTGGTTTACACGAGGTTTAATCACTCAAGGATTAATGGACAGCTGGGTTGCCAGAGGTGTGGCTTGGTTAGAAAAGTGCTCTCTTCTTTAGGAGCTAGCTCAGTCTTGCCGTATGTTATGACACAGCAAGGCCAGCACCTGTGGATGTCATACCCTCTAATATCATGCCTCTAAAACTGGGAGCCGACTGTAAAGTACCCCAACTTGGGTATTTTGTTACAGCCGCTAAAAATGGAGGGAGCATGAGAAGTGGGGTATGGAGACCATTTAACCTCCCAATATAAAACTCAAAGAACAAGATGTGACAGCAGAGCACTTTTAAATGACGGGGACCTTGAAGGCCAGGTGCATTTGTTATTTTCAATCGCCCTTCCCCACTCCCAGCAGAGGATGGGCGTCTCCCAGCCATGCCCCCCAGTGCTCTCTCATTTGTTCAACACTGTAGTTAGAACCTGTCATCACAGAGACAATCACTATAGTTTCAGTGTGTAACTTTTCTTTCATTATTAAAACTGTACTCTTAAAAATGTTCACATTTTGAGTGCCTTTCTTATCCTGTCAATACTCTCCTACATCCCTCTCTCTATCCTTCTGAGACAGGCTATTGTATAGCCCAGACTGACTTTAAACTATCTGCCTAACTGAGGATGACCTTGAATTCTTCATTCGTCTGCCTCCATCTCCCAAGTGCTGGGATGATATGTGTGTGCTATTCCCTATTGTCCCCATGCATTTACACGTGCTGGCAAAATACTCTGCCAACTGAGTCATATCCTCCATCCCATTTGTCTATTTTTAAAAATCAGTATTTTATGGGTGTCTGCATGTATGCCTGAGCACCATGTGTGTGCAGTGCCCTTGGAGGCCAGAAGGTGGCGCTGGATCTCCTGGGACTGGAGTTAGAAATGGTTGTGCGCTGCCATGTGGGTTCCGGTTCCCTGGAAGGGCAGCCAGTGCTCTTCACCGCTGAGCCATTCATTTCCTGTATCCGCCTACTTGGGGCTTTTAAAAGGGACAACTTTTAGATCTTCTCCATCTTCTAATCTGGAGTCCCAAGGTCTTCTCTGGGCAGCATCCCCAGGCAAAGGATGCCCACCAAGTGACAGTCACGTGACCCACTCGTATTTGCGTGAACTCCGGGTCAGGTGCATAGGAGGCCATTGACGTCTGCAAGGGCCTCATGGTCACATGTCTTTAGCTGAGTGAGCCAGGAGCTTCCAGAGACAGGCGATGGCACTTTGAACTGAGCCTGCTGGAAAAACACCAGAAGCCAGGCAAACTGCACACATGCTAAGTGGAAAAACCCCTCTGCTTCCTCGAGGAGGATCATGCAGCCCCTTGGCGGTTGCGGGGAAACTGCTGGATGCAAATTGGAAACTTGCGCTGAGAGACCCCTGCTGGCACAGGTCTGAGTCAGCCTCTCAGAATTGGAATGACAGTTTGTCTGTGGCAGACAATAAGCACAGGCTATGCTTAGAGGAAGGTCCTGTGAGGGCTAAGGTTATATTTTAAGTTTTAATTACTGTGCTCAGGAGATCTATAGAATAAAAATGCCTCTAACCTGTAAGCCTTGCTTTCCCAAGGATAGATAGGCCTGTAAGCTCTACTTGCCCTAGGTCAGACAACTTCCTGAATTGCTGGCGGCTCTTGTTCATGTGGGATAATAAGCCCTGTGTTTTCACTTCTGTAAATAAGGTTGATTGCCCCAAATACAAAAGACGTGTTGATCGCAAGTAGCTGGGAAGCACAAGGGCAGGAGGGATGTGAAGATGTATGCTTGTCCCCTATTGAATGAGGGCAGAAGGTATGCAGCCTTGTGGGTTTGCTTCTGTAAGCACCCAATGTAATTCACAGCCATTCTCTGGGAATCCTGGGTATGGGCCTGGCCAGTGTCCACCACCCTGATCAGTATTTAATAAAGCTTGCTTCAAATTTGGCTCAAAAAATTGTGGCCTTATCCTCATTTGGTGGGTTTACTGACCTTGTCGTAGTGACAACCAGCTGTGGAGACTAGTGTCTCCTGGCCTTTTCTGCTTTGTGCATAACACTCTGCTGGCTTTGTGGCAACTACCTCATAAGCTTCCACATCTTCTAGAAACAGGGAGATGAGGCTTGCCCCTGGCATATTGGCTGGCCCTTCTGACTTGGTGGCCAATCCTCTGTTTGTGAGTAGATTTAGCCAATAAGATGAGGGCAAGAGACCTAGGGTGCCCTGGCTGAGGAGTTTGCTCAGAGTCTAGTAAGTTCAGCTCAATAAGCTTGGTCTCTATGCTGTCCCTGTGACACAGGGCACCGTCTCGGCAGCAGTACGAAGCCTGTTTCTTCATTTATTTTGTGTGTAGGGAGCTTGGAATGAGGGCACATGTGTGCTCACTCATGTGAAGGTCAGAGACACACCACCAGATGTTGTCCAGAGGTTGTCGTCCTGGAGTCCAGGAATGCTGCCTTCCTCTTTGAGCAAGGGTCTCCCTGGCTTGGAGCTCACCAATTCAGTTACTACACTAGCCTGGCTGGCCAGTGAATTCCAGAACCAGAATAATAAACCACCATGTCTGGCTTTTTACAGCGATGTTGGGGAGCTGAACCCACGTCCTTGCACTTGCACGGTGAGCACTTAAGAACAGAGCCACACACCCCAGTCCCTCCACCGTGTTTTGACCACTTTGGGTGCTGCGCAGAATTCCAGGGGATTGGGCTGTAGCATCACTCACAACTCTGCAAGGCGGGCACCTCCGCCGTCATGCTCATTAGTGAGAAAACAGACGTTCAGAGAAATTAATGAATATACCCAAAGCCACAGCTACCCGTGTGTAGTGTGTGTGTGTGTGTGTGTGTGTGTGTGTGTGTGTGGCAAGTCCTCCTTTTCTGAAGACACAGACTAGGGCTGCTTTGGTCCAAGTATGGAAAGCCACAGTGACTAGAAGCTTTTGTGGGCAGTACGCTGTTGTAACCCCTTGACCTCTCTCTCTTCCCATCCCAGTAGCTCTCGCTATCGCAAAACTCCACAGACACTATTTATGTGGCTTGGGCATATTTGATTGTGTAGGAATAGTGTAGTTTGCTTAACCCAATCGCTGGCATCCTGGTGATTTCTAGTGCTTATTATAAATAATCCTCCTGTGAATACCTTCATACATCACTGGTCACTCCATTGGAACAGATTCTGCAGAAGGAATTACTGACTTAAACGGTAAGCGCCGTCTTCAGATGGACTGCTGCCCCAGCTATAAACTGTTTTCCACAAAGCCTGTGCCAGTCTGCACGGCTGCCTCCATTTAAGGGCAGTCGGACAAGACAGAGGCCACATGACAAGCAAGGTCTGCAGAAGGCATCAGGGACAAGGGAAACTTACAGAAAATCAGGGCTTTGCTCTCAAGAACAGTGAGCAGATGGAGTTGCCCAAGGTCAGGGTGGGGCTGGGGGAGAGCCACAGTTCACCTGCCTGTCCACAGGGCAGAGCACCGAAACCAAAGCCTTCAGGGAGCAGAGGCTTCTCTCAGAGGCCTGGGGCTGGCCACGTGGCAGCTTCAAAGTGGTGTGGCAAGCCTTCAGCCCTCACATCTAGGCACACACCTGCTGGGTATAGTCTACAGGGCTGCCTTCTCTGTGCCTCAGTCCCTCCTAGACATCTGTCATGGGGGCTTTCCTCAAACAAGAAAAGAAAAGAAAAGAAAAGAAAAGAAAAGAAAAGAAAAGAAAAGAAAAGAAGAAAAGAAAAGAAAAGAAAAGAGAAAAATTAGCTCAGACTGGTATGTCCGAGTATCTCAGTGCTGGCTGGATTTATTATCACTGCGGCACAGCCCACTGGGTTTCTCAGCACACCCCTATGTTCAAGCTCTCTAAATTTAGTTCCTAAGAAGCTGCCCGGTGCATTCTGGGAACAGTAAGTGGAGCAGGGGGCCGTGGTTCCTTCCACACTGCAGGTGCCCCTTCAGCAGAGGCCCTGCCGGTGGGAAGCTCAAACATTTGCTCATTCCATGTCATTTTGGGGCTTTTCACTCTGGGCCAGGAAAAGGAAAATCCAGACCTAATCTAATGTGTGCCTCATCAGCTTAAATTAAGTAAATCTGTGCTTGGAAAAAAAGATCTCAATCACATCTGCTTGTTTGATACATACTTGCTGAGTGTTTCTCTTAGGGACAAGTCGTCTGTAAGGAACGCTGTGGCCTCCAGAGCTTGTGCAGGGGGAAACATTTTGGGTAGTGATACTGTGTGCAACGTGTGTGTGTGTGTGTGTGTGTGTGTGTGTGTGTATATGTGTGTGTATATATGTATGTGTGTATGTGTGTATGTATATATGTGTATGTGTGTATATATACTGTGTATGTGTATGCATGCATGTGTGTATGTATAGTGTATATGTGTATGTGTGTGTATATATGAATGTGTGTATAGTGTGTGTATATATGTGTGTGTATGTGTGTATGTGTGTGTATATATGTGTATGTGTGTGCATGTGTGTATGTATAGTGTATATGTGTATGTGTGTGTGTGGTGTGTGTGTATATATATAGTGTATATGTGTGTGTATGTGTGTGTGTGTGTGTGTATGTGTGTGTGTGTTTGGAAGTTCTGGGAATGGAGACCAGAACTTTACTTATTCTAATAGTCTATCATTGTGCTATACCTCCCAGGTCCCTAAATGTTTGTATTTTATTTGTTTTCTTATAAATGAACATATGCCCTTTAAAAAAAAATCTAAAATCAAAACAAGGGCTGGAGGGATTCCCTCAGTCGTTAAGAGTCCTTATTGATCTTCCTAGCAGTCACACCAGGTTGGGCGGAGGGGATCTGATGTCCTCTTCTGGCCTCTAAGGGCGTGTTCACCAACATGTGCATACTCCCACATGGGCATACATACATGTGTTAAGGATGTTAAGGTACGTATTTTAAATCTCAAAAATCAACCCAAGAAGCTGGTGAGATGGCTCAGTGGGCACTTGAGAAACAATCCTGGGAGCCTGAGTTCTATGGTTGTACAGTTTGAAATCATGCATGGTGGTTTCTCCATCGCTATTGCGTTTGCTTAGGATTGCTTTGACTGGTCTTGTGTGTGTTGTATGTGTGCTGCTATGAGAACTTTAAGATGGTTTCTTCTGCTGTGAAGAAGTAATGTCATTAGACCCTTGATGAGGGTCATGTTAAATCTGTAGGTGTCTTTTGATACTATAGCCATTTTCCTAATATCTATCCATTTGTCAACTCCAGTGTGGGAGGTCTCTCTACTGGCTTCTTCAAACTCTTCATTAATTTAAAGCTTTCATCATAGGATTCTTTCACCTCCTTGGTGAGGTTTATTTCTAGGTATTTTATTTCTTTGGGGCTTTGTTTATTTTTGCAATGCTGGAGATCAAACCCAGGCCCCGGCGCTCACTATGGAAGCATTCAGCCACAGAGCTCTACTCCAGTCTGGACAGTTTTATTTTGGATGGTTTCATCTGTCTTCCCAGAACTGTCACCTGAAACTCAATTGCTCCTGGGATCACAAAGAGAGCCCTACCCAGCAATCAGTTTTTACTCAGAAGACTGTTGGGCCATTTTCTGACTTGTCTCTTATTCTGAAACTTTGTTTTTCTTTGTTTCCTTTTCTTTGGGAATTTTAAAAAAGGGGTCTCACATATGCCAGACTCTTCTCTGACTTACGTTAGTTTAGGATATCCTTGAACTTCTGACGTCTGTGCTTCATCTCCAGAGTTCTGAGATTACAGGTTTGCATCACCACTCCTGGTTAACACAATCCTACTTTGCTTTCAGTTGCTGTCATCACACACTGACCTAAAGCAACTTAGGGAAGAAATGGTTTATCTGGTTTTCAGGTTGTAGTCCATGGGCAGTGGCGGTTCATGCCTTTGATCTAGGCACTTGGATGGCAGAGGCAAATAGATCTCTGAGTTTGAATCCAGCTTGGTGTACAGAGTGAGTTCTAGGACAGCCAGGGCTATATAGAGAAACCTGTCTTGGAAACAAACAAACAAACCCCAAACAACAACAACAACAAAGAAAAGAGGTTGCAGTCCTACGTTGGGGTATCGGAGGCAGGAGCTCAAGGCAGAAACCTGGGGGCAGGAACTGAAACAGAAACCACAGGGGAGCACTTGTGCGCTCAGCTTGCTTTCTTATACAACCCAAGACTGTCTGCCCAGGAGAGCCACTGCTCACACCACAGTGGATTACCAAAATGAGCCATCACAGCTTTGTTTCCTGTTAGGTGATCTACCAATTGAGCTACAGCCTTTGCAGAGAATTCTAACGGTGCCTCATTGTCGGGAGGAAACACGATTCCTCATTCCTTCCTGTAGCATGGCAAAGTCATTGTAGTAAGTCCCCTCTGTGCCACCCAGTCCCCTTCCAAGGCTCTTTCCAGGAAGAACGCCTATCATTGGCGAGTGAGGTACAAGGTTGAATAAACCGTGACCTGGACATGCCCCAGCCATTGCCTCCCAGGACTGAAGCTCTGCCTCCTAACTGTCCCTGCCTTAGGCCACACAAGATAGCCTGATCTTTGTCCTGCCTCATCCGTCCTCAGATCTCAGGGAGAACTTCCTGTGACACCCCCACTCCCCCAAGGCCACTTGCCCTGCCTCTTTGGTATCTGTTCTCCAGAACTGTCTCCATCCATGTGCCTCAGCGACCAGGATGTCTTCCAGTCATCTGTCCTAACTTCCCAGGTGGGCCCAGGGAAAACCAGTGATGAGAACTGGCTGTGTTAGACCTGAGTTCCAGATAAGTCAGCACACCTGCAAACTGCGACCTGCGCCTGACAGCAGTACCTGGGGATTGGTGAGGCTTTCCCCTGAATACTGACTCCTCTTTCTAATTAAGACTGTGTGGGCTCTGGTATTAGCCAGCAGGACTAGCCTGTCCTCCTATCTGCCTTCCTTTCCTTGATACTGGTTGAGCACTTACTGTGTTCTGAGACTGTAAGATATGACTGCTGTACCCATCCAATGGCGAGCAAATTGCATGTCCTCTACATGGAGCAGATGTCTCTTCAGGAGCCTGACCTTGGTGACTCTTGTCACCTGAAGGGCCAAGGAGGCTAAGAACTTCGGAGAGGAGTCACTATCCTCTTTTTTTTTTTTTTTTTTTTTTTTTTTTTTTTTGGATCTTAAGCAGCTGCTAAAGATGGAATACTGCCTGGATTCAGCCTCTGCATCCTCATCTCCGAGTGGAGGGAACCTCAGATACAGGTCTATTGAGCATCAGCAGCAGATGCTGTATCTAAGCCCTTGGGTTGGTGCTTTTGCAGAGCACAGTCTTGGCTTGTGAGCCTCAGGAAATCTAGCAATGCAGTGGGAAGTGTTTAGGATCAGGGCGACCGACTCAGAGATGTCCAGGGACCTGAAGAAGGGTACAGAGTGGGTCCTTGGCTTCTAAAGTCTATACAAAGGAGCCCTTGATTTCATGTGTTGGAATCCCAAGGGCCTGTTAGTGATACTAGTCTTGCAAAGAGATCAATGGCTGTATCCACTAGTTTCATAGTTGTAGAAATAGAGAGCGAGTTCCCCATAGGAGGTGTGTAAGTGGGGCTGTGGAGAAACCCCCGGAGTGTAGAGCACATGGTACCCAGTTAGATACAGGCTCTCCGAGATCCATCTCAGCCTGGGTTGTGCCCCAGTTTTGTGGATAGGGTCAGATTTTTTTCACAAACACGTTTAAATGTGTGAGGACAATAGCTGTAGGCGTGGCCAAGGTCTCTCTGGGTAGCCCAGTCTGGCCATTGCCTCCTAAGTACTAGGGTTAAAGGTGTATCCACCACACTCTACTGGATGTTGTAAGTGGCTGGTTGCTTTTATCACTTGCCATTCAGCAGGTATATGCCACAGGCTGTCCCTGTGTTCTGTTAGAAGCAGGAGACAGACAGACAAACAGACAAACAGACAGACTAGCGTGCTGAGATCCCTTTGTCATGATTTCTCTTACACAGGCCCTGCATATAGCTTTCATACACATGCCAGGACCCAGAGGGCCTTGGCTGGATTAAACCCTGCCCAGGAGAAATTGTATTCTGCAGGCTCAGGTTAGGAGAGGCAATCCCGGGTGGCGTCTTGAACCTCCTGAGGTCCTCACCCACATTCTGCCCCAGCCTGGGAGGGAGGTACTGCTCAGATCGCCATCTTCAGGGACACTCAGATCTGCAGAGCTGGCACCCGCACTCTGCTTCTGGCTTGAGTGGGCTTTGAGTTCACGCCTGACTCCCAAGGTAGATGATAAATGAGATAATATAAATTAACAGGCATCTGGCAAATGCCCAGCCCAGTGCCACGCACACGATTTAACCCGTGGGTCTCTGGGGTATATGTTGGAGTCCTGACTTTAGATGGCTCTCAGTTTTCATAATGTAAGTAGTCCTGGCATTCCCCCTTTAAGGAGACAGACCGTGTGCTATCACCCAACTTGGCTAGGAAGAGATTTGAACATCAGCCTTTTAAAGTTACTTTTGACTGGTATCAGCATCCACAGCCAGTCCCTAGCAGGGCCAGGGAAATCCTGTCACTGGGTAACAGTTCTGTCAGCATTGGCTTCCTTTGAATCGAGAAGGGCGTGTCGCCTCTGTTGGCTTTGATGTCCTATGAGTTGCTGGTGTCAAAGGCTCTCAGGCCAGCAGCGATTGGGCATCCGTTCATATTTGTGACACGCATCTTTGACAGGTGCCATACCACCAGGGCGAGCAAAGAGATCGGGACATTCTGGTATCTTCCTTTGTGCTGTTTTCTTCCGGGTGAAGTGGACCCAATGGTGTGCATCACAACGAGTGCGCGCAGGTGAGACGTGGGTCCAAGCAGGTGCCTAGCATGGGCTCAGAAGTCAGGTCAGTCTTCTGTGACCCTTGCAGTCAGGTTCAGGGATGCCCGGGGGGGGGGGGGGTTGTCTGTGGAAGTTGAGTAGCTCAGGGGATTGAGAGAAGCTCCTGGGAGATAGTTGGGGGTGGGGGATAACAATCAACATGGTAAGTTAAGGGGTCTCCATCCTGGGACCATCTTGGGACCTCTGAGATTTAGGACAGAGAAGTCCTTTCTGTTTCTAGCTATCATTTATTTTTGAGACGGTTCCCTGTTCCTTTGTTGACACGTGGTCCAACTCCTGGATCAAGTATCCTCCTGCCTCCCCCAGCCCCACCCCCTCTCCCCTGTCGGGATTACAGGCTTGGGCCACCACGCTGCTGATCAGGGCAAAGGACATCTGTCTTTGAGATCTGGATTTAATCGAAAAAAGGGACACAGTGCTTACTGGTACCAACCTCCGTGGAAGATAGTGAGGTTTTCCCATACCCTGGCAGTACAGAAAGGCCCGGAAGACACTCCAATTTTGAGACCACGCTTGGGCTCTTGGGGTAGGATACCCTGGGGGTTGTTTTGTCTTGGCATAGGTTCCAGGATTTGGAGCTCTGGCTAAGACACGTTGTCTGTGTCCTGCCACCTCCAGGGATAATAGAGTCCCTCAAGACCCACAGTTCAGCGGACCACTTCCAAAGAGCTTCAGGGTCAAGCGCCTGCCTGGGACCCTAGCCGCAGGTGGAGGCGCTGGGGAGCATCCCGCAGGTGGCGGCGCTCAGCCGCAGCCAGGTGGGCGTGCCAGGCCCCGCCCCGCGCTCCGGTCTTGGGGAGGGTGGGACGAACGGAAGCCCCGCCCTCCCCGCGCGCTAGTTCGGAGCCGGTGCGGGAGCGGAGGCGCGCGGAGCCGGCTGGAGCACGCGGGAGCGCGGCCCCGCAGCGGCCCGGCCCGAGGGAGTAGCACGCAGGAGCAGAACGGCCTGGCGACCCCCGCCCAAGACAGGACCCCGCCCCAGCGCGACGCGGCCCCAAGAGAGGACTCCCGCCTCGGAGCGCGGCCTCGCCCGCTTTGCTCGCTCGGGTCCCCGGGCTGCGGGCATGGACAGCGCCCGCTCGCCCTGTGAGTATCGAGCCCTCCCGATCGCCGCCTTTGTGTGCGCGCCGCGCCGCCGCAGCCCCCTCCCCGCGCGCCCCGGGCCCGCGTCCTTTGTGGAGCCTGCTCCTGTCCGGTGCTTCCCTTTACCCCGGGCCTCCCTGTCCCCCTCCCCACCCGCCCGCGGGATAGCCTAGCAGGGTCGCTCCTGTGCTGGCTTTGACCCCTTTCTCCAGCCTCCCCCGATCCCTTCTGTCGCTCCTTTGAACCCTCAGGGACACCTAGCAGGTCGTCCCTCCTGGAGTCCCTGGGAGGGCTTGAGGCAGACAGGCCGTGTTCCTGGCTCCGGGCTGAGTAAGGCAGGGCATCCCCTTGCAATCCTCTCCTCGGGGTCGGTGTGCAGCCCCTCTCCCGGGAGCCCGCAGAGGACCGCCCGGCAGGCCACTTCTGCGGTGGGGCTGGGGCAGGGCGCGGGCCCAGAGGCGGCGCTGTCTCATCCCGCGGCCCAGGCAGGTGCGGCGGGGCTGGCGCTCACGCGGGGCCCGTGTGTCCTTGGCCCGCAGAGATGGACGGCGATGGCGGCCGCCGAGACGCCCCCGGCGCGCTGATGGAGGCCGGGCGCGGCACGGGGTCGGCGGGCATGGCGGAGCCGCGGGCGAGGGCCGCGCGGCTCGGGCCCCAGCGCTTCCTGCGGCGCAGCGTGGTGGAGTCGGACCAGGAGGAGCCGCCGGGCCTGGAGGCGGCCGAGACGCCGAGCGCGCAGCCCCCACAGCCCCTGCAGCGCAGGGTGCTTCTACTCTGCAAGACGCGCCGCCTCATCGCGGAGCGCGCCCGGGGCCGCCCCGCCGCGCCCGCGCCTGCCGCGCCCGCTGCGCCTCCCGGCTCCGCGAGTGCCCCCTCGGACCCTGGCCCGGAGCGAGCGGGCACGCAGGAGCCCAGCCCAGATCCCACCACCGCAGCAGCCGCAGCCGCGCCGGTCCCCGACGGCGGCCCGCCGCGGCAGGAGGAGGCGCCGGCCCCGACACGGGAGGACACTGGTGCCACCGAGGCAAAGCCGGAGCCCGGGCGCGCACGCAAGGATGAACCTGAGGAGGAGGAGGACGATGAGGACGACCTCAAGGCCGTGGCCACCTCTTTGGACGGCCGCTTCCTCAAGTTCGATATCGAGCTGGGCCGGGGCTCCTTCAAGACGGTCTACAAGGGGCTGGACACGGAGACCTGGGTGGAGGTGGCATGGTGTGAACTGCAGGTGAGCGCCTCTGCCCCGCAGGTGGGCTGTCTGCAGATGCGTCCTTGGGTGTGTCCTTGCTCGGATGCGGGGCTTTAGGCAGCCCTGGGGATGGTGGCTGGTGTGTGTCACCCTTTGTGTGGGTGTCCTGGAGGATCTGTGCCGCGTGTATGGATAGCCTGTTGGTGCTGTCTCTGGACCGGTGCACAGGTTGAGGCCTGTCATCTTGGAGGTCAAGGCTGGGTGCTTGCTGTGCCCAACTGTGCCTACGGTGACATAGGCTCTGGAGTGGGCAGTGGACCTTCATTCTGTCAGCTCATGCCCCTTGTTCGTCCTCAGAACCCACTTTTACTGACTCAGTAGAGACCGGAGCGTAGTGAGAGAGAAGGCTGTCTCTAGACCCTTTTCTAGGTGGCTTGGAAGCTCCCAGCTGTCCTCAAATTAGCATTTTCCTGTGCCCTACAAGATGTAGATGTGATAGCTGCAGATGCCTACTAGGGCTTCCTTGGATTCAGGGAGGATGCTTGGTGGGTCCTTGGGGCCCTGCTGGCCAAGGCCTAGAAGTCCTGTCAGCACACTCCTGGTCCTCCTGGTGTCCTAAGAGCCTGGTTTGTTCATACATTAGCTGTGTGAGTGAAAATCAGGAAAAAAAACGCCTTCCTTGTTTCTCTCTCTACCTCTTCCCTACCCCCCTTTCTTCCTTCCACCTCTATCTATCTCTGTTTCAGTCTCTTTTTCTCTTTCTTTTCTGGAAGCAGCGACTCAGCATGCATTTTTCATAACCTTGCCCTCACGTTAGCTGTGTCAGCCCTGGCCCTGAAGATTATATAAACCGCAACCCTAGCCGTCCTGGGGCCAGCCTTGGAAGAGGAGGCAGCTCCTGTCACAAGGGGTGTTTACAGGCCCTCCCTTACTGGGAGGGAGGGGCAGCTGTCAGGCTAGGGCCAACTGGGAGAGTGCTGGCTGGAGGTGTAAGCCTACTCCTGCTGGCTTGTAAAGTTAGCTGGCCTTCCAGGGCTAATGCATCCTGGGCAAACCTGAGTCAGCCGGGTGCCAGGGCTGCTGTCCACTGCAGGGTACCTGCACTTTTGGCTCCGAAATGGGATTCAGGTGCTGTGTTCTCAGCTCCTGCAGGGCGCTCTGCATGTGTGTGCAAGCTCATTTCAGAGGTGACCTGTCATCAGCTCTGAGACAAAGAGCTTCAAAAGTCTTGTCTCCCTTTGGTTCTGTCATGGAAATAGAGCTTCGCTTGAGAGGGTCAGTGGTTGGTGACTTTCAGCAGGAGTTGAGTTTCCTTCCTCCTTCATGGTTCCTATGAGGATCACCCCTGTTTTTTGCCTAGCATGTCCTAGAGCAGTGCTTCTCAACCTTCTGAATGCTGCAACCCTTTTAATCCAGTTCCTCTGGTTGTGGTGATTTCCCCCCAACCATAAAATTATTTCCATTGCTACTTTGTAACTGTAATTTTGCTACTATTATGATCATAATGTAAATATCTGTTTTCCAATAGTCTTAGGAAAACCCCCCACCATAAAATTATCTTCATTGTTACATTGTGACTGTAATTTTGCTACTGTTATGAATCATAATGTAAATATCTGTGTTTTTCCATAGACATAGGCAACCCCTCTGAAAGGGTCTTGGCCCACAGATTGAGAACCATTGTCCTTGACCTTGCAGGGAAAGTCTTGACTGTATAGGATGGGTGGGAATGGGGAAGGGCATAGTCTGTGGCCCAGGATCCTGAAGTGTGCCCGTGTCCCTGCTACCTGAAGAGGCACACAGAGAGGGTCAGGCAAGAGGCTGTGAGTCTCCATTCTGGAGAATGGCACGATTCTTGGCTCCTCCCCTTCCTGCTCTTGCCAGATGACCAGTGTGGCTCTCAGGGCACCTGCTGGTGCCGCTACTATGGAATGTCACTGAGGGTAGAGGACAGAGCAGGGGTGCTCCAGTCCATGTGAGAGACTTCCACAGGCCAAGCCTGTCTTTCTGGCTGAGGCATTGCAGAGGCCTGGGACTCTTGTTAATTCCCCTTCCCTTTAAGGCAAGGCAAGTCAGCCTGCCCTTGTGTGGGTGGGGCAGCAGAGGGTGGGGCCTGGCCCCTGGCCAGGGGTCTTTGGATACTTGGCTCTAGGTAAAAATGGGGTAACTTTTGAATTTTAGTGCTATTCCTTGCTTGGGGATGACTGAGACCCCCCCCTCCCCCCAAGTAGGCAGGGAAGCTGCCATCACATCTCCTTCAGGGAGAGGTGCTGTTAATGTTTGGCTTGGGCTGCAATGCTTTGTAGGGGGTTACCTTCCTCTGTCTGGATTATTCCTGGAGACGGCTCACATGACAGGGGTCTGGGCCTGCTTAGAGCCCCCTGACTGAGAGCCTCCAGATCACAAGTCATATCAGCCGTGGGAACACTGATTAACTGCCTGATACCATTCAGGACGTGGCTGGGTGTCACAGGATCTGGGAGATGGCAGAGCAGTGTGGGGTACAGGCTTGCTGATTATGCTTTGGGAGAATCCACCCAGAGCCCCTGGGTGGTATCCTGGGTGGGGGAGATAGTGGGCCAGCAGGGATTCTACAGATACCCACATCAGGACATAGGCTCTGAGAGGGGAGCCAGCGTCTTTGTCCTAGGTCAGGGTGGGATCTCTATGCCTCATATGCAGAGGACCCCATCAGGGCATAGGCTATAAAGTTCTTGGCTTTGGACTCAGGAGGGAGTCTTGTTTATCCACCATGTAATAATGGTTTTTTCCTGAACCTCTGCAGTCTCCAGTGTTTCCAACTGCTGGGGAAGGCTCCTGAATTCTGGATGGCATGGTGAAGGGAGGCCCTGTCAGGACTTTGTTTTTTCCCTGGCGAGGGTAGCCTCTAAAGGGCTTTGGTCTGTTTATTCAGGTGCCCACTAAGTGGCTGCTTTCCTTTTGCACCCTCAGTGGTGGGCCCAGTGTGGTCTCCACAGTGGTACACTGCTTGAAGTCTCTTTCCAGGGTTCTCTGCCAAGAGGCGGAATCAACACAGTCACAGGCCTGAGAGCAGTTTAGAGGACACTGGGTTCTCTTTAGTGACTCTGTGTTGAAAGAGCTTGACAGGGAGAGCGGTATGTGCTTGTTCCACATCAAGGACAGGAGGATGGCCCACCTTCTCAACTGTAGCCGTGCCAAACTGGAACTTTGTTTTTTCTTGTGTGTGTGTGTGTGTGTGTGTGTATGTGGTATTTGAAAATATTTCCTTCTGTCATCTATCCTTTGACTACACTTTATCCCTGCTAACAGAGTGCTTTATTTTTTTAAATATTATTTATTTAATGTATATGAGTACACTGTAGCAGTCTTCAGACAGTCTTCAGACCAGAAGAGGGCATCAGATCCCAGTACAGATGGTTGTAAGCCACTATGTGGTTGCTGGGAATTGAACTCAGGACCTCTGGAAGAGCAGTCAGTGCTCTTAACCTCTGAGCCATCTCTCCAGCCCCAACGGAGTGCTTTATAGCAAGCAAAGCGCCCCTAGAATCCACCTGTTCTCATTGTTTCTCCCTGCCTTCAGGGGACTTAGGGTCCCAGGGTCTCAGTGCCTCTGTCTGCTACAGAAGTTCTGCTGCATGCTGCTCTTACAGGGTGGGAACTTCTCCCTAGTGGGGCCCTGTGCCAGGTGTGAGTCCATACACCTTAGAGAGGTACTCAGTCCTTGGAGTACTAGACTTGGAGTACAGCTTGGAGGCTGGCTGGACCCTAGCAGAATGATATGAGGCCTAAGCCTTGCTTGCTAGGGACAGAGGAGACATGGGATCAGGGTCCTCCGGTCACTAAGCGGTTCCTGCTGCTGCTGCTGCTGCTGCTGCTGCTGTGTTATGGGCAACAATGGGCTTCTAGAAGCGTTCCGTGTTCCAACCTCAAGCTCCAGTCAGGTGCAGTGTCCTCAGCTGCCAGTTCAGGGATCGGGTATCATCCAAGGGGTCATCTTGTATGGCTTATGCCTAGGAAGGCAGCCCAAATACCCCTCAGACTCTTTCCAAGGGTTCTATCTGCCTTCATGGGATCTAGGCGAGGTGGAAGGCTCAGACCCAGGGCCTGGAGAGCCCTAGGATCCTCTGTGATAACCTTGTGTAGGAAGCCTGGCTGCTCTCTTATCTGTTCTCATCCCTGGCCGTGTGGTGTGGGGACAGGAGGCAGTGAGCCACAGTCCCAGCAGGCAGTGGTTGCTTGTACGGAGAGGACACTCTGAGACAGCATGGCCTGATTTGGCTGGCGGTCACCTGGCCTTCTTCCTGTCTTCTTTTTGTTTTTTAATCCCCCGAGTGCCTAATTTCATTCGCTGTGATTGACAACTGGCCTGTGTTAGCACTGAGTTCACCTCGTTCATGCGTCCTGACCGCAGTCTCGTTTGTTTGGTGGGAAATGTCGGCTCCGTCTGCCTGAATGGCCTGTGGGTATGGCTTTCCCATCAGGTGGAGAAATGTGGGTACCCGCACTTGGGCCCCACCCTCCATCCCCTCTCTTGAGTGGTGTCCTGAGGTGTGTGTGGTAAGCGGTGTGGTCAGACAAGGTGAGTAGCAGTTTAGGCTGTGGTTACCATTGCTGGGGTGTGGGGAGTCCAGGCACCCATTGAGGCTAGAGATGCACGTAAGGCTGAGGGGCTTTCTCCGAGGCCCTGGCCTTGGGAGGTGCCCAACTGAGTCTGATTCAAGGCCAGATCTTTGTGTGACGAAGGTATGACAGCTCTGTTCTCTTCTCAGTCTCTGCTGAGGACCCTTCTCACACATAAGGGTAAAATGGCACGTGCAATTTATATGACCTTCTGTCCTTGACCAGGCGTTTCTACAGCTCTGGGTGTCCAGATACCTGTGAGGCAGCTGGATCCATCTCCCGTGGTGCAGGCCTGGGACTTTGTGTGGGGATGGCCACATCTCTCTCCATGTTCTGTCCGTATGTGCTCTACTGGGTATGTGCTGAGTACTCATGCTCTTGACCTGCATGTTAAACACGGAGAGTGGCCAGGCATGAAACCGAGGTCCAGGCAACCTAAAGGTAGTTACTGGGAAGGCAGACAGGCCATACGGTAACTTGCGGAGGGGGCACTGAGGGCTGGAGGAGTTCAAGGTGATGTCTGATTGGCTGGGCACTGAACATGGACAGCTATAAAGGCTGGGTAGGGGTGTGCTGGCTGGGAGGATCAGGGTGGTGACTGCAGCATTGAGGGACCTCTGAGGTCAGGCTGGCTTCTGAGCACTTGGTCTCCTGAGGATTGGGCAGTCTCTATGTTCTAGGATGACCATGCTTATCAGTTAGGTGGCCTTTTGTAGAGTCTGGCCCCAGGTTCCAGGCCTGGGAGCACTCCGCAACAGCTCAGATCATGATCCCAGGAGACATGGAGAAGTGCCAGTAGGTCTCAGAATGCTGTGGTGGGAAGAGAGTTGGGTGCTTGGGAGCCTTGTGGGAGTGGGACTGGCATCATTTGGACTGGGCAGCTGTGTAAAGGCCCTGGGGTTGAAGCTAGAACAGCGGGTATGGTATGGATGGATGGTGAGGCAGCTAGATGGGCCCCAGGCAAGGCCTGGAGGTGTGGCCAGGGCTTCTGTCTGAGGTGTTCTGAGCAGAGGAGAGGGCAAGAGAACATGGTAGGGAGCCAGCTAGGAGAGCGGGGTGGGAGGAGGCTCAGTCTGACGGACTGCGTGAGAGAGTGTAGGATTTGAAGGTGGAGAAGGTGGGTGTGGGCAGGGACTTGGGCCAGCAGGACACAGGGCAGAGTTTCGCTGGCAGAACCTGCCTTTGGGAGCTTCAGGTGCAGAGTCAGCCATGGAGCATGAGGTGGGCAGGGCTGGGGGTGTGTCTGAGTTCCAGTGGAGGCCAGGCCAGAAGAGGGGTTCCTGGAGCCCCAGTCTTGCCCGGTGGCTTTCCCAGGTCAGGTGTGAGTTCTGTCCACTGAGTCAGACAGGTCGGGGCAAGTGTTTCCTCGCTTCAGGTGCTAAGTTACAATAAGGAAGTAGGACAGCCTCTGTTGTCTGCCTCCTCACCTCCATTTTGCTAGCGGGCTATCCAAGGCAAGTTCACAGTGTGGGCAGGGCTGGGCTGCAGTGCTGGACTGTTTGGCTTGTTCAGAACTTGGCTGCTCATCTTCCAGAAAGCTCAGTTTTCCTTGTGGCTCTTCTGTGCCCTGTGGATGTCTCTTAGGGCTTGTGGCTTAGACCTGGCTTTGGGCCGAGGCTGCAATGTGTCCAGCGTGAGCGCTTGGGGCCCAGGTTACTGCAGTAATGGAGGACAACTTGACCTGGTCCAGTGGAGGTTTAGGCTGCGTGTCTGCTCTCCTTTGTGGTCTGCTTCCGGCCAGCAGTGGTGTGTGGAAAAACCCTTGTGTCTTTTTGCAGAGCTGATATGGATACTGGGGCCTCCAAGGGCTACACTGAGTAGTGATAGGAAGGAAATTTGGAGACATATAGCCAGGTAAGGTATGCCATCAAAGATTCTGGCTCTATACACATGGATAGTGTGTGTGTGTGTGTGTGTGTGTGTGTGTGTGTGTGTGTATAAACCCTGCTACCTGATTCTGATTGGTGGGTACCTTACTGTTTTTACCTTGGGATAGGAGGATGGTGCTGTCCACCTCTCAGAATCGCATCCCTCAGAGGACATGGATAGACCTGCAGTGGTCCTCTTCCTGCCTGCACTTGCTGTGGAGAGCAAGTTGAACCTCTCAGGACTGAGCCCTACTCTCCACCTGGTGGGGAGCAGCAGAGCCCGGGGCTCTGGGCTGCACCAGCCTAGTCATCCAAGTTGCAGATAAGGGTCAGGGTGTGAAGCATAGCAGCTGGAGTTTCAAAAGGCAAGTCAGGACCTGGAGATAGCAGCTGATACCCCAGGGGGAAGACTCTGCCTAGCAGGCGGGGTGATAGGGTTTGGTTGGGGGAGGGTAGCTGCAAGCTCACCTCCTTCTCAGCATTTTGAAGTCCAGTTTTGTTCCTGGTTCCCAGAATATCGGATTACTGCTTCCAAGCCAGCTTTCATTAAATATATATTAGGACTATGGAAAAGAATAAGAGAGAACTGATGGAGATAGTGTGGTGTTGGCAGAAGGGGAGACAGATGAAGAAAATAGGAGAGAGAGCCCAGAAGAAGGCCCACACAAAGGAAGGCGATAGCTTTAATAAGGGAGCCTTCGATGGAGTAGTGTGAGGCCTTTCAACAAATGGTGCTAGGACAGGTGACCTTCCATCCAGGGATGCAGCTCAGCACAGCACAGCGCTCGCTGAGAGAGCTAGGCGCCAGGATCCATCTCAGCTCAGCAAAAGAACCCAGCACAAAAGGTAAAGAAAGATCACACACACCAGACTGACAGCAAAGCACACAGGACCCAGAGTGCATGCTCTTTCAGCCTGGAAAGGGTCACATCTAAGTCTAGCATGCTCAGAAGCTAGGGGAAAACCAAGGCGACCTTGGTTTCTGCAATAACTTTTTAGATGCACCACCCAAGGCGCAGACCATGCCAGGTAACTGATGAGCTGAACTTCGTTAAAATTAAAATCTTGTCTGTGAAAGACACCGCCAAGAGGATGAAGAGACCTGCCACAGACTAGAAGAAAATATTGACAAATACCTCTGATAAAGGAATCCAAAACACACAAAGAAGTTTTTAGAACTCAGCAGTAAGAAAACAACCAGATTAAAAACATAATCACATTGATAAAGTAGGCTAAAGGTCTAAATCGACGCCTTGCCTGTTGGCATGTTCATAAGGTCGGTAAGCATGAAAAGATGCGTCACATGTTGCCAGGGAGATGCAAACTGATGCCCCAGTGAGAACACACTGAACACCTACAAGAAGGGCCAAAGGCAGAGCAGCTAACAATACCACGTGCTAATGAGGACGTGGAGCAACTGGAGTGCTCCCTCACCACACCGGGGAATCCAGCAAACTTCCTTCTTAGTATTTATCCTATCATGAACCATTGGAAGTTACACACCCACATTAAAGATCTGTGCATGAATGTTGATTAACGGCCTCATTTGTGAGTGTTAAAACATAGAGGCACCAAAGCTTCCCTTCAGTAGATGAGTGGATTCTGTGGAAAGTCCAGAAAATGGAGAATTCCTCAGCATTAAAAAGAGCAGAGCTGTCAAGCCGTGAAAGACGGGGAAGGATCTTCGATGCATTGAGTAATGGAGAAACTGACCCTATGAGGAGCACACCACTCCGGGGCAGATGGGACTGTGCTAAATGAATTGACAGTTGTGTGCTGTAAAGGGCAAAACCAGGCCTGGCAGGATGGCTCAGCGAGTGAAGGAAACCCAAACGCAGAGAGATGGTTGACCTCTCCTTTATATGTGTGTCTCCTCTCAGTAAATAAACATAATTTGAAAAAGAAGTTCCACAAAGAGAGACCGTGGAGGTAAAATAAAGATAAAGCAGGGATGGGTTACAGCAGACTACTCGGGAAGCTGTTCTCTGTGACGGACAGTCACGACTGCAGGTGGTCTCCAGTGTCTCAGGGCACAGGTATGTGGCCTAGGGAACCGTCAGCCTTGACTGTTGTCTCCAGGGAATCACAAGAATCTGTCTTGCCTCATTGCTTATAAGCATGCCACAGCCGTGGGAAGTTTCCTGCACAAGGAATTCTATCCTTCCAAAACCCTGAACTTCTCCACAAAACAGAGATTGCGATGAAGAGCCTCATTCCACCTATTACTCATTAGATGTGGCTGCCTGATTGTGTGTTTTACCCTCCAGTGTCCTGCGAACACATACACAGGATGTGGCAGCTGTCAAGTCTCCCCTAATTTGTTGTTTCAAGAGGTTATGCTATACGGTGTTCTACCTGGCTCAGGGAGGCTGTCCTGGTCCTGGAGGAGGTGTTTCCAGAGAGTGTAGGTCAGCTCTGCTCTGGAGAGGTAGGGAAGGTCCTTGGACCAGCAGGGCAGACTTGAGTCAGGGGGTCCCTCAAGCAGCTGTGGCCCTCAATGTGATGTTTAAGGACCAGCTATGTCCTAGGGGCTCTGGACATCAATGACGTATGGCTAGGAGCACCATCCCCACCTGAGGGTGAAGGGGTTCAGTGAGCAGCTCAGTGTCTAGAGTCCAGAAAGTTTTGCTCAGTGTGGCTCCCGGGGTTTCTCTGTGGGGAGCTCCTAGAAGGCCTCAGTTTTACAGGACCTGGACATATCAGCTAGGATGAACATGGTCACAGGGCAGGAAGGAAAGAGAAGGGGCTTGGGATTGATGGGAACTTCCTGGGGGCTAGCACACAAGTCTAAGCCCATCAGTCATGAAAACGCTATTATCAGAGATGAGAAAGGCTCATCCAGGAGGATCCCATGAAAGACAGTTGGCAGAGCAGTGTCAGATGGCATGGCCCATGGCACCTCTGTTGCTCGAATGCCTTGCATGTGTTCAAAGTGAGGCTATGGAAAGAGGCCTGGGAGGTGTTGGGTCAGTCGGGCATTGCTATGCAGAACTTCTCAGAGCCTTTAAATGCCTACTGTGTTGTAAAGTGCTGGGGTGTATGGGAGACTGTGGCTTGCTTCCACCTTTCTATGCTCTGTAGGGCATTTTGTATCCAGGGTAGGGAGGGACACACTGGTGGAAGGTGGCTGCTGTTGGAGGTGCTCCCTGAATCTCTGCAAGTGTGGGTTGTCCTGCACAAGTCAGTGGTGCTGTTGACAGCATGTAAAACTGACTGTGGATAGCTGGTCTCAGCCCTGTGAGCCCTGCCAGTCTTAGGCCAGATGTCTGGGGAGGACCACTGGGGAGGACCACCTTTCTCTTGGTGTGTATGCTTGTGAATGACTTGGGAAGACTTTCAATGGTGAGCCAGCTGTGGTGAGCCATGCCAATCTTAGGTCATGCCCAGAATCTGAAATCTAGAGATAGCTAACCAAGAGTCCCAGAGGCAACTTACCAGAAGCAGCTCTCCAGTATGGTAGGGACATAAGGTATTTTTTCTTTCTCTTTAGCTTTCCTCACCCATATTGACATTTGACCCTATTCTTGTTTGTTGTCTCATAGCTGCAAAAGGGCTGACACAGCTCTAGGCAGCATAACCACAGTTGAAGGTAGGAAGCAAATGCATCGTTGGGTAGATAGGAGCCTAGCAGCCTTTAAAGACCCATCTGTATTTTAATTCTTCTTTTGTCTTTTTGTTTTTTTTTTCCAAGACATGGTTTCACAATGTAGATCTGAGTGTCCTGGAGCTCACTCTGTAGACCATGGTGGCCTGGAACTCAGAGATTCACCTACCTCTGCCTCCCAAGTGCTGGGATTAAAGGCGTGCGCCACCCAGCTTGTGTTTCAGTTCTTAAGGAAAATGTTTATAGGTATCTTCTTTGATCTTTCTGGCTGCAAGATGATCTGTGGCCTTCATTGATGCAGGGATGTCTGGGAAAGGCTTGGTTTGCCTAACCTTTTGATCTATTACCTGAGGCTGAGTACCCTGGACGTCCAGCGGATGGGATTTCTTTCTCTAGGGGAGTGTTGGTGCTGTGTGCAAAGGAGCCCTCATCTGTCCTGGTCAGTCCCACCTGCTGGCTAGCCTGTCCACACCTGGCCGCTGTGGGCATCTGCGGGCCCTGAGGCTGTTAGCTCTCTCCTCCAGAATGTCCTGCTCCTTGCTCTTTACCCACCCTCTGGGCCCCATGACAATGTTTTTCTCCTCCCAGCTGTCTGGTTTCCATTCCCCTTAAAGTTTTAATTTTTGAAAACCCCTAGCTATCAGCAGAGTGGAGTTAGGAACTGGGCGCTCAGCCGTCTCTCTGTCACCGAATTTGAGTGCATTTTATCTGACCCACTTTGAGTTCCTCCCTGAATACTTCAGCAAGCATCTCCTGACAGGAATAGGGACAGGTCCCCACAGGGCCTCTGCAGGGTCATGCCCAGGTGGGTGGATCCTGTTGGATGTTTCTGGTGTGTGGCCTTGTGATTCCCACGATTGTTCTCTCTGGTTCCCTGTTCACACCTGGAATCTAGTCAGTGAGAAAACTGGTGTGGTGTTAGCTTGTCACATCTATTTTAATATAGAACAGGTTCTATGCCTGTTGGTCATGACCCCTCTGAGAGGGTCACTCAAGACCATCAGAATACACAGATACTTTGTGTTACAGTTCATAACAGTAGCAACATTGCAGTTATAATGTAGCCACGAAAACGATTTTATGGTTGGGGGGGTCACCACAGCATGAGCTTTATTAAAGGGTTTCAGCATTAGGAAAGTTAAGAACCACACTCATCTAGAGCAACCTCTTACTATTTATTACCGCCAGTTAGCCTTCTGGTGTTGTCTTCCAAGGCTCTGCACGGGGGTACGAATAGAACCTCTGCTGGTTCTGCCTGGTGCTTCTGCCCAGTGGGGTTGGATTGTGTGTCTCTGGAGTGGCTGCCATGGGGGGGGGGGGAGGGGGGAGGTGCTGCACGTGCAGATCACAGGACTGTCCAAGCTGCTGTCCCCGTGGAGATGCAAGTGCTTCTAGCCCAGAAATAGCCGTACTGACACTCATGGACACCCTGTACTCTCGAGCCTGAGCAGCTCCCGGCAGGCACTGCATCTATTTCTCCTTCTGAGGAAGAAGCAGAGGGATATCAGGATGGTCGTTCAGTCTTACTTCAGGCACCTGCTTTGAGTCCGGGATTGCCATGAGGTCTGATGATACTGGGCAGTAGGCTGTGGCTGTTCCAGGGCCACTCTGTTCTAAGCTGGCTTGGTGGTGCTAGGGACCCCCCGGGCGCCCTTCACTCTGAGCTCCTGGTTAGGGGGCTTGGATAAGAGATCCACCTATCTCTGTCCACTGACTCCTGGTTGAACTCCTGTGACATCCTGAGACTGCACAGGATGCCTGGCTGGCCTGAATTGGGTCAGAGGTTGTCTGAGTGGTTCCTCTTCTGCTGTCTGTGAACCCACTTCACTGGGGTGACACCCTAACAGGAGTGATTATCAAGAGTGGCTGTCTCTAGGGGTGGTGTATGATATGGAGCCTACAACCTCCTTCCTCATTGAATGTGACTGTGTCTGATGCCATCTTCTTGGGAAGTCTTTCAATGTCATAGTGCATCTTCGATGATATACACAGGTTTCACCAACTACCCAGGGTCCCCTCCACCCACCCTAGCCCCACATCCCACCTGAGATTGGTTGAACTATTTGGGCACAGGTCCATTACATTGTAAATTGTGTCTGAGCCAGATCTACTGTTGTCCCCTTGCTGGAGGGCAGGGTTGGGCAGAGACTCTTTTTAGTCCCTACCTCTGTCTGTCTAATTGGCTTAAACTTCTGTACCCTTCCAGGCTGGGCTTGGGGCTACGGTCTTTGTCTGAGCCTGAGACACTAGGAAAGTTTCTTCATATTCTGGGGTGTGGTCTCAGCCTGGCTGTTTCTCCCAGAAGGTGGCTAAGGTGTAGAGTTTGGGGTGGAGTGTCTCCTATCTGACCTCGTGCCTTCAGGGTCTGAGTGCTTCCCCTATTCTCTTGCCTGAGTCTGACTGTTTGACCCCCTTACCCCCTTTTGGCAGCAGGGTTTGTACTTCTGTAAGTCAGGGAGGATTATGGGGTGCCCTTTCATCTTCAGGAGATCATCCTGCCAGGCCAGGGAGCAGACAGGCTTGGGTGCTTCTTCTCCTTAGTAGTTAGTTTCATCAGAGGAGAGGGTTTGACCCTTTTGGAGGAAGTGTGGAAAACACATGGCAATGAAGGGGAGTGAGAAAGGACAGGAACATATGTCACTGTCCCCTCACCCTCGGGGCAGGGAGTTTCAGAAGCCCTGTGATCCCCAAGCCTTTGGCACAATGTCAGGGGCTGGCCAAGTGCCACGGCAGTCAGGTCATGGCTGAGTGAGGTAGCTTCAGCTGCTGAGAGACTGTTGGGTTAAGAAAGCATGCTGGGAACTTCTGTCTGCTGAGCCCATGTGGGCGCCTTTGTCTCCAAAGAGCCAAGGTCCACTGGTACAGTGCTTGGAGGGGGAAGAAAGTCCCCCTTTGCTTGCTGGCCTGCTTTGCTGGCCCATTGGATGTGGCAGGTGTGGTGGGTGGGTGGGTGGAGGCAATGCTGCATTTACAGGTAGCCTGATGTGGGTGAAACTGGGAGGTATTCACTGAAACACCATCAGAGGTTTAAGATTTGTTCTGAGGTTCCTACACTGTTTGCTCATCTTTGGTGGAGTTGGGGACAGGTGTGGAGGGGGTCCATAGCCTGTTCTTCTGGGTTTACTAGTTTTTTGTAAGTTCAAGATGAAATTGAATGACAGGGACTGGGGCTTTAACTGAGATGATAGAGTATTGGGCTAGCGCCCAAGAAGTCCTGGGCTCAGTCCCTAGCGTGGACTAAACCAGGTGTGGTGTTGTGTACACCTGTAATCCTAGCATTCAAGAAGCGGAAACAGATGGGTCAGCAGTTCAAGGTCATTCCTGGCTGCACGATGAGTATGGGGCCAACCTAGGATACACAAGACCCCGAGGGCACCCCTGTCCCTCAAGTGGTGTCTTAGGATGGTCTTCGTTAGAAGAGAAGGGACTTGTGTGCCAGACTGGAGAGCAAGTGCTGTAGGAAACTTTGGGGGAGGTGCCCCTTTTTGAGTGCTCTCTGTAAGCTGCTCACGGCCTTGCCACGTCCCTTGTGTGGCAGAACTCACGGGAGCAGGGCCAGAGTGCCTGGCCAGCTGGCTGATAGCCCTGGGTACCTTCTCCTGATGATTCGGACCTAAGCCCCAGGTGAGGTGTTAGCCGAGGCCCTGAGATAGCAGCCTCCTGGAATCTCCCCTTTTTCCTCCCAGGTCTGCCTGCACCTCTTTGTCTACTGCCCCCCTCTTCCCCAGCTCTGTCTCCTCTCGCCCCAGGAAGAGCCTGTGAGGTTCACTTCTGGCCTGTCTGAAATGGCCTGTCAGCCTCTGTAAATATTTGATGACCGCAGTGATAGAAAGACAAAGACCTACTCTGTTCCCTGCCGGGGAGTGAGATGGTGACATTGGAACGTTCCAGCCTCTCTGGCTGCTTCCCTGATGGCTTGCGGATGGTTTTCAGGCAGGTTCTTTGTGTCTATTCACCCCAGGCTGGAGCAGAGCCCCTCTGCCTGCCAGTGGCGGCTACCAGCTTCCCACCTGGAGTGCTTACTGGGTGGTGAGAGACTAAGCCTGGCTCAGGGTCTCATCCTTCTGACTTCCTAGCCTTGGCCATTGGGCTAGGTTTAGGGAAAGAGGTAGTGACCCAAGTATAGCACAAGCTTTTGGCAATATACAGGGGCCCGGATGCCTTGCTCCATGGCTTGTTTTGGACTCCTGTATGGCTGTGTGTGTGGACAACCCTGCTGGGTCATGTGTGTCCAATTGCACGTATATATCCTCTGCTTGGCTTGCTTAGGAACAGTCCTGCCCTGGGGGTGCTTCTGTAGGAATGAGGAGCTCTTTGAGGAAGCTTTATAGAGGGGCCACCTGTCCCATGGGCCCGGGGATATGTGTGTTTGGGAGGAGCAGGAACTACCTGGGGGCCCTGGGGCTCTGACAGGAGGGTGAACATTTGCACGGCTGATGGCCTTTAGACAAAGGCCTTTGCGTGTTTTCTCTCATCTGCGGGTGGGGCTGTGGCAGGCTTCCTGGTGGAGGCTGAATCACGAGGGTCAGAGCTAGGACTGCGAATGGCCACTGCAGCCAGCAAGTCTTCCCGGCTCAGCAGGAAGGCTTTCTGGGGTTTGGGGGACATCAGGGTACATGCCCGCTGTTCTAGGTAGGCCCTCACAGTTGGAGGGGGTGCTGCAGTTCTGCAAGATGAGTGGTGTTAGGGCTTATGGTGGGGATAGCTCTTGGCTGGCCTGCCTTTGTGGGGTTCCTGTGGAGACTGAGCCCTTGTCACCAAGAACTATGTCTGATGGCATTTGTCAAATGGTTCAAGTTGGTGTTCAAATGGCAACTGTCAGGTCCATGTCCTGGTGCACTGTACTAGCGTGGACGCTGAGGCTTGAGTTTCCAGCCTGGTCATAGGGCAGCAGTGTTCCTGGTGGACAGGCTGGTACAGGGCTTCCATCTGACTCAGACGGGAAGCCTAGAGTGTCCTTTGCTAACTTAGCTCCCTGAGGACTCAGGGTGCTACATAAACGCAGGGGCAGTCCAGTTTGCTCAGCTCTGGGGGCCTGGCACCGGGAACCTGTAAGAGCAAGGTAACCTCCCAGGAAACAGGCACCTTCCTTGAGCCTCAGGCCTGAGTGTAGCAGAGAAGATGACAGTGGCTTGTGGTGTGTGCTCTGTGACATGGGCTGGGAGGCTCTGTCTCCTGTTCTAATGTGACAGCACATCAGGGCCTAGAGAATGCCACCAGGAGGGCACGGTATACATCAGGTATGTCTGGCTAGAGTAGCAGGGCTGCAGGCTAAGGCTGTGGAAGGCTTAGCCTGCCTTCCCCAGCTCTCCCAGGGCTGCAGCGCAGGTCAGGCCAGGCTAGGCCAGGCTTGGTGGGTAAGGGAACAGGGCTGTGTGAGAGAAGCCTGACCTGAAGTGTGCTGACAGGCCATTGTCCCGGCCTCTCATCCCCAGATCCTCTCTCCCTCCTGCCACTTGGCCATCAGATTCAGCGCTGAGCCAATTTCCCCACGGCTCCATTAGCAGATCATTTATAGTGATGTCTAGGAGATAGATAGGAGCTGTGGCTGAGGGGGCTTTGTGGGGACCATTCTTGCCAGGGACAGGGAAGGGGATGCGTCTCAGTATGTTATGCAGACTGGCCACTGTGCCCTTTGGTCTTACCAGGGTGAGGGAAGGGCAGCTGTGATCAATGATGGGGTGGGCTAAACCCCCCGTCAGAAGACCAGATGATTAAGGCTGTCTGTTGGGCTCTGCCTAGAACCCTTGTCACTTGGAGAGACTGCCTGGGGGCTAGCCTCCTCTGTTCTCATTCTCCAGCTCCCAGGCCATACAGTGCCCTCTCCGGCCCCTTCAGCTTGGAGTCCAGGCCTCTCCCAGCCCTGTCAACCCTCCTGGTTGTCCCTCTATTTCCCTAACTGCTCTGGCCAGCCCTTCTCTGTCCCTCTGTAGTCTCCTCTCTGTTCCTCTGGCCCTCCCTGCGGCCTGTCTGGAGCCTGGTCTCCATAGCAACAGTTGCTGCTGTGGAAGCTGGCGCCCGCTGAGTCTCATCCCGTGGGGAGGTATTTTTGGCACTGCTGAGGGATTTT
Organism: Apodemus sylvaticus; assembly: GCF_947179515.1. Classification (NCBI taxonomy): domain Eukaryota; kingdom Metazoa; phylum Chordata; class Mammalia; order Rodentia; family Muridae; genus Apodemus; species Apodemus sylvaticus. Next base: position 17,745,844 of record NC_067485.1, read on the forward strand.
ATTTTATCTTTGGTGTTGACTTTTACTCTTAGTGCCGCAGAGCTGGGCCAGTGCTGGAGAAGCCTTGATTTGGGGACACCTGGTCCCGGGGCCCTTTCCTGGCACCTGTGAAGGCCTGGCTCCAAGGTTGATAGGGATATATTGTGGAGAACAGGTCTTGGGCCCCAGATAGGCCAGAGGACCTTGGCAACGCTAGAAATGGGTGCATACTGGTGAAAAGGGGTGCTGAGTAGTTCTGATCCCTGGAGTGACAACAGCTTTGGCTGAATGGTGTTGGGGCTCATGGTGGGGACAACTCATGGGGGGGACCCATGATAAGAACACAGTGCTGTGAAGAATGACATTCTGCATGGAAGGCTGGTCTCAGAGCTGCTCTGATGCCTTCCTGCTCTTTTGCAGGCTGCTATGGTAGGCACGATCTTTGTGGTACTGATGTTTCTCCTCTAGCAAGAGGTCATTTCTGCAAATCAGGACTGCTCCGTTGAGATCCTGGTAATGGGGGACTTTTGACAGATAGACCAAGAAGAGAATGCATGTCATGTGATACCTTTGAGCTGACAGCAAGTGACTGCAGTGTATGTAGGCCAAGGGACCTGGGCTAGGTGGTACCAGCTTGGTTCTCCTCATCTGAGATGCTAGTGGATGTGGACTGCTCAGCTCTGACTCTTGGTGTGTCATGAGATTGATGGTCTCTCAATCAACGGTGACTGATAGGGATAGGTGCGGCATGTCCTACAAGGTCCTAGGTGGGTGCATGCCTGCTCCTCCTGGGAAGCTGGCCCAGATCATAGTCCACTGTGCTGCTATGCCCTGTGGGTTAGCCCCTGGTTAGAAGGTAGACAAAAGGGACTGTGCCTCATAGAGAGATATGAAGAGTCCCTACCAGGGCCCACTTTGCCCCACCCTTCCTCTTCTCGCTGGGAGATGTATGTGGCAGCAGCTGACTGTTGCAGAAGCCTGGGAGGAAAGGACTGGGGGCTGAAGTGAGCTGTGCTGTGGCTGTCAGACCTAGGAAGGACCTCTTAGGCCTCTCTATGTCTGCTTCTGCTAGAATGGAGTCTACAGAGTTGATCATAGTGCCCACTCAGTCTTTGCCAGGCCTTCCCTGGACTTGAGAGGTTCTTCATATGTGGATTGTCCAGACCAGGAATCCTAGGCACATGGGGAGCTGAGGGCCTGGGTACCAAATTACTACTACTGAGGGCAGCTTCAAACAGATGAGAAAATACAAGGACTTCTGATTACAGAGTGGTGGGCTCAGCCTGCCTTTGCCCGCCATTCCTCTGTAGGGAAGGGATTCCCCAGCTAAGCACCCTCAAGAGGCATGTCTCCTGCCTTTCCCAACCCATTCAGTGTGAAGCAGGTGCTCAGCCTATGCTCACGGCAGATGAGGCCAGCCCCTCCTCCTCAGCTCCTCCAGGAGTATCCTGACAGGTGGCGGAAACTTAGGGAGAGGCAGTCACGCTTCGCAGAAATGGCAGTTCTCTCCAGTGAGTATATTGGTGCAAACCCGAAGCCATTTATAGAGCAGATGCCAAAGGGAGCACTTCAGGAATTAAACTCCATGGTAACCTTGCCGTGGAAATGAAAATAGTCTCGCTGTAAACAGCCCGCTGCTGCCTGGGTCGTGGCCCGGGTCTGCTGGAGGATGCCTGCTCTCCATGCTCACCAGCGGCTGTCTTAGATTTCACCAAGCTCTGTAGATGGTGGATAATTGGGAAGACGTGGGAGGATCCCTGTGCATTCAGGCAAGTCAGCCGTGGCTTTGGTTTTGTCTGTGAAGCCCACATTGCCCATTTGTGCCTGCTCCCTGACTCCCCATCCAGGGGCATCATGAGGGTCCCACGACCCTCTTTCAGTTCTCTGCTGGGTCCTCCTGCGCGTCCTGTTCCTTCTGCTACTTCTAAGTAACACTGCAGGGATAATTCCCGGACAAGGCACTGACCAGCATGGTGCCTGCTGGCTTCCCTGATGAGCCAGGAGCTGCTGGTCCCAGGTGAGTGCGTGCTCTGGTGGCGTCTATGTCTCTGTCCCAGTGTCCACTGCTAGGATGGGCATTTTCTCCTGCAAGTGACATTTTTGTGCTGACATGACTTGATGCTTTATAATTTTCTGAGAAATACTTTTGAAGAAATGGTAGAAGAAATATATTGTCCTATTTTAACCAAATCTTAACCAAAGATTTGGTTTTACTACAAAGGGAAAATTGTAGTTATGGTTGAGGAGATGGTGATGTAATCTGATGTGTAGCGTGTAACCCAGGATTGCAGTCAGACGTGTGCTGTTGTATGTTGTGTGACATGAAAGGTGTTGTGATGTGACATAGAGTGGAAGCATGTGACATGTTATGTTTGAGCCTCTTAAATGGGGTAGTAGCCTCATGTAGAGTCATGTGACTGACTGTCAGGGACTGGGAAAATTTGGCAACAATAAAAGGTTTCTGAACATGAAGTGACAAAAAAAAAATTCAATTCAAAATCAAACGTGTAAGGAGTCCCAGGAGCCCTGAGCCATCTATCAGGTGGCTTTGCACCATGCGTGCCTTCATGCTGGGAGATAAGCCGTGCCTGAGATCCCTGCTTCAGAACTGTGGTCGTGAGCTGCAGTGCTTTTCCTATGGTACTAAGTCTTTTACTCTCACAGGGACAAAATGTCCTCAGGCTACAGGAGACCCTGCCACACAGAAAAACCAAAACAAAACAAGCAAATAAGAAAAAAATGCTGTTTGAGTTACTGACAGGAGTTTCACAAAAACTGTTCAATGTATTTTGGCTTCAGAATGGGATTGAATTTCTAGCGGTTTCTGAAAGGGCTTTAAACATACTCCTGCCGTGCTGGCACTACGGATTTATGGGAACCGGAATCCTCAGCACTGATTATTTTAATTAATTAATTGATTAATATCCCAAACTCTGTTCTCCCTCCCAGTACCCCCTCCGAGAGTCTCCCCTCCTATCTCCACTCTCCTTCTCCTCTGAAAAGTGGGTCCCGCTGGGTATCCCCTCACCCTGGTGCATCAAGTCTATGCCAGATTAGGTGTGTCCTCTCCCACTGAGGCCAGACAAGGCAGCCACGGGGACTGTGCCGCACACCGTCTACATATGGTCTTGTTCCAGCCCATGTTCATGAAACATGAAAGGAGTTTTTCTCAGTCACTCTCTGCCTTATTTCTTAGACAAGGCCACTCACTGCACCTTGAGCTAACTGATTGGGGTAGGCTGTCCAGTGATCTCTGGGACTTGTTACTGGTCCCCAGCACTGGTATAGCAGGTACAACCACCTGGACCATCTCCCTGTCCTCCAAAGAGTTGCTTTAAAATACAATGTTTATGATTTATTCTCAGTAAATGTAAACCTTAGATCTGTAGATTTATATATATATATATATATATATATATATATATATATATATATATATATATATATATATATATATATATATATATATATTCCTGTGTTCCTAGGGTCACATAACAGTTTCTTCGGCAGAAATGGGTTGAGAAGCCCTGGTATATAAATAGGCCATGAGGTGTGAGTTGTATGTGTGATGTGTGTATAGAATAGAACTTGGGATGGTAGCAGGCTGTGGAGGCTCCAAAATGTGCAGCTGCCTAGTGTTCTAGAACTTCCGTTTGCTGGTTTTGGGAAATTTCAAGGAGAGGAGGTGCTGGGGTCTAGGTGCTGATCTGTTCTGTGTTTGCCTGAGGTTAGGGAGGGGATTAGCTAGTCTCCCGAGGCTCCCAATCCCCTCCCACTCGCTTTCTTACTCTCCCAGTCACCCACTCACTCACTAGTCAGTCACTCATTCATTTACTATGCATTCATTCCCTTCAATCACTTATTCTTCTACCCATTCGCTCATTCACCATTCATTTATTACGCATCCATTCCCTCCATTCACTTATTCATCTATTCATTCATTCATTCATTCATTCACCTGTGCATACATCTGTTCATTCACTCACTTTGTCTTCCATATTTCCATCTATCACTATTTAGTTCATCTGTTCGCTCAGTCATGTCTTCCTCATATGCCATTCTCTTTCTCAGCCGCTTCTTTGCCATTTGGTCACCCGCCTTGTCCATTCTTTCCCCCATCATGCCTTGCTCTTCACTGCCTCCTTCACTCAGCGTTTCTTCACTCAGTGACTCGGTTTATCTCATGCTTCAGTTCACATACATCTGAAGCACAGCACGGCAGGAGTGCTTCAAAGCCCTTTCAGAAACTATTGGAAATGCTATCCCGTTCTGAAGCCAAAATTCATTGAGCAGTTTTTGTGAAACTCATGCCAATAATTCAAATAGCAATTTTTTTGTTTGTCTGTTTTATTTTCCCATGTGGCAGGGTCTCCTGTATGTAGGCTGAGGACATTTTTGTCCCTATGATAGTAAAAGATGTAGTACCATAGAAAAAGCAGTGCAGCTCACGACCACAGTTTGAACCCAGGATTTCAGTTGTTGAGAGACACCCCAAGACCCTTTAGGGGATGACATTCATTCATTGGGTTTGGCATGACATTCCTGTCTAATGGGTCTCAGGAATTGAGAATGTGGGCCCAACAGCAGCAGCGCCAGGTCTCAGAGGGACAGGCCTGTGCTGACAGTGTGTCCTGTGCGTATGGCCACTGTCTTGTCCTTTACACCCACTGCTGGCCTCTGGCTGTGACATTCCAGTCAGGAACAGTCTTCTGGGCCTCCTAGAATGAGGTGTACACAGGACTCTGGACTGTACATACGCGCGCACGGTGCAGACACCTGAGTGTGCTTGCAGGAGCTTGGGTTCTGACTTGACGCCTGCTGTTGTTGAGTTTGTCTGAATCTAATTTCCTAAAGTAGGACCAGCGTGAGCTTGCCTCAAGGGCTGAACCTTGAGGGCAGAGGTCCTATCAGCAAGTCACCTGTGGGCCCACGGCATTCATAACTGTCCCATCATTCATAACTTTCAGTAACTGAGTAAAGTTAGAGGCACAGGGGAAGGGTCATTTGAGGGAGAAGGAGAGTTCCCCAAACCCAGATCTTTCCAACACGCAGTCACGGCATGTCTAGCTCCCAGATCTCAGGATGTGAAATGTCCTAGCAGAAGGAGAACAGCATCTTGCAGAGTCTCAGATCCAGTTGGAGGGAGGGCGGGAGGCCGTCTTCACCCAAATACCAACCTCCTTCCAGGAAGGGACGTTAGTGGAGCATAGCTCTGTGCAGTTGCTCTCCTTCTCGAGGAGGGAATCTTGCACTAGCTTTCCAGAGAGGCTAGAACAGTCTTGTATTTCTGCCTCAGGCAGACTCTGGGGAAGGCAAGTGCTGAAGCTCTTAGGACAGCAGGGTAATTGGCATGGTGGCCGTGTGGGGCGGTGCTGATTTCATCTTCTCATTCATTGTGTCTGTGCCATTTGGGGGTCATTACTTCATTACAAGCTTGCACACACTTGCAGCGGCGATCCTCACAACCATTTCATCTTCACAGGCGTGGCGCCCTTTAATTAAACGAGCAGTTCCTGGGGCTCTGGGCTCTGGGAAGTTTTGAGTTTGCACTTTTACTTTGTTGTATATCTGTCGATGAGTTTTCTTTTTTCTTCATTCTTGCTCTCATTCTCTCTTTCTCTTTTTCACTTTCTTTTCCCAGTTATACTGGACATGTACTGCATTTCCAAGGCTTGGTAGAAACTCATACTTTCCAGGCAACACAAGCATTGTATGACTGCTCTACTCTGCTTTTTTTTTTTGGAATATTATTAGGTAATTTAACCCCCCATCTGTTTTTTTATTATGTTTTTAATGTGTGCCCATACAAGTGTGTGCACACGTGTAAACATTTGTGTGGAAGCCAGAAGTCAACCTTGGGTCTCATTCCTGCATTCCTCGGGAGCCATCTTGGTGTGTGTGTTGGATATGCACGTGTGTGCAGGCGTGTGTGTCAGGTGTTGTGTCTACATGCAGAGGCCGGAGAAGTATGTCTGGTATTCTGCTCTGTCATTCTCTTTCTTATTCCCTTCAATGGGGTCTCTCCCTCAGCCTGGTGCTCAGCTGTCAGCCAGTAAACCTTAGTGATCTTCCTGCCTTTGCCCCTCATAGTGCTGGATCCAAGCATGTGCGTGGCCACACGTGTCTCTTTTGACACAGGTCCCAGGGATCCCAACTCAGCTCTATAGGCTTGGGTAGCAAGTACTCTTACCTGCTGTCCTCTCCTCTCCTCTCCTCTCCTCTCCTCTCCCCTCCCCTCCCCTCACCTCCCCTCCCCTCCTCTCCTCTCCTCTCCTCTCCTCTCCCCTCCCCTCCCCTCCCCTCCCCTCCCCTCCCCTCCTCTCCTCTCCCCTCCCCTCCCCTCCCCTCCCCTTCCCTCCCTTTTCCTCTCTTCTCCTCCCCTCTCCTCCCCTCCCCTCCCCTCCCCTCCCCTCCCCTCTCTCCTCTCCTCTCCTCTCCTCTCTTCTCCTCCCCTCTCCTCCCCTCTCCTCCCCTCCCCCACCCTCTCCTAATGACTGAGACTCTCTCTTTAGCCCAGAACTTGAAATGCAGAGTAGGCTGGCTGGTCAAGGAGCCTGAGAGCTCTGCCTGTCTCCGCCTCCCCACTGTCGGAGAGGACCCAAGTGTGCTACTTCCCTGGCTTTTAGATTTTACATGGTTCCTGTTCTGTTTGTTCTTTGACAACTTCATGCACATACATGATGCATCCTTACCACCCTCACCCCACCTTCCCTTGTCTTCTCTCCATGACAGCCCCTTCCCAGATTTATAGCTTGTTATGTCACCTGGATTTTTCACGTGGGTTCTGGTGATAGAACTCAGGACCTCATACTCACACTTACCACCTAAGCCACCCCTCATCCTGCTGCTGTGCACAACTGTCTTCTATCTCGCATGACATTATTGTCCCAGTACTGGTTGCATATGTCTAATGCGTGTATCCTTTCCTTTGCTTTCTAACATTTCCTCTGGTTCCAGCTGTAGTCACAGCTGGACTTTTGTCCTTTACCTAGAGGTCTCTCTTTGTATTCACTTTAGTATCTGTTTGTCAGGAATGTCTGTGTCTAAAAGCATCTTTATTCTTGATTTTTTCCTGGTTTGTAATGATGGTTAGCAGTTGCCTTTTCTCCAAACCCTTTGCAAGATGCTGTGCAGACCATTTTCAATGGTTTCCCCTGAGGTCAGCTGCCCCTCTTCTGGTGTCTCCTTTGAAGGTCGTAGATATCTTGCCTCCCAATTTATTTGCTATTTAAACAAAAATATTTAAAATAATGTGCATACACGTGTATTTTGTGCTCGAGGGGACAAGCAGCTGCTGAGAGACAGTTCCAGTTCCCTGGATCTGTGAGCCACTTGACCTGGATGCTGGGGACTGAGAGTTCTTTGCAAGGGGCAGTAGGTACCCCTCCTCCTTGCTATTTTAAGATTATGCCTTTGTGTCTGAGCTTTTTTTTTTTTTAATTTTAAATATGTTGTGCTCGGGTGTAATATTCTTTTTATTTAGTCTGCTTGGGGCTTATACTTTTTTTTTTAATCTATGGATTTTTTTAAAATTGAAGGGCATTGATTTTACATATTCCTTTGGTTTCATTTCTACTTCCAGACACCCATTTACAAGTATGGTGGACATTTCTTAGTGTCTTCTGTGTTGTTTGTTATTTCCTTTCTGTCTAGATATCAATCTATGTATTTTGTTTATATGTGGTGTGTGCTTATGTGTACGCAGGCTCATGTCTGTGCATGCATGTGTGGAGACCTGAATTCATGCTGCATCGAGTCTTCCTCTATTACCCCTCTCTCCTTATACAGTGACTCTGGGTTTCCCATTGGATCTTGGATTCTCTGTTTTAGCTCTGGTGCCTTAGTTAAGGTTTCTATTGCTGTGAAGAGACACCATGACCACGGCAACTCTTACAAAGAAAAACATTTAATTGGAGCTGGCTTACAGTTCAGAGGTTGAACCCCTTATCGTCATGGCAGACATGGTGTTAGAGACATAGCTGAGAGTTCTACATCTGGATCCATGGGCAGCAGGTGGAGAGAGGAAGTGAGCCTGGCTTGAGCATCTGAGACCTCAAAGGCCATCCTCATGACATACTTTCTCCAAAAGGGCAACACCTCCTGTTGGTGCCACTTCCTTTGAGTCTATGGGAGTCATTTTTATTCAAACCACATCTGGATAGCCAGCTTGCTCTGGGGGAGGGGGTCCCCAGTCTCTTGTTTCTCACACTCTGGGATTATAGGCAGGTCACTATGCCCACCAACTTTTACGTGGGATCTGGGGAATCCAAACTCTGCTCTCCATGACCTTGTGGAGTCCACACTTTACCGACTGAGCCATGGCCTCAGTCCTGATCTTGTATTTTCTATGACTGCCTTCCAGTTTGCTAGACCTACCCTCATCTATATCTATGTCAAACCTATACATTGAGTTCCTCATTTCAGTGTTTAGCTCTAGATTTTTATATTCTTATTCTACAGGTCTTAGTTCTGATGAAATGATTCATCTTCTGGCCACACTAATCCCATATATGCAGGTAAACCAGTCAACCAACCAACCAACCAACCAACCATACATACATTCATACATACATATGCATGCACATGCACACATGCATACTCATCATAGTTTATAGCAGTGCCTGGGGAGACCAGATGAGGGTACTGGGTATCTTGGAACTGTAGTTAAAGATGGTTGTGAGCCACTGTGTGGGCGCTGGGAATCAAAGTCCAGTCATCTAGAAGAGCAGTCCAGGCTCTTTACTACTGAGCCATCCCTCCAGCTGCTAACATGGTTCTTTTAAAGTCCGTGTCCAATATTCAGCATTGTTGTTACTGTTTTTTTCTTCTCATTCTTGTCAGTCAGTCTTATTCTTCTGTCTGGACATTTGTTATTGGCATATTTAAAAGCTGTGGATGAACTAATTACAGCTGTGGATGATCTGTCCCCCATACCCCTCTTGTTGAGGGATATGCATCCCTCTCTTGTATCCCAGGCTGGCCCTGTACTTTTTGGTAGCCAAGGATTGCTTTAAGCTCTTGATACCCTTGCTTCTACCTCCAAGGTGCTGGGATTGCTAGCCTGTCCCACAGACCTGATGACTTTATCTTTCACAGAGATCTCCTTTTGCTTCTTGAGGCAGTTAGAATAAGGCCCATGTCTCTACCACTCTGCCTGCATCTTAGGAGTGTATCTGGATGAGAGGGACACCCTGGGTGTTCATGCTCAGAGCATAGCTACTCAGAGATCCAGCATGAAGCCATTGAGTCTTGGGTCCTTGCAGCCTGACCCCCAAGGCCATCTTAGATATTGGTAGGGTCATTCAGACCTCTTAGGGACTTGAGAGGGGAGAGAATGTAGCACAGCCAACTTCATTCTGGGGGTGTTAATGAGCAGGGTTCGTTAAACTTGGTATATTTGTTACCCTGGATGCATGGATGGATAAAATAGATCTATGAATCAAATATAATAACTTATAAAGAAATCTATTTTAAAACAAATCTTTGGCATGCCTATAATTTTGCCATTCATCAAAGACAAAAATCAAACAACACACTAATGAAATGGAGGTGCTTGTTTATTTTTACATCAATAATTAAATCTTGGTGAATATTTGATACTGCTGGACACAGAGCACCTCAACTCTCCCCAGACATGATCAATACTATGTCTTTATAATTGTCAATACTGAGTACACTATTTACATAAATAAGTAGCACAAAATTGTAGAAATATGTCTATGGCCTTTTTTCAGAAATTGTTAGAAATTCTGTCTTAGCCCCAGCCAGAGTTCAATGAATGATATTAAGGTTTTTTTTTTATTATTTCTCTTATTTTTGAAATTATAATTACATTCTTGTTGGCAGGTTTGCTACCTGCCTCAATGGTTTATGAAAGACATTTATCTATCGTCTTTATATTTTGATGGGTCTTAAATAGTTCAATAGGTGGGCCATTGTCTGATCTCTGTGTGGTTAATCCACTTCCTGCCAGTAATTCTGAGTTATTATTTATTAGGTTTTATATTCTCTCTTAGCCATTTTGGACACAGAGGGCTGTTTAACTGGGCTGTACTTTGGGTCACACGCTTCTGGCTCCTTCACACGGTGGCCACACCTCTCTGGCTACACTCTGCTCAGACATGGTGTCGCTCCTCTCCTCCGCCTCTCCAGATATGACAGATCTCTCCTCTTTCTTTCTCTCTCCTGGTCTCAAGCCCAGGAATCTCTAAAATCTCACCTCTGTCTGTCCCTCTCAGCTATTGGCTATTGATATTTTTATTTACCAGTCAGAACCAGTTAGAGACAGGTTCCCAAAAACTATGTATAGGCATTCAAATAAACAGTCTTAGAGACCAAAATTAACATTAAAATATAAACAACACTAGGCAAAACCCACTACATTCTCCTGTGTTCCGATCCTTGGTCTCTTTCAAATCATGGGCTCTATTTTTTATCAGTTATTGTTACATGCATAGATGTTTATGTATACGCATACATATTCCTAACTGCTACCTGCTCAGTCTGTATGTTATTTGTGTGTGTGTTTTCAGGGCTGAGCATTTGGCATAGGATACCCGATGGGTTTGTTCCTCCCTGGGGAGGACCACTCTTTTCCACTCCGCATTCCTAAGTTGCCTCTAGTTCTTTGTGTAGGGTTGAGGTCCCCCTTAGGGTCTCCCCTCGCCCCCATCAATGTTGGGCACATGTCTTCTTGTCCTTATTCAGCTCCTGTTTTGTCATTCATGTTGGTGACACTTTATGGGTGAGGCTCCTAACTTTGTAACAAGATACAATCTCACAGCGAACCCCCTTATCTTCTGGCTCTTATAGTCTTGATTTAAAAAAAAAAAAGGATTGTAAGCCAGCAACTAAAACAGAAATTTTAAAATCAAACATTCTTAGCACAACACAATCCAAAGGGATGCTATTTTGACAGTGCTTATATGCTGAGGGATGACGGAAAATATTTAGTCTTTATTTTCCATAATTAGACCATTGCGTTTCTATAAGAGCAGAACATTGTGTGTGTGTAGTGAAAACACTGCAGTTCACAGCACAGAGGAGTCTGTTACCTGCGCACAGAACTTGCTGGCACGACAGCAGACTCAGTGCTTTGTGCTCATGCCGTGCATTCAGGGTCAAGGCTGCAGTGGAGTCTTGTGATTTAACACCAGCAAATGCTGTCGGAAACACCACAGATTCGCTGTGCATTTGCTTTTGAATCTGTGTGCGGTTGCTGCATTTTCATAAGCCTTTTAAATTTTACTTTCCCATTTTAAATTTTTATTTATTATTGTCATGTGTGTGTGTGTACGTGCGGGTGTGTGTGTATGAGTATGTGTTAAGTTCAGTGCTGGCACACGTGTACCAGAGTGGGTGTGGAGGTCAGAAGACAACTTTGAGGAATTCATTCTCTTCTTCCACTGTGGGGTTCCAGGGATCGAACTTAGGACACCATGCTTATACGGCAAGCACTTTGACTTGCTGAGCCATCTTGCTGACCCTCATAATCCTTTCTGCTGTGGCCAGATTTCTGTTTCCTCCATTCATCTTCAGTTATCCTATTTAGGGTTGTAACACACAATTTAAGAAGCAGGTCTTGGGGCTAGAGAGATGGCTCGGCGGTTAAAAGCACTGACTGCTCTTCTAAAGGTCCTGAGTTCAAATCCCAGCAACCACATGGTGGCTTACAACCATCTGTTACGAGATCTGATAATCACTCCTGGAGTGTCTGAAGATAGCTACCGTGTACTTACATGTAATAAATAAATAAATCTTTAAAAGAAAAAAAGGAGCAGGTCTTGGAGTACTGAGCCAGAAATGGACTTGATACAGCGACACACACATTTCCCAGCCCTCTTGAGTGCTCTGGCCATCAGCTAGTGTACAATGGAGGGGTTTTACGGTCTAGGAGGGGGGCACCACATCTTTCAGTGGAGTGTTAAGACCCCATTGCTACTCACCCTGGGATGCCCTCAAGTGTTGGACCTGATAGAAGGATGCAGCATCTGCCTGGTAAGCTAGGCTGCCAGAGCTCAACCCTCAAGGGAGCGGGCAGTCCTGCCAGCCTGGCATCCCACACTGACTGAGCAGAATTCCACAGCCTCACCCTGAGGGAGCTGCCCTTGCTGACTGAGCTGTGTTAATCCTGCTGACCCGTGGCCATGATGCTGTCCAAATCTATCTTTAGGTGACCTCGCAGGGCAGAGGCTCTGAGGTAGAGCCTACCCTTTCTAGAAATCAGATATGTGGTATGGTCAGCTTGAGGGGGACTGGAGCCTTCAGGTATTCAGGGAGGTGCAGGATGGGCCTCAGGAGGCCTTTCCAGGGCAGGGGGATTCTGTGAGCTTTCTGGCTTGTATGTGCTCTGAAGCTCCCTCTTTATGACCTTCTAGTTTAGAAAGTATCCAAGGCTTCCAAGGCGCTTCTCTACATGAAAGCAAAGCTGATATTTCTTTAAGAAAATTCAAGTAGCTGGGCAGTCGTGGCGCACACGTGTGATCCCAGCACTTGGGAGGCACAGGCAGGCAGGTGGATCTCTTGAGTTCAAGGCCAGCCTGGTCTACAGAGTGAGTGCCAGGACAGCCAGGGCTACACAGAGAAACTGCATCTCAAAAGCTGGGGGTGGGTGGTGGGAGGGGAAGAAAAGAAAAAGAAAAGCAAGGTCTGTTTCCACAACTGGCCTTCCTCCATGGTGGCCCTCCTCTGTGATGGCCCCCTTTCACAGCTGTCCTCCACTGTGACCTCCCTCTATAGGTGGCCTACACTCATAGCATCAGCCTCTGTTGTCAGCTGTTGTCCTCAGTGGGGGCTTCAGTCAGGGCCTGGATGATTTACAGCTGGCATTCAGGATGAAACAGCCAGGCCCACTTCCAGTCCAGCTTTGGAGAGCACCCAGCCTCAGCCTGGGATCAGAGTGAGGTCAGAGGTCAACGCCCTCAATCCCATACTCACAATAGCCTGGGTAGGAAGGGTCCCTAGGGATTCCTTCGGGGAGGTGGGAGACGTGTGTCCCTTTCATTTGAAGGCAGGTGCTCTGGGATAGGTGATTTCCAAAGAGGTGGCTTTTTGCCACCAAACATGATCCCTCCAAAGGCGATGAGGTCATCTGTTGCCACCAAGCATGAATTGCTTATGTCCACTTACACCCTGGTCCCCAGCGGTACACACACTGCAGGTGGGGCCAGCTGTTGCTCTGGAGGGTCTGAGGTAGCTCTGGGTGGCAGTGGGACTTACATTCCCTTAATACTCCATCTCACAATAGCGCACGGTGTAGTGAACACTCGTGCAGCAGTGATGTGTTCTTCTTGAAAGAGTGGAGGGAGGATAGCAGAGTCACCCTCTTCCCTTCTGCTGACGGGTTTGCCACTCCTAAGCCCGCTCTAGGCTTTCTGCCTGCAATTATCACCAATGATGCCGGTCGCTGGGAAGGTGGCCAGGTGGCATTGCTCAGGGGTGAGGCGTGGGCTGTGGCTTAGATCCTTTGGGGCCACCACAGGCTGCAGAGGTGGCCCGTGGATGCTATCTTAAGGAGTGGAAGAGGCTGCCTGTGAGCATTCTCTAGTCACCCCCCCCCAACCCCAGGTTGTAGGTTGACTCTGTAAACTGTAACACTTCTACCTGGAAATGAAACGCCTCACACTCTGCACGCAGCTCCACCCACTGTTCCTGGCATGTCCTTCTGTTTCTTTGCACAGCTGCTCTGTCCTATCTGACGCAGCTGGGAGCAGGTGTGCAAGCTCCCCACTGACATCCCGGCCCCTCTTCCTCCCCCCCAAAGTGGCCCCAACCCAGCTAGCACCAAGCTCTTCCTGGATGTGGTCACTGCCCATCACTTGGTATTGAGGGGACTGGGCTAAAGGGTCTTTGTTATCCCATCTCCCTCCAGGACAGGACCCTCAGTCCTGAGGTCCTGACTACGGGGCTGAGGGACTCCATTGTTTAAGGTAGTTGTCAGCGGGGCCAGGTCTTTTGGGTTTCTTTGGTGAGCGAGAAACCTGGTCCACAGCCTGTGGGTTACACTTAGGTGTATTCTATTGGATGGGGGCTTTGACCTAACAGAGGGTACACCATGATGATGTATATTGTATGCCTTTAAAGAAGACGGTGAGTCTCTAGAATTCTGGTCCACTCCTAGGCTAACACCTCACCCTCCTTTGACAAAGTATGCGCTAGCATTTAGGTGCAAGCTGTAGGCTAGCATCTGTTGTCTGATACTCAGAGGACAAAGGGTGGTTAGCTTCTCTACCTGCTCTGTCCGGTGTGGCCTCAACCACTCACATGACCATTTTAGAAGGTCACAGTGACATGAGAGACAGGCTGGCTTCGGGCATTGTGGCTATCACTCAGACACACTGGGATGCCCAAGTGGGTAGCATCCTGTAAGATATACAGGTAGGAGGTGTCGCCCAAGACCCTCTAGCCTCCCTCTGATCTCTTTCCCACAGTCAGTCAGGTAACACCTAAAGGTTGCTTCTCCCTTCAAGGGCTGCTTATAGATCTATTGAAAATCTCCCTTCCTCTCCTGTACCACCATGTCTCCATAGTGATCCCAGCCTGCTTATGGGATGGAGACTGTATGGAGTGGTATGCAGAGGGACCCTTTGCTTACAGGAACCTCCCCAGGTGGCACTTGTGAGGAAAAAGGCCTGGTTATCTATTTGGTCTCTGTGCGGCCTGAGACTACTAGAGAAGTTTAGTGAGGTCAGCCATGCCTGTTTGCGTCCTGAAGAGGCTCATGTCTCCCATCACTTTGAGGCCTAGCAATTGGTCCAGGCAACCCACGGCTTCATCCCTGTACCACGTCATGGGCCAGGCCTCAGAAGAGCTCCGTGTCTGGACCACCGTCTGCCTTGCGCCATCCCCTGCTAACTTTCCTTCTCCTGGTCTTTATGTGAACTTCCCTTTGCTTCCATGCTAGATGGTAACAGGTCTGCTGGTCTCCACAATGATTCTCTCTGCCCTGGGACAACTTTATTTTGGTAGATGGTGGCTTCCTGAAATCCAAGCCCTAGAGTGGGGAGGGGAGGGTGTGCAGAGCCTGTCCTCAAACCGCTCCGCTCATGACGAGGGTGGGACTTCCTGCCTGATGGATGGGGTGCCTGCTGGTCCTGATGGACGCTGTGGGAACGCAGGATCCAGGTCTCACAAGTGCTGGGAGGACTATGAAGCCCCCCTGCCCCCCGTGGCTTCACTTCGTTGTCTTTTACTGATGGAGTGGAGACCTTCCCAGAGTCCATGGACATACACCAGACTTACCCAGGCCCAGATTCTCTCCTGAGGTAATTAAAATCCCCCCAGAGGTGCCTCGTGCAGCTGCCAAAAAGCTCCCCACGGTGCAGAGAAGGCACATTTTCAGTAAAATTTATTTCCTGTTCTGGTCACCTGTGCATTATTAATTCCTAGTGGTTACCAGGTTCTGGAGAAGCATGTTAGGTCTCAGAATCTTAGGTACACAAGGATTTTATTTAAAGGACTGCATCTCAGAATCTGCTGGGGAGGACTAGGGGACTTTGGTCTCTGTGTGGCCTGAGACTACTAGAGAAGATACAGTCTCAGAAGGGACTGAGAGCCACCTCTACATTGTCTTGGCTTGCAGAAGAAGTCAGACTTCAAATGCAACTGAAGTGGGAGGTAACCTTGCAAATGGACTTTGTTGTGAAGTGGCTGGTGGGGAAGCTGATGTGTGACACTTGGATCCTATAGGAGACATTTACAATTGAGAGAGAGTTGATATTCCCAGAATGTTAGAAATAGGAGAGGGAACCTTAAAGCCATCCCTGATATCTAAACTTCGGGGGTTATGCTAGCCTGAACCAGTAAGTCATGTAAAATAATTAAGCCCTGATAAGTTGACATTTTGATGTTTATATTCAAAATTAACTCTGCAGTATGAATTGCTTCTCTTTGGTGAGGGCACCATATCTTTCGGTCCATGACTGAGAGTCCTAGGGTCAGGAGCTTGGCCTTGAGAGAGCAGGGCCTCAAGCCATCTGACACCCGTCATTCTCTCTCTGCCCCTATCCATTCCCTTCTAAAGAAGACGGCATTATCTTCAAAGGCGGCGAGGCGCCGGACTTTCCAGTACACATTTCAGCCTCAGATCACTGAACGTCTTGGTGTTGTTGACAAAGAAGGCTAGGTAGGGCATGTGCCCGCTGGTGACTTCCCTGAGTCCTGAACCCTCAATCTGAGCACATGCTTGGACTCATAAGGTGGGCAGTGGGACACAGCATTGATGACTGCTATCTCTTTCAGAAACAGACTCTAGGTATGTGTCATCCGCTGCCTGGATTTCCAGGCCACATCTTTATCCACTGTTTCTATTTGGTAGCCGTGGGGAACACGTTGACCTCAATGGCAATATCTTTTCTTAAACACAGATCGGGAGGTACGCCCTGGTTGCTTGGCGATACATATGACTGTTGCCAGGGTGATGTTAAGAGGGACCGGGGTTCTCCCTTGCGGCTGGTGTAAGAGGGAATGAAACCAGGAGCTTTCTCTGCTGGTCACAGGGGTACCACGTCTAGCCAACCTGTGGGAGCCTGAAACCAGCTTCCAGAGCCGTCCACAAGCTGACATCCACTGCCGTCCAGGGCTTGCCTCCAGCCTGCTTGCATTATACCTGTGTGGTCTCATTTCGTTATGTCTTCCCAGAAGCCTCTTCCTGCAGGGATACCAGCCCTGTCTGTGTCTTGCATAGAGTGGGGAATCAGTTCTCCCAGGCTGGCTGCAGAGAGGGTTCTGTTGCAGTTGGGTGCCCAGCTGGCCATGCCCACTTGCTCCTTCAGCCTTATTTTTTTGGCTCAGTGGGCAATTGTGTGTTTACTCTCTTGTCTGTTGGTGACTTTCCCCTAAGGTTTCTTGCTTGCCTAGCCCCTGAAGCAGACCTTGTAGGACACCGTGGCTTCGCTCTCACAGACATTGTGTCCTGTACACCTGTCCAGCCCACAGACTTCCAGGTCGCACGCCTTCACTTGTCCTTTGCTGTGGGAGGAAGAGTATGTACCCACACCAGTAGTGACAGTGGACCTGACTCAGCCCCTAGGAACCTGAGGTTGGAGGGAAGGCTTCTTTTCCAGGACAGTGTGGAACATTCAGGGACACTGAACCGTTCTGGAATACCGAGGTGCTTCAGAAGGTGAGGGGACAGAAGAGAAGGTATGCAGTTGCAGCTCTGTGCTACCTGACCAGATACCTGCTGGCCCCAGAATGATGCCACCATTGGGTATACACACATGAGGGGGGTGAATCTTTGGGCTCTTCCAGGGACCTATAACCCCATTCTGACTAACTAGTTGGAGCCCAGACTCGGCCTAGTCTCCCTTCATAGGATAGCTCCAGAGTCCAGAACCTGTTTTTGCTTTAAAAAAAAAAGTATTTAGGGGCTAAAGAGTTGGCTTAGCAGCTAAGAGCACTTATTGTTCATGCAAAGGACCCTGTCAATTCCCAAGAACCACATAATAATATTGGGTTCATAACCATCTGTAATTCCAGTTCCTGGGGGGGGGGCGTTCCAACAGCCCCCTCTGACCTCAGCAGGTAGCAGGCATGCATATAGTACATGGACATACATGCAAAGCAAAATACCTATATATGTAAAATAAAAAATTTAAAAAACCACTGTACTGGGTTACATTTTCATGAAAGTACATGGTATGCTTTCAGTGTATTTCTCCATACTTCCTTTCCCTTGTGGGCACCACCCTCGCTTCCCAGTGGTTCCCTTTGTTCTCCTGGAAAGTTTTACTTCTCCTTTTGTGTAACCTGTATGTACATGGCTTTATGTATTTGCATAAAACTCAAGCACCCACAGATGAGAGCAAACCTGTAATACTGTCTTTCCTCGAAGACATCGTTCTCTTGCTATGACTATACCAATTATATCCGTTTTCTACACATAACATATCTTCATTCTTTATGGCTTTGAAAACAATCCTGTGGTGTTTCTTTGGTTTGACTCAGACCACAAGCCCATCCTCTGGAAAGAAGCTTGCACCAGCTGCCAGTGTTAGCCAGCACCTTGCCACCATGCCTGAGTGTGGTGGTTCTCCCCCTCTTGCAATCCTCAGAAGGCATACTTCTCTTCCCTTGCTGTAGAAAGACACTGCTCTCTTGCAACGCATCCCTCTTGGGCCTGACTCCCTCAGCCATTGCCCACTGGGGCTGTTGTGATGGTGCTGTGGCCCTGGGCTGCCACAGGGGTGGCTACCTGCAGACACTTGTACTTTCTAGGCAGCAACTCTTGACTTTTTTCTTTTGTTGAGAGAGGGTTTCTCTGTGCAGTCCTGGCTGTCCTGGAACTTGCTCTATAGACCAGACTGGCCTCAAACTTGCAGAGATCTGCCTGCCTCTGCTGCCACCATTCAATGGCCTCTGACTTTCTTCATACCAAATGCACCCTCTAGTGTGTGTCTCCATGTCACCCTGAAGCATGGGTTAAGCCCATCAGGAACAGGTTATCTGATCACCTGGGTTGTCAGACCTGAGCACTCCTGAATGGCCCTCTCCCCACATTGGAGGCTGCCATTTTGTCTCCCCTTTGCATGATCAGCAAATGGCGGGGCAACGGATGAGGATAACTTGGATAATCTAGTGAGGGGAGGGCCGTGCTCCAAAGAGCATGATCTTAAATGACCAAGGAACATGGCACCTTGGTAAAAAGTCCTGGTGGCATGGAATGTATTATAATATCTCTGCCCCATTTTCTGTCTCACTCCTAGAGGCACTACAGCTAACAACTTATGACTTTGGTGTCTTTAATATAGCACCTTTAGCTACTTGGCATCATTAGTACTGGGCCACACACTGGGTTAGATAACTATCAACACATGATTGTATGCACATGTGAACATGAGGGTGCATGCATACACACACAAGCATGCATGCATGCACACATACATGCACACACACATATGCACACACACACATGCACTCACATGGGGAAGGCAATACTGGACCATAGCTTATGCAAGGCACCTTCTTGCACGATCTATTTATGTTAGTTTTGTTATTTACATCTTGGCCATTGCACTGTGAGCCATACACTGCTATTGGTCGATGGTGAATATTATAAAATAACTTAGGCTTTAATGGTGCTCTGAGGCTTCTCTCAAGTCACTAACTAGGCCCATGGGAAGGGAATTGGAGACAGTATTGCTGCCTGCCCTGAGAAGGCTTTGTGGGGAAAGCTGAGCTGGCCCAGCAGCCATCTTCTCAGCTGCTTCATCAGTGACCCCAAAAATCAGTTTAGCTTTGTTCCTTATGTGTGTGTGGTTTACGCTCATGTGTCTGTGTGTAGCTACATGTACCTCTGTAGAGCCTAGAGGCGGATGTCTGGAGTCCTGTTCTACCACTCTGTACTTACTCACTTGAGATAGGATCTCTCTCTGAACTTGAAGCTAGACTGATGGCCAAGCAAGCCTTTCAACCCTTCCACAGCACTATGTGTAGGGGGTCCTAGATGCACACAACCACACCTGGCCTTTATGTGGATGCTGGGGATTCAAAGTCATGCTTTCACAACAAGCTCTCTTGCCTGCTAAGCTGTTTCCCCAACCCTGACACATCCATTTCTGTTTGCAGTAGGCTCACTTCATCTAGAGGGCTTGAAAAGTTCCTACTTCCCATGTAGGAACCTTTGAGTTCCTACATGTGGGAATATGAATCTCATCAGCCTGGAGAGGTGTGCATTTTGGCTGGGTATAGAATTCTTAGTCGGCACTTTGAGTTGAGTTCCTACATGTGGGAACATGAGTCTCATCAGCCTAGAGTGGTGTGCATTATTTGGCTGAGTATAGAATTCTTAGTCGGCACTTTGAGGATGCTGCTGCCCTCCCCAAAGCCAATATCGCTGATTACCCTCACTGCCTCCTGAGCCATTTCTTTACAGATAGGAAATCCTTTCAGACCTCAGGATTCTGAAGTTTCACTGGGACAGATCTGAAGGGCAGGTCAGTTTTCATTACTGACCTGACTTCAGCAGGTCTTTTCATCCTAAGACATTCTCATTTTAATCCAGGGAAATGCTATTCTGCTGTGTATATTTAGAGTCACGGTTACATAGTTGTTTGTCTTCCAGGTAGTTTTCCCAATCAATCAATCAATCTCTCTCTCTCTCTCTCTCTCTCTCTCTCTCTCTCTCTCTCTCTCTCTCTCTCTCTCCCCTCCTTTAGACTTATTTTTTGTTACATTTTAAAAATTGAAGTATAATTTATAAACACTGAAATATGTATCTTAAAACATTCAAGTTGGGGCTGGGGAGATGGCTCAGTTGTTGAATCACTGGCTGAGGAAGCATTAGTTTATACCTGAAGCATTGTGGGTAAGTGAACTGGGTAGGTGGCACAGCCTGCTTTTAATCCCAGAGGAAGAGGCAGAGAATCCAGGGAGCAAACTGCTTAGCTAGACCAGGGAAATCAGTGAGTTCTGGGTCTAAGCGAGATCCTGCCTTGGTATATAAGGTGAAGAGTAACTCTGGTGCTCACACAGGGAGAGGCTGGCAGATCTCTGTGAGTGTGAGGCCAGTCAGAGCATCAGAGAGACCCTGTCTCACTCTCCTGTAGCCCCCAAAGAAATAAAATATGAATCTCAAGCTTTCATACACTTATAGGCTTGAACACATGCACACACACTAAACAAGTTTACATTGTACACACATACACACACACACACACACTTACTTGGATTGGGCTATGGCTGTAGCTGAGTGGTAGGGCATGTGAGAAGCAAGTATAAGGCCTGGGATTCAACCCCCAGTTCTTCCAAACTAACAAAAAACATTCTTCACCGCCCCACCCCCCACTCCAGACCTCTGCACACCAGATTCTCAGTTCCAGATCTTGCCCGCACCAGAGGCAGCCACTGTTCTGAAGTTGACCCTTTTGTTATTAGTAGGTCTAATAACAGTTCCCAATCATAGTGGGTTCCCACCAGTCACATGTTTATACCTGGCTTCCTTAATTCAGACTGGGGATTCACGCAGAATAGGTTTTAATCAAGAGGGATTTTTGGTTGTTGTTGTTGTCATTGTTGTTGCTTTTGTTTTTCCTTCTAGTTGCTGAGGTATATACTGTTTTTGTGGGTGTAGCGACAGTGTTTCTGTTTACTGGCATGGGATCCGTCAGCTGGCATTAGGTGGGGCTGTGGTGGAGCCAGCCACTCTTGTGTCATCTTTTGAGGACTTGTGTTTCTTTTCTGTCTGTGAATCTTCTCTTTGAGGGGAATGATGGGACCCAGAGCTTGCAGGAAGCTGCTAAGGGATCTTGGCCATTTTCCCAAATTGTCTGGTGAAGTGTCTGTCTGTCTGTCTGCATCATCTGTGGATGCTGTCTTTCCATTCAGGGGCCAAGTCCTTTGTCAGATGTATAGATTGGGAATGGTTTCTCCCAGTGTGTAGCTTTACTTTCATTATCTTAGGCAAACAATAATTTTAATGAGTGGGACATGTTACCATTTTACTGTCTAGATTAGAGATTAACTCATTTGTACTCAGTGTTTCACTGGATGATGGAATATGTTTACATATTAAACAAAGCCAGCTCAGCTTTCAAAGTTTGTAAGAACTAATTTCTGGGTGTTTTCTTTTAGAATAGAAGTTTGCTCTTGATTAGGCAGGTACACATCTTGGGTCTTCATGGGAAGAACATTAATTATCTGTTTTGAAGTCTCTGAATGATTGTCTTTCTAATACTGCTTACACTTATGATTTCTCTTGGTTGTTTGGTCTTGTTGATGATAGCTACTATCCCACTGATGAGCAGAGGGTCAAATGAGGGTCTGTGTTATAGGGCAGGGGTCTGACCTAAATGGGTGTGACTGATTTCTTAACATGGTAACTCTTGTCATGACCCTATGGGCCACTGCTTCTGTTGGATTCTAGCTTGTCATAGTGTGGGGCCTTCTAAAAGGGTCCTCAGGGTCTTTGCTTATATTTCCTTTCAGCTCTGATCTCTCCTGGATCTATCTCAAACCATCTGTTTCCTGTCTCCTAGAATTCCTCTGACTTTCTGTGTTCTGGGTTCAGTTGTGTTAACAGTTTCCTTTGCGAATATAAACACCTGTCTAGTCACTCTCCTGTGGCTCTGGGGTGTGTGGTAGGGGAGGCAGGACTGGAAGGTGACTCACTCCCCACTGAGGTGGAGCTGAGAAGGGTTCTCTATGCTTATAGAATGGGGGGAGGTCACCCCAGGGACCATGGCTGTGGCATCTCATGAGAAGAACTTAGAAGCACAGTGCAGAGATTGGGGGCATGGGAGTTCTTTGGGTTTGTTTTGAGTGCTTCAGGATAAGAATCCATGGATGGATTTGGGAAAGGGGGTGATAGTGAGGGTCTAGGTAGGTTTCCAGGGTTAATAAGGCAGGAGCTAGGACAGAGGGCACACAACTTGAAAGTTTCAAGATAGCAACTAGGTTTTCTTTTTAATTTGAGACAGGCTCTCATATAGCCCAGGCTGACCTCCAACTCGATATATAACTCAAAACAACCTTGAACTTCTGATCCTTCTGCTGCTACCTCCCAAGTGCTGTGTGGGCCGCCAGGCCTTGCTCACTGAGTACTGAGGATTGAAGCCAAGGCTTTGTGCATGGCGGACAAGCACTATTTGCAATGAGCTACATCCCTAGACCCACAGTGATGTTTGTTTACTGCTCTGCTATAAATTTTGGGACAGCAGATTAGTTCTGCCACCAGGCCAAGCACAGCAGCCCAAAGCCGGGCGAAGCATGCTTCTTTCTGCTCCGAGGGCTGGGCTGCCTGCTCTCAGGAGTGCCTTTGCCAAGATGGCCCTTCGGGTTTCTGGCACTGCAGTCCGATGGGTCTTGAGCACCTCCCCGTACTGTGTATGCTTTAGAAGTAAGCTGGCGTTTCATCCCTTTAACGAATACTCTGAAATGAATGATCTCTGAGGGAGCAGAGGCCTCTGAGGTATTTTAAAGGAAAAAGTATAAGAGCTCGCTGAGCTGCACGGGGTGTGAGCTGCTCCTGGATTCTCGGAGCAACTTCTTACAGAGGGCCCCAGGCAGGGGCTGCATCTGGGGTTGTGGGGCCCAAGGGGTTAACTGTGGTACACCATTTGTCACTGTGGGCAGAAAGGAAGGGTAGATTCTGCTATGTGTCACTGCTGGGGACTACCTGCCCCCCCCCCCCAGACTTCTCCTGCTGCACTCCCCTGGAAGAAGGGAGGGTGGCTGGCAGGTCCCGGGCACCGCCCACCCAGTGTGCCTTTCTCTGGCTCCAGGACCGGAAGCTCACCAAGCTTGAAAGGCAGCGGTTCAAAGAGGAGGCGGAGATGCTGAAAGGTCTACAGCATCCCAACATTGTGCGCTTCTATGACTTCTGGGAGTCCAGTGCCAAGGGCAAGCGGTGTATTGTGCTTGTGACGGAGCTGATGACCTCGGGGACACTGAAGACGTAAGTGCTGCACACGTGTGGGCTGGGGGTAGCCTTGGGTAATAGGTGTTGGAATGCTTGGGTCAACCTGGCTGGTGTCTGTGATCTCGTGTCTATTCAGTAGTGTTTCTTTGAGTCATATTCTTTCTAAGCCATAGGAAGCCCATTCCCCAAGTGAGAAGACTCAGACCTAATAGTCTTCCTAGAATTTGGCTCCCTCTCGCTTCTTGTAACAAATAAGACTGGTTCTCATGACCACTTGACTATTTCCACTCTCCCTTCCTGTGTAGGACACCTCCCAGGGACTCAGTTCCTTTGTCTTATTTGCCTGAGACCTTATTACTGGCCAATATCTGTTTGCCCAGAGGCCAACCTGGCATATTCTAGAGGCTTGGAAGCAGAATGCAGACATTGAGGGCCAAACAGAGCACAGCAATGGGTTGGGAGTTCAGTGGCTGTGGCAGCTTGAGAACACAGCAATGGGTTGGGAGTTCAGTGGCCGTGGCAGCTTGCTACTCTTTCCTGAGATCCATGCTATGGGGGTAGGGGAGGCCCCCTCTGGGTGGCTATAGCTAAGTCCCTCTGAATCATTTTAACCCCGAGGCCCCAAGTAGGACCTTGATGTCCTCTGTCTCTGGGCAGCTTTACTCTACTATGCAGATTTAGTGAGGGAATGTTACTTCCTACCTCCCCTCTGGGTGAAACCAGTGCCCAGCATTGTTGTGTGGATAGCCTGGTTTTCATGACCTTTGACTGTAGGTATTCCTCTATCACCCAAATGCTAGGCTGCGACCCTGCCCCATTTAGTGGCTTCTTATCACATGCAGGAGATTAAGGCTATGATTGGCACGGGTTTGGTAGCAAGGTCTCCAATGAAAAGGTCCAGTGGAGGGCCGTGCTCCCGGCTCAGCTGCCTCGGTCCAGCCGGGACACCCCGGGTAGGAGAAGAGCTGCTGCATCTCCCTTCCCCTCACTGCCTGTCCCACACAGTTGCACAGCTCATGTGGTGGAGCTTTGTCACAGATTGGACTGTGCCAGGCAGGGCCTTCCTAAGGACCCGCAGCAGGGGAACTGCTTGATGGTTCTGCCCCTCCACCAGGTACCTGAAGCGGTTCAAGGTGATGAAGCCCAAGGTACTGAGGAGCTGGTGCCGGCAGATCCTGAAGGGCCTGCTGTTCCTGCATACAAGGACACCCCCCATCATCCACCGAGACCTCAAGTGTGACAACATCTTCATCACTGGGCCCACTGGCTCCGTGAAGATTGGTGACTTGGGTCTGGCCACCCTTAAAAGAGCATCTTTTGCCAAAAGTGTGATAGGTGAGCCTGTTTCTTCTCCCTAGGCACATAGGGAACTAAACGTCATTGAAGGTGCCACAAAAACCTGGATTTGCTCAATTACCTAGGACCCCGTGCAGAAGGCTCCTCAGAGTGTCTGGGTGTCCAAGACACCAGAATTCTGGTGGCTGAGCCAGAGGACCTGCCTAGTGGGGAAGGAAATACTGGCTCTATTTCCCACTGAGAGTACTTTCAGACTTAGGGGTGGGGTGGGCTCTGCATCAGATTCTTGGCTGTGTTGGGTACCACCTATGATCGCCTGCCAAGGGTGGTGGGCTAGATGCCAACTTCTGAGCTGTGGTGGACACTGTGGCTGCTTAGGAGGAGGAAGTAGTGTTACCACAGAGGAATTACACTGCTTGTGGGAAGTGGGACTGGAGCTGGTCCCAGCAGTCAGGAAGAGGAATACCCAAGGCTGTGGGGCACAAAGAAATGACAATGTACAGTGTGTGAACAGAAAGGTGGATTAGAGGTCCAGCATGGTATCTACAGGGTGGAAGAAGGTCATGCTGAGGATTTGGGTCCTTTCTTGTCCTCAGGCCTTGGCTCCAGGCCTCTCTTCCTCTGAGGGACCTTCTTGGCCAAATTTGGGTGATGGTACTCCGGGTCCTGGGATAGTAGCCTGCAATTCTATGTAAGGATAAAGGGGTCTGGATCGTGTTATATGTCCAACCTTGAAACGACTAGCATAGCACTAAGTGTCTAGTAGGTGCTGGGCTTTGGAAAGAACATCCGAGGGACTTCAGTAACCACTGTTTTGGGCTCTTCACTGTCTTGAAGTCAGGTGTGCCCCTCCATCAAGGCTGGTTTCTCACATGAACAGGACAAGGAGTAAGGTTGGCCTCAGGTCCTTATGAATTGTTTGGGGAAAGAAATTGGTCAGTGTGGCAATCATGGGGAACTACTATAATCTCAGTAGTGTCTTTGGAATATAATATTTAGTGTAGCTGTCTCGTCTGGGCAATGGCCCTTTGGAGCCTAGATCTCTAGCCTCTTTATCATGATAGATTAGCTTGGTAGGGAGCTGGGACTGACAAGTCCCAGTTTCCTGTCTGTGAAAATATGTAGAACTAAGTTAGGAAGAGTACTTGCATCTTAACCATAAGGACCTGAGTTCAAATCCCCAGAGCCTACATTTAAAAAGTCAGGCAGTGGGGTTAGAGAGATGACCCAGCTCTTACTAGAGCATGCATTGCTCTTCCAGAGCACCCAAGTTTAGTTTCTAGCACATATCAGGTTGTTTAAAACCATCTTTAACTACAGCCCCAGAGGATCTGGCTTTTGTCACCACCCTGACACATGTGGTACACACACACACACACACACACATGCACGCGCGCTTTAAAATAAATAACATATGCACTTTAAGCCAGATGCGGTTGCACATATGTCTATAACCCTATCTCTGCAGGGTTGCGGGAGGATTTCTGGGACTTTCTGGTCACCAGCCTAGCTCCAGGTGCAGTGAGAGACCCTATCTCAAGGGAATAGATGGGGAATGATAGAACAGGACACCAGGCATCATCTGACTTTTGTGTGTGTACATGTATACATACTCCTTGAATATATGCCATACATATAACACACACATACATACACACCTCTTCACATAAAAAAAATCTTTTAAAAATGAAGAGAAATGGATGGGGGTTCAGGATTCTGTGGTTGCTGCACCCTGACATCTGAGCTCTGGAAAGTTCCTAGCCAGATTTTTTCCCCTTGGATATGACATCTGATTGCAGACCTTGAGCCCTGACATGTGATTGGAGGGTTCTTCCCTGTCACCTGCCTCAGAAATAAATGCTCAGAGCTAGATTGACCCCACTTAAGGAAGCTGAGGCCCTATGTCCCAAGTCTTGTAAACTCTGCCTTTTTGGAAATAAGGCTTCGAGTTGCAGGCTTGGATGATAAGAATACACTGGGATGGTGTTTCTGGTAGGCCTAGGAATGCACTAAACCATTATGTGTGCCCAGCTCTGTGGGGTGTCCCTTGTCACCCTGGCTTATGCTTGCTGAGACCTAGAAAGTCAGACTAGGATCAGGAGTGTGCTTGGATGCTTCTGATTGGGGTGGGGGGGTTGGGGTAAGACAGACTTAGGGGGATTCCCATGGGCACTGTCTTGAAAGTCCTGTTCCCAGCAAGTGCCAGCATTTGGGGAGGCTGAGGCCAGATGGGGGCTCCCCAGGGCCTGTTACCCAGGTATCTCCAGGCCCTGCAGATGGAGCACCTTCTTGGGCCTGTTAGTAGAAGGTGATAAATGTTGGTACTTAGATTACTTAGGCTAAGTACAATGCCATATGTTACATTTTTAAACATATTTTTGAAAGCCAGACATGGCTACATGGTTACATGGCTGTGACCCTAGCACGGCAGGCTACATGGGCCTTGCATCCTCATTGCATGTGTTCTAAATGCTTTGGTGGGGCTGGTGATCCCCAAAGCCCCTTTGCAGGACCTGAGAATGAAGTAGGTACACTAGTGCTTATATTATGTCCAAGGCAGGACCCTTGGGCTGTCGAGGTCTGACCCACCCACGAGGCCTCCTTGCAGGTGGCAGGAATCAGGGAGTGACGAAGGACTTGCTTTCCTGATCTGTGAAATAGTGGAGCCAGAGGAAGGCCTATGTGTTCATCCTGGTGACCAGGGCTCTGCCCGCTGTGGGGAGCACACCCAGGCCCTGAGCTCTGGGCAGTTTTCAAACAGGTTTTGTAAATTTTCCCTTGAAGAGTGAAATGGGAGAGAGGCCAAGGTGAACTGAAGATAAGCATTCTAGAAAGAGCTTCAGGTCAGTCCTGGGTGGGTGGGCATGCCAGGTAGAGAGTAGGAGGGGGCCCAGGCTGCTGGGTACCATGCAGATGGAGCAGATAAGTGCTTAGGAGTTGCAGGCAGTGTCAGGTCCACCTCGAACACGGGGAGATGGATTCTGCCTGCTCAGTGAGGAGACGGGTAAGGGCCAATTGTAAATTTGTTCTTGTTATAACAAAAGTCAAGAACATAAAGAAATCTAAAAAAAAAATAAAGCTTTTGAGTCCCATGAAGGAAACTTTGTCTTTCCTTACAGACTCAGGACACAGTTTTCATGGGCTATGGGATGAGTCTAGGGATAAGCTGGACCGGGCCCTACCTACTCCACTGGGCCAGGCTTCAGAAGAGGCATACATTCTCCTGTTCATTAGAGGACAGAGGTGTCTTGTAGTCACAAGCTAAAATGACTTCTCCATTAGAAAGGAGAAGGTGGCCAGGGCCTAGACCACAGGAGCCTTGCCTGACTTTAGCAAGAAGAGCTTGGAGAGCAGTGGTGTGTGGGACGTTCCCTAGCACCTGGTAGAACAGTTGGGCCTGGGGTGGGGGCGGGGACTGCCACTTTCACTCTCACACAGACTCATCTGCAGGGACCCGGGGATGCCTGGCAGATGTGCAGGGCAGCCATGGGCCCGGGGTGAGAAGCTCTGCAGCTGACAGCGGACCATAAAAGGGGTTATTGGGTGGGACAGCAGCCTGGACAATTGCATGTGTGTGTGCGTATTCGCATGTATACATGCTATTTCTAAAATTCAGACTTAATTTAGTGAGATGAAAAGGAAAAATGAGTCAAGTACATCCATGTTCAGGAATTATCAGGGTCTCCTACCCTGGAGCTGGGCTAGTTCCAGCCTCCCACCCGGCTCCCGGAATCAGGCTGTCTGGGATACTTCTTGCAGAGAAGGATCCTCCGTTCTTGCAGGTCCCCAAAGACTCCAAGCCCAGGGATGCTGTGGTCTGTTGACCCTAATATGTGGACAGCCGGTGAGTGGAGTGTCTGCTTTAAGTTCCTGCACGAGCTAAGTTGTAGCTGGCCTGGCTCCCAGTCGTGGGAGCCTGGCTTCTGTCACAGTCCTACACTCTGGCCCAGGTCACACCCCTGGAGTCCTTTTGTTGGCCCCTCTAGCAGGAAAGGGCTTTGTGGTTTCTCTTTGTTATCACAGGACAACTTGTCTCACACAGTCCCTGGCAGAGGCATCGGGGCTGGTGTTATGAGGCAATAGAGGTAGCCTTGGGGAGGGAGCCCTTCCTTCCTGCAACTTGGGGTTTCCAGCCAAGTCGACTGACCTGTTCACTGTGTTCCAGCTGCTGCCATGGAGACCCTCCTGCATGATCACTGTGCTCTGGGCCCATGAGACCACCCCTAGATATCCTGGGGTCCCAAGGATATACAAAGGAATGGGAAGGGCCTGATTCATTTGTAGGCTACCCTGCCTAGGACACTTCTGCTGTGCATCTTGTGGCTAAAGAAGTATATTCACTGTTCTATGACAAGGGATGGGAAGAAACTTAAACATACTGAGCACCAGAAGTAGTAAATACCAAAGAATTTCAAGAGTACAAAAGGATAAACATTCTCAGCACGAGGCCTCTTCTTGGTCTCTGTCATTTCTGATGGGCTTTCCCTATAGTTCTGTATCTTTTACATAAGCCCATACTTATGTTTTTATATTTTGTTGGTTTTTGACTAGACTTGCAATGCATATTAAACAGAAATAATGGGCAAGAGATACCAACATAGAACTGGAGAGATGGCGTAGCGGTTAAAAGCATTTGCAACCTAAGCTCAAGGGTCCCCAAGCTGTTCAGGTCCCTGTGCAAACCTACCTGACAGTGGCACGCAGCAAGTAGAATCGCAACCAGCCTCTAATCCTGTTGGTTACATGGGGGGGTGGGGGGTGGGGGGGGTGGGGGGGCGAGGGGCTGGGGGTGGTGTGGATCCTCAGAGCAAGCAGGCTAGCCAGACTAGCGGGTGATTTGAAGCAACAGCTTGGTTACTCTCGATCTCTGGGCCTACAAGCTAGCTAGCCTAGGCTACTCCATTCCAGGAGAGTGAGATGGCCTGATTCAAAGGAAAAGGAGAAAAAGGGTTGTGGGAGACAGTGCCAGAGCAGTGGCATCCTGAGGTTACCCCTGGCTTCCACATGCATGTGCATACATGTTCATGTACGTGGCAGCCGGGGAGAGCGTTTCACGTTGTGTGTGTGTGCTTGATGTCTTATGAGTGCGGTCTCTCTCTGGGATGTGTCAGGTAGAAGCCATTGCCCCTCCCTCTCCCCTCCCAGAGTGATAGCTGCATGTCCCATTTATTGTTAGTTATACCCAGAAAACCTAATCATTTCCCTCTCCGGGGAGCCTGAGGGTCTTCCTGAGTTTTAGTAGGCAGAGGCAGCTTTGGGGTAATCAACGGTTTTGTCATCTCTGGGGAGACTGGAGAACTAGCTGATGCTGACCTGTTTTGAGGGGTACAGTATCCACCCACACAAGTTAGGGTACGCTCAGAGAATAGGTAGGGTCCCCAGAAGCTCTCTTTTTTTTCCATCCCCGTGGCTTGGAAAGGCTCTGGAAACTGATGGCTATCCCTGGAACCTTAAGGTGAGGTTCAGACACAATCTGCAGAGCACACCTGCTTAAACCCTGGGATGTTGAGCCTACTGTTGTCCTATGTGTATCATGGGACACACACAGAAGAGGCTGGGAACATCTGTGGGGCGAAGGAGCCATGATCAGTAATAACTGTGTCTGCTGCTCCTGATGTAGGTACCCCCGAGTTCATGGCACCTGAAATGTACGAGGAACATTATGACGAGTCGGTCGATGTCTACGCCTTCGGGATGTGCATGCTGGAGATGGCCACCTCGGAGTACCCCTATTCGGAGTGCCAGAACGCTGCTCAGATCTATCGCAAGGTCACCTGTGTGAGTCCACCCAGCCACCTTGTTAGTAAGGACAACAGCCTTGGTTAGTCCTTTGGGCAGCTGTGCAAGAAAAGGAGGGCACACGGGCACCTTACCCTGGGGACCCCCTGCCCCCAGGCTTGCCTGGGTAAGAAGTCTAGCAAAAAAGTAATGGTGTAGTGGGTGTAAGTTATCCCAGAGGCTGTTATTACATGGAGCTAGGAAACTCAGGAAGAAGAACTAAGTCTGGAGAGAACCCCTTTCAGGAAGTGCACCCAGGCCGGCTGTCGGGAAGCCCCATCTTCTTTATTTTAGAATCACAGTTTGTTTTCCTTTTTGCCAAACCGTCATCCTAGCCAAGCACATCCCTGGGCGGCTGTCAGCACTGTGCAGCCTGGGAACCTCGGTCCTTGTTTAGCTGTCACTGTGATTTCTGAGTTGATCCGAAGGCTTCAGCTGTGCAAACAGATTGGGCTGTCCCCCCTTCTTTCTGTGGTGACCCCTGTGCTGGTGGAACAAACACAGCATCTGAGGTGGAACAGCTGGGCCAGGGCTTTTCTGTGCTGGTTCTCATGATATGTCATCTTTGCTTTCATGGAGAGGCCAGCAGGCCCTCAGGGTGTTCCCTGACCTTGGTCGTTCTGATCTCCACAGTCCTTTCTGTGTCCTCCTCAGCCTGGGCAGCCTGGTGGGACCCTGTGCTTGGTCTGCACATCTTATGTCCACTTGCAGGTTACCACTGCAAGTATGTATGGCTTAAGAGCCCACGTAGCTCCACTCTGGGCCCACCCACCCAGCTCCACCCTCTTGCAGATGATATGGAACCTCATTGGCTGTCACATCGGAATTATGTCACTTAGTGGCCCTGAGCTCCTCCTGTGTACACTATAGATAGCTAGATGGTGACCAGCAAGAAAGAGCCCTTGGCTGGTGGCCTTTCCCTAAGGCCACATTAGTGTAAAGTTCCTCCAGGGAGGCAGGGGCTATCTGCCAAGCAGGGTATTAAAGGCCTCAGAGATCGTGGTGGTATTGGCGTGGAATGTGGAAAGGGATCCGTGGGCTGCAAGTTTGTTCTGTGCACGGTAGGTGGTGGTTTGTCCTCTGGACTGGGAACAGGAAAGGGATCTTAGGCAGAAGACTGGACATGGCCCTCATTCTGGCTAGCAAACGGCGCAGTGTGACCCTCTGAGATTCTTCACTCTTGTCTATCCCAAGTGGGGGTGCAGCCGCCAGGCTCAGCATGGGTATTCCATTCCTTTCTTCCCTCGTATCCTTTTCCCTTTCTTCTTCCCTTTTTGAAAGGGCAGGGCTTTTAAAGTCTGAATCTTGCTGAAAGATGATGCACAAGAGCCTTGAAGCCTTCGATGAATTTATTTTTGTAATTAGTTACTTCCTTCCCCCTGCAGTAGAGCAGATTAAACAGTGCCACCTCCTACTTCCGATCTGAGAGATATCTGTTCACTTGGAGTGGCCGGTGGCTCCCTCTCCCTCCTGAATCTCTTCCTGGCATGTAGCTAGAAGCAGTGACCACAAACAGTGCTCTTGACTCCCGGCAGAGGAGATGGGGTAGGGAAAAGACCCAGGTGTGGGTTGAAAGGCCTGGCTCTGTGGGAAACGTGGACTCCACCGTGGGCTGAGGCTCTTTACCAGGATGAGGGGCAGCTTGTATGGGAGGCTCTGCAGCCAACCTGAGGGACAGCTCTGTGGATGCTCACTGCTAGATTTGAAGCATCCGCTGCAGTATCAGGCCCTACAGCACAGGGGGTCTGTGCTGCATGTTGATCATCTGCATCATGTGCCAGATGATGATTCCATGACAACATGGTGGAGGGCCTTGGCCTGAGTTTGAGGTGAGGGCTGCTTTATACACCCAACGTGTCCTCCCTGAGTGAGAGGAGCATTGGCCACTGACCTTGCGCTGAGGAAGATATATCTTCCTCAGTTGAGTCTCCATATTACTTAGGAGAAAGGGTCTCTTACTGATCCTAGAACTCACTGTTTTGTCTAGACTATCTGGCCAGGGTGTCCTGGGATCTGCCTGTCTCTGCCTTTCCCAATGCTGGGCTTATAAGCATATGCTAACACACCTGGCAATTAGGTGAGTGATGGGCATCATACTTACAGGCCCACATGCTTACAGCAATGTTTTGACTGCCTATGCCATTGTCTCCATCTTCAAGTACATCTTATTTTCTCTCAGCACTCACCAAACTGTCCGTCTGGTGGCCTGCTTAATATGCGTGTTATGTGCCAACCTGCACCTCCTTAAAGTCACAAATTCTGAGGAGAAGGGAACAGAGCTGTGTGTTCATTTGTCTCTGCTCCATGCCCAGCAGTTTCTGTGGCCCTTTCCTTCTGTCTGCATGTGCGACCTGTGAAGTTTCCATTTCTGGTTGGTTATTTCTCTGTAACTATAATTTCTGCTCGTCACCAGCCTATTTTTTTTTATGACTACTGCACAGATGGAATGAGTTTTGCCCTTGCCCCTTGCCCCTTGCCCCTTGCCCCTTGCCCCTTGCCCCTTGCCCCATTGCCTCCAGCTCCAAGCATGCTCTCATTTCTGTTGCCTGGCTTTTCTGCCCGGTGAGGAGTCCTGTCTTCTTGCCACCTAACATTTCTAGTAGTTTGAGCATCGCACACTGTACCATTACAGCATCCCTGCTCTGTGTAAACTGTAGCTGAGGCTCTGCCTACAGCTCCTTGATTCTTTGTCCAAATCAGTGGTACCGACTAGGTACTCATCTTGGTTCTAAGCAAAGGTTTGAGAAGTCTGTAGACTTATGAGATCTTTGTCATTCTTTCCTTTCCAGAATTCTGCCTCATAGCTTCCCCAGCTCCAGAACACAGCTCTGCCCTCATCTCAGTAAGACTCAGGCTCCAATGGGCCCCAGGCTTCAGGCTTGGAAGAGCCCTGGGTAGTGAGCTGGGCTGTGGGCTACACCAGGGTGTCCATGGTGCCTCAGCTCTGGGTGGTGCCAGGTAACCTTGCTCTGTTCTTCTCAGGGCATCAAGCCGGCCAGCTTTGAGAAGGTGCATGATCCTGAGATCAAGGAGATCATCGGGGAGTGCATCTGCAAGAACAAAGAGGAGAGGTGAGCCGCACGCTGGGCTCCGGTGTTCTCCAGCTGAGGCTGGTCCAGCTGGCATTTAGGGCTGCGTTCTCCATGCAGCCTTCCCAGGTCAGGCAGACTGGTGCAGGCTATGTGACACCAGGCTTGTGAGTTGCTGTGAGCAGTGTAGGGCCCACATCCTTTCCTGCCTCCAGAGACAGACTCCTAATTCAGTCTGAAGTGCTGGGGATGCAGGGCTTTGCTCTGTCTCTCCTTGGGCAGTAGGCTCTACACTGTAGGATTGTTCTGGCCACATCTTAGCCCACAGATTTCATCTCTGGACTCCTTGGTGGCTCTCTAAAGCTAATCTCTCTTCCTAACAGGACTGGCCTCCCTAGCTGGACAACCAGGAAGCTGGGGGTACCTTTTAGCTTTTCTACAAATAAAACAAGCTGGGCTGAACCTACCCCTTGCCCACATGACATTCTCAGGAGTAGACAGGGTTGGGTAGTTGGTTTTCACTGCCATCAGCATGATGTCCAGAGGAAGCCAGGCTTATGACAAAGGATGCTGTATGATTGATTGTATTTGCACTAGAGAACAGACCACACACACTAGTTAGGGACCTGTGTTTGGGGCCATGGAAGTGATTATATAGCAACACCTAGCTGCCAGATGACCTGGCCCTGGGTGGAGCCTCCTATGGCTGGGTTCTGGCTCCAAATCCTTAGGTCTAGCAAGTCCTTATTTATCTTCCTGTCTGCCTACCTCTATTCCTCCACACCCCTCCTTCCTGAGAGAGGCCCTCTACTAACCTCACTGCTGCAGTGAGGTCCAGGAACCCTGGGTTCTATCTCCTCTCATCCACCCTGAGCCAGGAGTCTCTTATGAGGATGGAAGACTCGCCTGTACCTCAGCAAAGTCTCTGTCTCCTTGCCTAGCAGGCGGCCTGGTACAGAGTAGGATTTCTTTTTGTAATTGGGGTAGGAAGCTATCTTAAAGCACAGAGAAGTAAGACCCTATCAGGCTATAATTTCTCAGCATCTCCTGGGAATTAGGGAATGCTAGTGTGCACACCTGTGTCCAGAGCCTGCCAACAGGAAATGAAGTGAGAGAACTTTCTAGCATAACCTGCACAGTGGGCTGGGTAGTGACCTGATATTGTGCGTGTCGATGGGTATGGAGCCCCCTTGTCCCTTGAGCCCTGCCTGGGAGCCATTCTCCCTACAGGTATGAGATTAAGGACCTGCTGAGCCATGCCTTCTTCGCGGAAGACACGGGTGTCCGGGTGGAACTTGCAGAGGAGGACCACGGCAGGAAGTCTACCATAGCCCTGCGGCTCTGGGTGGAAGACCCCAAGAAGCTGAAGGGCAAGCCCAAAGACAATGGAGCCATAGAGTTTACCTTTGACTTGGAGAAGGAGACCCCCGACGAGGTGGCACAGGAAATGGTAATGTGCACATAAAGGGGCCCAGACTACCCCATGGGTCAGTTTGTGTTAGTAAAAAAAAAAAAAAAAAAAAAAAAAAATCACAAACCAATTGCTTTTCCAGAAGGGTATTTGCCCCCAGGGGAATGGTAGGGGCATGGGAGGGTCAGGGTCAGTCCTGAGGGAGAGGTTGTGGTCACTCCTATGTGGTTGAGTGTGTACCGTGACATGAGCACTAAGCATGGAGGTCCTGCACAGGACCTGGGAGACAAGCATCCGGAGCATGGTTACAGAAGGATCTAATGGGAAAGAGGAGAGAGGGAAGGGCTTTGCTTGCCTTAACCACACTCTTGCCAGTTTGCTGCAGGGATGTGAGCATGAGATGCGCCTCTCCTGCTCAGGAGATGCTCTTGTGTTGCTTTGGGTCCTAGTACTTTACCATCTTGAAGGGTTATGAAAGAGCACAGGTGTGCCCCACTTCCTGTCTGTGGTGAGCAGGGTGACCCTTTTCTGCTTGGGATGTCAAGTGGGGCCTCAGGAGGAGACACTGAGCCTGATGGGGTAACAGGGTAGGGGAAGGAGCAGAACAGCCCTGTCAGGGCAGTGAGTGAGTGGTTGAGACCCAGACCCTGCAGCACCACTGTGATATCCTAACATCTGTAAGAAAATAGCCAGGGCATAGGAATTTCTAGAGCCTAGATGCCAGACTGGATTATTCTACTCAGTTTTCTAGGCCAACACCATCAAAAATGGTAGACGTGACCTACAAGTGCCTACTAAAATTTAGGGACTTTAAAATTTAATTACAGTGTAAAACTTAGTTTCATTGGCCACATTTTAAGTGTTTAGTGCCATCCAAGGTGAGTGACTCTTGAATAACATGGACATTTATTGTAGGCTTGTTCTACTGACATGCTTCTCGGGGTCATTGTGGTCTTAACATGGCAGAATCTCTTCAGGTAATATAACATGCTTGCTGTCTTGGTTAGGGTCTTACTGCTATGAAGAGAGACCATGACCAAGGTAACTCTTATAAAGGACAATGTTTAATTGTGTTCATTGGCTGGCTTACAGTTCAGAGGTTCAGCTCATTATCATTGTGATGGGAAGCACGGCAGTGTCCAGGCAGCCATGGGGCTGGAGAAGGAGCGAAGGGTTCTACATCATGATCCGAAGGCAACAAAAGGGGATTATGTGCCACACTGGGCATAGCGTGAGCACAGGGGTCCTCAAAGCCCACCCCCCACAGTGGCACACTTCCTCCAGCAAGGCCACATCTACTCTAACAAGGCCACACCTCCAAAGAGTGCCACACTCTATAGGCTAAGTATTCAAACACGTAGGTCTCTGGAGTCCATACCTATTCAAAACACCACACTTGTCTTCATAAATGAGGTCAGGGCTGCACTACATTGTGACTGAGCCTGCTCTGCACTGGGCCTCATAGGGCGTGAGGGATTTGGGAGCCGAGCCTTGGGACCAGTGGTTACAGGATAGCTAAGATGTGGATAAGAGAACGTTGGGGGTTCAGTGTGAGTAGCTGTATCCTGAGTGCTGCTTTCAGGGTGATATTCAGCACCCCTGACAGGGAGATTCTGAGTGCCTGGCTTCACCCAGACCTCAGCTTCCTCCTAGCTTGTTTTCAGTTCCCTGAAAGACTTAGTGTCCTAAACCCAAGTATACCGTTCGCACCCTTCCCGGATGCTGCTTAACTGCTTCTTAAGCAGTTGACACCCAAGGCTCTACCCTATGTCTGCTTGTCACAGGGTAGAGAAGGACAGTGCTTCCTGCAGGGTAGGCCATTGTAGGTGAGTCACCTCAGCTGGTCTCTGCTGTCTGGCTGAACTCCCAGGCTATGTCCCTGCGTGAGTGCTAGGGAAGTCCTGGGCCCAGCGCCCTCCCCGGAATCTCTCCTCTTCCCTCCCAGCTTCTCCCCTCGCCCCTTTTCTGCCTTGAACTACATTTTCTTTCCATTATGAGGCATTTGTCCATAAAATGGGCATGCATGTAGAAAGGACTTGACTTGTGTCAATTTAAAGAATAATAAAAATATACCAGGTGGTGGTGGTACACATACACCTTTAATCCTGGCACTTAAGAGGTAGAGGTGGGAGAATCTCTTGAGTTCAAGGCCAACCTAGTCTACAGAGCAGGTTCCAAAAACAGCTTGGGGCTACACAGAGAACCCTGTCTCAAAAATCCAAATGATCATGATGATGATACCACCACCACCGCCACCAGTGTGTATCCCCACTCTGCCTAGCCCGATCACCACACATGGCAAATTGAAAGCCCCATGCTCTCCCTGTGAGGGCTCTGTATTGTTAGTGGCCACACATAGGTCTGTCTCATAGCTCTACCATTCTCTGACGGGGCCTCAGGATGGGTTCTGGGTCCCAGGAGGCCTGTCAAGGTTTCCGCTTTGCCCTTCTACATCCTGTATATTAGAGACTTCAGTGTCATTACTGTCCAGGCCATCAGCCCTTCTTCCCTGGGCCTAGGACCCTAGACTCCTGAGGCTACACAAATGTGAGGTGTCATAGATACTCTAGAATCCAGATGAGAACTTCTGGACTCCCCTAAAGGGCGTGGGGATGAAGGTGGATTGTAGGGTGCAGATGCAGGTCAGCATGGAAGAATGAGGTTGAACAGGGCAGGTTCTGTATGGTACAGGGCATAGGCAGTTAGGCCCATCCTGGGGATGGCTGAAGTATTACAGAAAGCGGAATTAGCCATGGTGTGTGTGTGAGGTGGTCGGGTAGACCTTGCCCTGTAGAGTCATGGTGCCTTATAAGAGCAAGCATCCTGCAAATGGCAGGAATAGCCAACTGTCATTAATGTGGACTGAGATCACATTAATGGAACCTTGTGCTTTGTGCTTGGGCCACCTTTGTAGACCTCTCCCAGGAATCAGTGATAATTTCTACACCTGCCTGGTGTCACCCACTCTAGCCCACACTGACTTGGGTCTTTCTGGCCTGCCTAGCCTCAGCCACCTCACAAAAGCTTCTGTGGTTGGCTTGGAAGTCCCTTGGAAAGAGCCTACTCCAGATTGTAAGGACAGAAAAAGACCCTTATCTGGTCTTGTCTTGGAGTGAGGAGTGCCCTGCTGCTGGGACGTTTCCTCACCAAGATGGTGGCTGAGACACAGGCCTCCATCTGCTAGTAGGCAGATCCCACAGAAGAGTCTATGTCCTCTGGCCTCTCTCATCTGACACTTTCCTTGGCCACATGCCCAGCTTCTGCTCTGCCAGAGTCAGCGAGGCCTCACCTGGGAGATTTCCCTGGGGGATCTCTCTGACAAGCGGAATTGTCTCTCAAAATAAACTGCTTTGAAATGATCCGGACAACCCTCCTGGAAAGTTGGAGAGTGTTACAGAAAACGACCCCTACTCCCACCACATACTGTGTGAGAGTGAGCTGCTACCTAGCACCCTGCACCCTGAGTATATTCCTGTCTGTTATTTCCTACGAAGCAGGGGGTTTCTCTTGCACTCAGAATCAAAAATACCATCAGCATGGTACTGCCATTCCTCAGGACCCTTGGATTCTTTGTGTCCAAGCATTAGGCCACTATAACGAGGCTCTGTGGCTCTTCAGTCCTCTGTCTTCTGTGGCCTGACACTTGGGAAGAGCTCAGATGCCCCTTTGGGGTAGGCAATGCACCCTCAGGAATCTCACAGAAGGAGCCATTTTGTCATCATAGCCTGCTTGGGGCAATACATTTCTGTCCCTTGCGTAGAACCCTTGCTCGGAGACAACACAGCACAGTTCTATTTAGATGCCCAAAGCCTCACGGCAGATTACCCTGACCATAACACTCAGTGTTCCTGCCTATGCAGGCTTCAGGTTGGAGGAAAGGGATGGCTAATGGCCTCTCATGAGGTTCAGTCAGGTGTCAGTCAGGGCTGGTGGCCCATGTAGAGGACCTGAGTTCCTTGCTGATGGGTCTCTGGAGAATAGCTCATGATGTGGTCTCACCTAATGCAATAATGCCCTAGATGCAGTGAGAGAAATGCCTGAGAGAAATGGGGTGTATGTCGGCAGGGGGTGGGGGATAAGGAGACTCAGATGCACAGAAACAGTCATGGAAAGGAAGAAATAGAAAGGGTAGTGAGACTCTTCGCACCTCCCAGCCCAGTTCCAGGGATACCCTGTCCCTTTTGTCCTCATGTGTGGTCTGCAAACTGCCAGGATTTAAAGCATCACCGTGCGGACTCTCATTCTGGTGTTCTGACGCTCAGATGTCCTGGATTTGCCCCAGTGCCGGCTCCCATGTCATTTTGCACGTCCCTGTCCTTCCCTGAGCAGGTCCAGGCAGTTCTGGCTTATCTTCCTTGTTCTCCTGCCCAGCTCTGAGCCATTAAGCCAGTGGCAGCTCTGGTTTCCTGTGGCCTCTCAGGATTGAGGATGTTGTTTCAGGACCCTTAGGTTAGGCACCGCTCATGGGGACAAGCTATCTGCACATTCACATACAAGTGCCATCCATGTGCTTCTGGGTTCATGACTCTTTTGCTAATAGCTCAATGACCCAGTGGTACCATGGGTCCATTCCACGCTCAAGGTTAGCCTGGTCTACATAGTAAGTTCCATGCTAGCTAGGGATACACCGTGAAACCTGGCCTTTCAAAAAAAAAAATCTCTTATTTCTTTCTATTTTTTAAAAAACAGAATTTTTAAAAACATTTTCTAACATTTTAAAACATTAATCTAAAAATAAAAAACATTTATTTTTAGATTAAGTATGTGGGTGGGGTAGTGGTGGTGGTAAAATGCACAGCTGTGCAGTGCCCACAGAGTCCAGAAAAGGGTGTTGGATCCCCTGGAGTTGGAATTACTGGTGCTGGGAACAGAACTCTGGTCTTATTAACCGCTGAGCTTTTTCTCCAGCATCCTCACTCACTCTTCCTAGACCTGTGCTCTTCGTGAAGGGAAGGGGTTTGATCCCAGCTTTTCCTGAGTCCCAGTCTGCTCCTGCAGTCCAGCCATAGCAGGGGTCTCTGTTCCAGGAAGTGGCTTTGCCCAGACATTCCCAGCTCACTCCGTTTCCCTGGAGATCCTGAAATGCTCTCCTGATAAGGGGAATTTAGGATTTTGTCAGGCCCTTGTGTTCTACGTACTGCTTTCCAATGAAATTGGCTTCCTCCTTCCCGGATGGCCGGGGTTTACAAGATAGATCATTGAATACTTGCTGGGCATGAGCCGCCATCCCACAAACCGGAGCCTATAAACTTCAAACAGCGTTGAAGGTCCCGGGGTGACTAAGGAGACCGAGGACTATGGTAGGGGTGATCCTAAGCAGTAGGGTGTGCATGATTGTGTAAGTGATGCACACAGGATGGCTGATCCCCAAGACACTTGACCATGTGTCTGCCTTCACAGATCGATTCTGGATTTTTCCACGAGAGTGATGTAAAGATTGTGGCCAAGTCCATCCGTGACCGGGTAGCACTGATTCAGTGGCGGCGCGAGAGGATCTGGCCTGCACTGCAGTCTCAGGAGCCAAAGGACTCGGGCAGCCCTGACAAGGCCAGGGGTCTGCCAGCACCCCTGCAGGTCCAGGTGACCTACCACGCGCAGAGCGGGCAGCCTGGACAGCCAGAACCTGAGGAGACTGAGGCCGACCAGCATCTCCTGCCCCCTACCTTGCCAGCTAGCGTTACCTCCTTAGCCTGTGAGTAATGGGGTCGCCACGGTCAGCGGTACCCTTTCTCCCATCCCTCCCAGCATAACCAGTTTTAAGGCAAAGCAAAACAGAGTCCTCGTCTTGTATTACAACGCTCTGTGAGAAAGGCAGGTGCCCAGTGAGCTCCTGTCTATCCTCA
The DNA here is from genome assembly GCF_947179515.1 of Apodemus sylvaticus. NCBI lineage: Eukaryota > Metazoa > Chordata > Mammalia > Rodentia > Muridae > Apodemus > Apodemus sylvaticus. The sequence goes on from NC_067485.1 coordinate 17,786,536, forward strand.
GGTGGCTGGGTTGTTGCTTCCAGCTGTAAGTAGTAGTTCCCTGAAGCTTTGGCTAGACTTTGGTCTCCTGTTCCAGGCTCACTTCCTACTAGCCATCTTGTGCCAGGGCACATGGTGATCTCTTAAGAGAGCATGTCCTGGGGTTGCAGGGCTAACAGATGGCCCCCAGGTGCCAGGACTCACAGGTCCCAATCCTTCACCAGTCCAAGCTTGTTCCCACTGCCTGCCCTGAAGGGTGTGTGGATGATTGTTTGGGGAAAAGGATTGGGCTTTCCCTGCATTCCCCCAGTGACTTGTGACCAGAGGGCTAAGGATTGTTGAGGTCTGGCTTCCCAGGTCAGATGTCCTTGACCTGGTAGGGTCTGAAGGAACCATTTCCACCTGTGAATCTATGCTGGCAGCTGGTTCTTTATTCTCTCTCAGAGGAGCAGTCCCAGCCTCATGGAGGGATACAAAGGCCAAGGAAAGTAGCACTGCCCAATCTTTTTTTTGGGGGGGGGGGGGAGGGTTGACTGTGTAAGTGACCAAGTGGTGGCTGGTTGGCTTTAGAGCATTTATCACTGGGCCTGTTCATCTCTGCTGTTGTTCTCAGTAGAAACCTCTGAGAGCATTTGTCCACTTCGAAGGAGTTGTTTCTTTTGAGGTGGATCGGATGCAGGCTTCCTCAGAGACCTTCCTGAGAGGATCCCGAACGTTTCAGGATAGGTAGCCAGTGTTTTGGGTTTTGTTTGTTTGTTTGTTTGTTTGTTTTTTGTTTTTTTGGGGGGTTTTTTTGGTTTTTTTTTTGTTTTGTTTTGTTTTTTGCCTCCCATGTCTGAAACCTCAGCAATGAGCTGAGACAGTAGACGTGGCTTTGCCTACTCTGTGAACCAGCCTGGAACAGATCAGCAGAGCCCGGTGATCCGCCCAGGCCGATATTTGAGGCTGTCCATGTGGAAAGACCTAGGCCCTCTGTATTTAATATGCAGCCCCCTTCATTCGAGACTCAAATAGTGTCCAAGGAAACTTCTTGCATGCAAATGAGCGGTCCTCACTTTGAAGTCCTTTGCCCGGTGTTTATTTCACCCCACGCTGAGCTCTGCACGCTGGACTTTCAGAGAGATCCAGCTTGAGACCTAGAAACAATGTCCCGATTGTGGTCAGATGCTGAAGGTCATGGTGACCCAATATGAAAAAATCCCCTGGCGTTAGAGGGTAGGCAACAAGGTTATGTCAAGTGTAGGAATTCTCTGCCCACAGACCCCCTTTCAAAGGGATTCTGCTCGCTTACTACATTTTCTTTAAAATAGATGGTACGGTCATAGTTTTCAGAATTTTAAACTCCTACGGGTCCAAGAAAGTCACTTGTCCTCTGAGAGGCAACAGGTGCTGCCGAGCCTTTTAACTGTCCTTCCAGAGATTGTCTACATGTGCCATCCACATATGGACACATGCACAGGCACATAGTATATATGTAGAGATGCATACCCAGTGTAATCTGTGGATGTAAAGACACACAATATATGGTATATCATACTTACCCCTGTGCTCACATGGACATATGTATACACACATTCACACATGTGTGCACCTCCACACATGGGACTATATATGTGGACATGTATACGAGAATATACTCGCTGGCTGGCGGTGGTAACTTCTTTTAATCCCAGCACTCAGAAGGCAGAGGCAGTCAGATCTCTGAGTTTGAAGACAGCCTGGTCTACAAAGTGAGTTCCAGGATAGCCAGGTCTATATAGAGAAACCCTGTCTCTAAAAACCAAATATTTATATATTCATATTCATATATGCCTGCATACGTGATGTGATATACATGAGAACACATACATGCACACCCTCATTCCCCTTTCCTCCAATGCCCCTCTGCACGCTGCTCTGGACTTTTTGTTTTCATTTTCTGCCCTGACTGTGAGGCTTCTAGCATGGCTGACCATCTCTGCCTCGCCGCTGGTAAGGACTCCACACATTGCCTGCGCAGGATCACAGAGCACACACTTGTGTTGGGGGATACCCCACCACATCAGCTTTCACGATTCTCCATCAGCAGTCCGACTGACCTGAGCAGGCAGCTTCTGCGGCCATATGGTGAGGGCCAAGACAACACAACTAATGTGTGTGTGTGGGGGGGGGGTAAACCAAGTGAAATTGTAATTATACACGTCATCAATACAAGTCACTTGCAGTATTTTAAGTGTCACACACATGACTGGAGCTGAGCCTCTTGAACCTTTTAGTGTGAGGGCCACCTTCTTTTTCCCCACCTCCCTCTCCCCGTGCGCTGTTTCCCTCTCCCCTCCCTTCCTGTCTGTCTAGGTGGAAGTGGTCGCTCTAATGAGCAGTTGGCTCATTCAAAACCAGAGCCGCTTGTATAATTGGTTTTGCCCAATTAAACCTCAGCATTCCTTGTCTTCTTAGGTTAAGATCACTCTTTGGAAAGATTCTGAGTGCAGAACCAGCAGGACTTCCCCCTCACTTGGTTTGAATTATCAGTGGACAGAGTACTCACTCTGAAGCACAGCCCTCTGTGAAAATAGCTTGGTGTTTTGGTGGCAAATTGTAAAGCCTGCGGCTTTTGGAATCCGTAAGCCGTAACCTCAAAGTGCTGTTTCAGAAGGGCTTCCGGTTTTCATTCATCACTGGCTGACCGTGTGGGCAGACTGCCTTGCCAAGTGTCATCAGAGCAGGGCTGCCTCCACACCTGCGTGCCAGAGTGGGCAGGAACAGCAGGGCTTGCTCCTGGTGGGCTAGCAAACCTTGCCTACGCTGGCAACAGGCCGTGTCGGGTTCACAGGTGTGGTTCCCGTGCTGCTCTGTAGCAGGCAACGGTTTAAAGAGCATTCCTGAAAGCAACCCTGATGGACTCGCAGAAGCAATTTAGGAACAAGCCACTATACTTGCCTGTAGTGTCCGGGCGTGGCATGTGGAGGTATCCACGTTAAGTCAGACTTTTGTCCTCCCCAGTGGAGGTGTCCACACTAAGTCATACCTTTGTCCTCCCCAGCGGACAGCACCTTCGACAGTGGCCAGGGCTCTACCGTGTACTCGGACTCCCAGAGCAGCCAGCAAAGCATGGTGCTCAGCTCCCTTGTGGACACGACCCCCACCCCAGCCTCGTGCGTATGCAGCCCCCCTGTGAGTGAAGGGCCCGGCCTGACCCACAGTCTGCCTCCACTAGGGGCCTTCCAGCAGCCGGCCACCGTGGTAAGTAGAGAGCCGCCTCTGCTCTGTCCCCTTGGCCTCTTGTCTAGGCTTGTCTTGTCAGGGTTAGAGTGGCCTGTCGTCAGTTCCCTGCCACATCTCCTTGGGGAACTTGAGGATGCAGTCCGTGGAGGGCCTTCTTTTCTGGGAGCTGCAGAGCTGAAGACTGAGGAGCCTTAGATGGAGTGTCTGGGAACAGACTTTAGGGGATTGCTTGGGGAACTGTGATAGAACGAGCACACCTTATCCTAGGTTGTCGCCAATACCACTCAGGTGAATGATGCTGGTACACCGGGATTCTTTCTAGTTATCTAGGTGACAGGAGTGTGCCGGTTGTGATAATGGAATTTGGAGCTTTTTATTTTATTATTATTATTGTTATTTATTTTATTTTGGCTTTTTAAGACAGAGTTTCCCTATGTGGCCCTGGCTGCCCTGGAACTCACTCGGTAGACCAGACTGGCCTAAAACTCAGGGAGATTCGCCCTTCTCGGCCTCCCAGGTGCTGGGATTAAGGGTGTGCACTACCACCAGCTGGAGCTTTGGGTTCTTACCACTGCCCAGCTTGCTTGGGAATATCCAAGAGCCCTGGCGTGTCTCCCTCGGGTGGAGGCGGCTGTTAAAAGTCAAGGGGGTGAAAATGGGGTTGGAGCAGGGAGACATTTTCAGTATTTGTAGAACGCAAGAGAGGCTGTAAGGATTCCTGATAGGCAGTGCATGATCTGAAGCCGATGATGATGATGGAGGAGTCGGGCGGGGCCTTTATTTTATTTTGTGTTTGTGTGTGTGGTGTGCACAGGTGCACACACCCTTGCGTGTACACATGGAGACCGCAGACCCACATCAGGCATCTGTACCTTATTTTTTCAGGCAGGGTCTCTCACCAAATTTGGAGCTCCCTGGCTGGCCAACAGGCCTCTAGGACCCTCCCTGTCCCTTGCCTGTGGTCACTGAGCACAGGTGTGCTCTGGATCCAAACTCAAGCCCTTAACACTTGCAGGGCAAGCCCCGCGATTTTTGCCTTTTCTCTAAACATTGAAGAAAATGCTTGTCTCACATTCCTTAGGGCTCAGCCTGAGAATTTGCCGATGACCTGGGCGGGTGGCTCAGCCGAGTCCTGAGAGGGCGATTTAGGCTCAATCTTCCCTGTCATATCGGGAGCTCCCCACACCGTGTTGGTAGCCTCTGTTGTCCCAGTCCTGGGCTGCTGTGGTGGCTTCTTGGCACTGGCTGAACTCAGCTGTGTGGCATTATCCTCTGAACACACAGGTTCTCTTCCCCATGTCCACATAGACTGAAGCAGGTACAAAGGCCCAGCCAGCCTTCTGGAAAAGCAGCCGACACTGGATTGTGTCCGCCTCTGCTTCCCTGAGCCCCGGGATTCGCTGCGATGCGCACATTGGCAATTTTATTCAATTTACAAAATGAAATGAGGTTTGGTTTTAAATGGCCAGAAGATCTCATATAAGAGGACTTGCTGCTCCAGAGGCTTGTTCTTACAAGGTTGCCCAGCTGGGGCTGAGCCAAAATGTCCTGCCTGTCTCTCTCATTCCTTCCAGTCCTGGATAAGACTGCCTTGGGCCATGCAATGTGCTGGCTGGCACTGGTCCTCGCCAGGCCCCTCTGTCCTATGGGTCCTTCAGTGTCACTCTCCACATGTAAATCAGGAGTCTGGGCAGGACGACAGCTGTAGACTCAGGACCAGAGCACCTTTGTCCTCTTTCTCTGCCTCCTGATGTAAGGATAACTTAGACAGAAAGCATGGCTGTGCTGTGGACAGTACATCCTGACCTCTTGGTATTTCCTGAAGAAGGCTGCAGTGGTGATGCACCTCTGGGATTCAGTGGGGAAAGCAAACAAGGAAGAGGAGGGGGAAGGAGAGGACGAAATGGAAGACCACCAGAAGTAAAGGGTCACTAGGCCTTACCTTCTCTTCTGAGTCACATATAGTGACCCAGTCTGGCCTGGCCTGGTCTAGCTGAGGCCAACTCGCCTGTCTATGGCTTTATGTAAATCCCACTTTGAGACTTGATCCCAAATCACCTAGTCTCCCCCATTCTTGGCTAAATCACCAGGAAAGGAGAATCAAGAGAATGTTTTGAAAGTCCCTGCTCCTCTGCCTCCCACAATGTCCTAGAGAAGTCTGCTGGAGAGCGGTGGACATCAGTTCCTCCTCTGAACCTTCCAGTGCCAATACCCTCACTATTGTAAAGTAAACCCTGCATAGACAGAGGCTTTCTCATAAGTACTATGGACTCTGTCTCTGCACCGTGAAGATGCTTTGAGCAACACATAGTAATACAGGACTGCAGAGGACCTGGTTTGATTCCCAGCGTTCACACGGTGGCTTACAACCATCTGTAACAGACACCATGGGATCTGGTGTCTGCGTCTGGCCTCCTCAGGTACCGGGCATGCGTGTGATGCACAGCCATGCACGCGGGCAAAACACCATGCACAGGAATTTTTTATACAAAACAAAAACAAGGAACCCCACAAAATATTGACAAAGTAGCAGCAACTCTTCAGCCTCAGTATCCTTGGGCTGGTTTCCTGTTCTTTTGCTGGCTGCATGGACCAGTGCCCTCCCTGTGTGTGGCCCTGTTTCTGTCCCCTAGAGGCTAAGCCTCAGGGGCCCTTTCCTTGCCAAGGGCTTCACTGTGCTAGCTTTGTTCCTGTTGTGTGTTCTGGTACCTTCCCAGCAGCTGCAGGTGATATGTTTGTGTCTCTCCACAATATGAACTATCCGTATGGATTCATCCTCTGTAGTCTGAATCATGTCTGTAATAAGCTATCCACAGCCTATATCCTAAAGAGTCTTTCAATGGTGCCGAAAACCTCTATGGTGATCTTTTTCCATGGTTGAGTAATAGTCCACGGGGCTTATGCTCTAGAGCATCCCCTGGCTGGGAGCTGTGGTCACATGTGGCTTTCCACTATTGCCTTCTGCTCCGTCACCTTCCTCAGAACAATGATCCTGGTGGGGAGGGGGCGGGGCACGGGGCTAAGAAGGGCCAAGGGGGAACCACTGAATGTAGCCTCCACATCCTCTGCAGCCTGGCCTGTCTGTGGGCCCTGTGCCACCCCCTGCCCGCCCTCCACTCCTCCAGCAGCATTTTCCAGAACCTTCTATGAGCTTCACCCCTGTGCTGCCACCACCCAGCACCCCTGTGCCCACGGGCCCAAGCCAGCCAGCACCCCCAGTCCAGCAGGTAAGTATAGCATTTCATGTTATCCCCTTAAATCGTCCCCTTATGGGTGAGGTCTGCAGTTTGTAACACAAGGCTTGCTCATGGAAAATTGCTTACCCGTAATGTTTTTATAAGCCAGCTCCAGATTAGCAGGAGTTTAGGGGAATCTATGTGTGTTTGTGTGAGCCGTATGTGGATGTGTATTGTGAATGGAATTCACTGTGTGTATGTGAGTATTGTGTGTGAAAACATACAGTCTCGAAGTTATGCAGGGATGTAATGCAAATGATGTGGTCATTGTGTGTGTGTGTGTGTGTGTGTGTGAATCTGAGTGTGTATGTGGGAGTGTATGTGTAGGCGAGCGAGTGCACTCATGTACAATCATGTGTGAGCATGTGCGAGAGCCACTGGATTTCTTCTGTGTCTGAGCACAGGCTTGCTTTCCTTCCTCCAGCCTCTTCCAATGGCCCAACCACCTACCCTGCCACAGGTCCTGGCCCCACAGCCCGTGGGCACTGTCCAGCCAGTACCCTCTCATTTGCCTCCATACCTGGCTCCAACCTCCCAGGTAGTGGCCCCTGCTCAGCTGAAGCCTCTCCATATGTCGCAGCCACCTCTACAACCACCTCTTGCTCAAGTCCCTCCGCAGGTACCTCTGGCCCATAGCCTGCTCACCTGGGGTGGGGTACCAGGCCATGGACCGGGCCTGTTCATGCGTGTCTCCAGGGGCTTCTTGCTAGGGAGGTAGGTTTAACAGCATGGTATCATATCCTGTGTATTGTATGTCTCATGCTTCAGGACGCCTGTGACCTTCAGAGCAGGGCAGGGAGCTGGGCATACATAGCCTCTTTTGTCTGGTTTCCCTCTCTCCCAGGCAGAGAGCCCTCTGGGTGTGAGTAGTGTATATGGGGGAAGGGGGGGGGCAGCTGGCATCACATTATTACTGGATTGCTAACCAGGACAGGAAAGGGTTGGTCCAAGCCAAGAGCAAGGCTCTCCTTGTGGTGACTGGGTGAGCATAGAAAACCACCTGCTTGCTTCGGAGGATTGTCCCGCAGAGCTCTGAGAAGCCAGCTAAGGGTGACTCCTTAGAGGTGCGTCTGTCACTGCAGGCAGCGTTCTGCTGTTTGTCACATGCAGCACAGCGGATTTGTGGGTTTTTCGTTCCCTCATAATTGCACAGAGGTGTAGTTCACATGATACTTGTGAGCAGGCGGACAGAGCACTGCTTAGGGGAATAGCTGTGGAGACCCCTCCAGGTCAGGCACTACCTGATACAGAGAGAACAACAGAAGGTTCTGGACTGCATGCTGTTGAAAGTGAGTGGCATTGCCTCACCTATCAAAGGTTATGCTGAGACCCCTCCAAGGAGTTCCGTGGAGCTCACAGGATGAGACTTGAGGCTGATGAGAAACTCAGTGACTGGGCTAGCCCAGTAGCTTTGATAGTCTCGGTCTTTCCAAATGAAAGCGCTTGGCTCCAGAGCCCTGTGGTCATTCTCTGATTCCACATGAGAACAATCCCGACTCCCTCGGAGCCACCAGCCAGCCCACTGGAGATTTGGACACACTGACCCCTCCATGCTGATGCTGGGGGTGTATCCAGCAGGCGGTCTCCTGTTCTGCATGAGCCTGTTTATAACGCTTTACAGCGAGTTACTAGGAATCACTTCATCACCAGCAGCTGTTTGGGAGGCTGAGCCTCTTCCCACAGATGCTGTGGGCCCCCGGATGGCAGCTTGACTAACGTGCTGCTCTCCTTTTTCCAGATGCCTCAGATGCCTGTGGTTCCCCCCATCACTCCCTTAGCAGGACTCGACGGCCTCCCTCAGACCCTCACTGACCTGCCAGCTGCAAACGTGGCCCCTGTGCCACCACCTCAGTATTTCTCACCTGCTGTGATCTTGCCAAGCCTCACAACGCCCCTGCCCACATCACCGGCCCTGCCTCTGCAGGCTGTCAAGCTGCCTCATCCCCCCGGAGCACCCCTGGCTGTGCCCTGTCAGACCATCGTGCCAAATGCACCGGCTGCTATCCCCCTGCTGGCCGTGGCCCCGCAGGGTGTGGCTGCACTGTCTATCCATCCAGCAGTGGCCCAGATCCCAGCCCAGATCCCAACTCAGCCTGTGTACCCAGCAGCCTTTCCACAGATGGTACCTGGAGACATCCCGCCCTCACCCCACCACACGGTGCAGAGCTTACGGGCCACCCCTCCACAGCTGGCCTCACCTGTGCCTCCTCAGCCTGTGCAGCCCAGTGTCGTTCATCTACCTGAGCAGGCTGCTCCAACTGCTGCCTCAGGGACCCAGGTAATCCACCGTGGGGGTAGACCTACCACTCAGTCCCCGAGATCCCCGGGGCCAGGGTTAAGATGTTCTTGAGCTGTTCCCTTCACAAGGCCACAGCTCCTGTTAGTACCTAGACTCAGAGGCACATAGGACCAGGCAGGAAGGAGTTCTGTCCTGTGGTTAGCCTCTCTCTTTATTGTTTTTAGCATCTATTTAATTTTATGTATATGCACGTTTTGCCTACATGTATGTAATGTGTGCATGCCTGGGGTTGGCACAGGGGATCAGATCCCCTAGAACTGGAATTAATGATGGTTGTGAGTCACTATATAGGTGCTAGGGACTTGAACTCAGGTCTTCTGCTAGAGCAATGAGTGCTCTTAACTCTAAGCCATCTTCAGCTCCCGGTTAGGGTTAGCCTTTCTTCTGAAGAGAATGTTGGAGACAGACACCCGAGCGGGTGTGGAGTGTCTGCTGCCTCTTTGGGAGCTGGGAGCATCAGCTTGGGGTGGCTGATGTGTTCCCCACTCCTTCCCTACCTCTGCTTTGTGACGGAGCATGCCCTCTGCCTCATGCCAGTGCTGGCTGTCCCGTTGGCCTGAGGTGACCCTCTGTGAGCACCAGGACTTGCATGCTCTAGGCTAACTCTTCCCGGGCCACAAAGCAAGGCAGAATGCACTTTCCTGTGTGAACAAAGAGGGGGGAAAAAGAGAGAGCAGTAAGGGGGTCTAAGGATACTGAGCTGCCAGGCGGAAGATGGTGTTCAGCTGCCCTGGTGGGGGGTGGAGATTCATACAGTGTGCCAGGCTGACTGTGAACAGATGTTGTAATATGTAGGGATGCTTGCCTCATTGCAAGAGGCCTGAGAAGCCTGCCATGTAGCGTCACACACCTGCATGGGACATTTATGTTTGAGTTTCTAGTCTGTCCCATTTAAACCTATGTGAGGGGAAGGGAAAGGAGTCCTGGACCGACCTTCCTCTGAACTCAGAGTCCAGTCATTAGAGGCCATCTCTACTCGGGTGTCTCCCTCCGAGTACCTGATGTAGCTGCTCTCTCTGCCTGGCAGCACCCCACCCCCCCACACACACACTTGAGCATCCCCCCACCTGAGAGAGTCTCCAAACCTGACCTCACCCCAATACTAAGCCTTGACATCTCTGATGCTGAGGCGTGTCCCCTGCCATTTGAACCTCTGATGCAAGCCAACACCTCCTTCTGGCTCTGCAGTGAAGGCTCCAGGAGGAACAGCCTGCTGCCAGGTGCTACGCGGCTCAGTTTCGCGCTGCTCACTCTGAGTGTGTACACAACCCCCCCAATTCGACTTGTCCTACTTTCTCATTTCTGGAGGCATTTGTGCTTGGAGATGGGGGCGGGAGTCGTGTTTATTGGCCCGCAGAAAACATTTGTCTAAAAAGCCAGTGGGAAGGAATCTGTTGGTCCTGTGTTCTCACTGGGTGAGCTGCAAGTGTGAGGTGTCAATGGCTGCTGCGCTCCCTGATGGCTGGGGCGAGGCTGAGCAGCGACTGTGTTCGGGAGAGCAGGGTCTGGCACCTTCTCTGTGTCCTGGCCTTTTGTCCTGCTGCTGGCCTTTCTGGTTGCTACAGATTGGTAGATTCTTCAATTGGCTAATAGCGCTTCTAGAGGTTTATTTTCAATCTTAAAAAAAAAAGATTTATTTTTATTTTTAATCACGTGTCTAGGTGTGTTCATACCTATGAGCAGAGGTGCCCACAGAGGCACCAGATCCCTATAGAGACAGAGTTACAGGCTGTTGTGAGCTGCCCAATGTGAATGCTGGGAACTTGGGTCCTTGGCAAGAGCGGTATGTGCTCAATCACTGAGCTATCTCTCCAGGCCTGGTTGATTTATTTTTAAGTAGCATATGGTTATTTATTTAATAGGAGGAGTTGTTCATGGGTACCACGGTACACACATAGAGGTCATAAGACAACTTGCAAAAGCTGGTTTTCTCCTCCTACCATGTGGGTTCAAGGCCTTTACCCACTGAGCCATCTCGCTGACTGTCGTAGTTAAGGTTACGATTGCTGCAGTAAAGCACTGTCACCAAAAGCAGCTTGAGGAGGAAGGGGTTTATTTGCCTTATACTTTCATGTCACTCTTCATCACAGGAGAAAGTCAGGACAGGAACCCAAACAGGACAGGAACCCAAACAGGACAGGAACCCAAACATGGCAGGAGCCTGGAGGCAGGAGCGGATGCAGAGGGCGTGGAGGGATGCCCGCTCACTGGCTTGTTCAGCCCCTTGAATGCTCAGCCTGCTTTCTTACAGAACCCAGGACCACCAGCCCAGGGATGGCACTACCCACAAGGGGTTGGGCCTTTCCCCATTGATCACTGGTTAAGAAAATGTTCTGCAGGCTTGCCTCCAGCCTGATCTTAGCGAGGCATTTCTTCCACCGAGGCTCCCTCCTCTCTGATGACTCTCGCTTGTGTCAAGTTGACATGAAACTAGCCAGGACGCTGACCCCCTTCTAAATTTTTTTAAATTACATTTAACTTCTAGAAGTTTATTGATGAGCTGGGCTGGCTGCCCTCGGGCATCCCTTCCAGCAGGGGGAGTGTGTGTGCAGGAAAGAAGCGGCCTCTGACCCTGCAGGGGTTGCTAACCAAGTATAGGTCTCAGTAATGTTGCTGTTCCCTTTCCTGAGAGAAAGTGACAGAATTTCCAAATTCTCGGCCATGGATGGTGTGTTCTCACGATGAAATCTATGGACTCTTCTTTCTCTTTCTCTTACTTTTCACTCTCAAAGAGCTATTTGAAAGACATAGCCACGGGGCAGGAGGGGGGAGGTAATTATCCAGAACTCCACAGCACCTGAGAGATGGCAGGCATCTGAGCACTGTGACTACCCCATGCTCTGAACTAGGTCGAAGGCCAGAGAAGCAGGACACTGCTATCCAGGGACACCGCTTGAGCCCAGCTTAGATACCAAGTGTATGTAGCCTTCCGACTTCATCTGGGCTTATCTGAGGCTCTTAGGAGTCTAGGCCTACGTATTCCCACACGGAGGTGTGTGAGTAGGCTCACCTCTGCCAGATCCACGGTCCAGGTATGCTTTAAGACGAGGATCGCTTTCGGGGAACGTTTGGATAGGAAAGGGTCATTCCTTCATCCTTCCTGACCTGCGTGCTCACTTACGTAGCTGGGCACAGCCTCTGCCACTGCCCCCTGGCACCCAGCCTGTGGTTTTATTTATCCCCTGTGTCCCCAGGTCCTGCTGGGCCACCCTCCGTCGTACACCTCAGACGTTGCTGCTCCAGTCTCTGCCGTGTCCCTGCCGCCTGCTGTCCTTTCCCCTCCTCTGCCAGACACTCTTCTGCCTGCTGTCCCTGAGCTCCTGCCCAAGATCCCCAGCTCCCTGGCCCCTACAGTGGTCGCAGCCTCTCAGAGTGTGCCCACCCAGACCGCTGCACTCCTCCCGCCAACAAACCCACCTCTGCCCACTGGGCCTGCAGTCGCTGGCCCCTGCCCTGCGGTCCAACTGATGGTGGACGCGGCCCAAGAGGTGTGTGCCTTTGTTCTCTGCTCGAGCTGCTGGGGTCTCAGCCCTCGAGGTGAGGGAAGCTTGCCTGAGGCACAGTGTGCCCTGGAACAGATTCTCCAAGCTGCTTTGCCTCCCGCTCTGCACTGGCCCACATTAGGAGGGCAAGCGTGAAATTCAGAAATGGGTTTTCCTCAGAGAGTGTATGCAGGTTGCCGAGGGCTTTCACAACCCCTTTTTAGTGTCCTTTTTAGGGAATGATCAAAGCAGGTTAGCAATTTGTGGAAGGAAGCAACCCTGGGTTTCAAGAGTCTGCTTGCCTCCGAGCCTTTCAAGATTACCCTCGCCACACACTGGGCCCTGTGTGCAAAGAGCCTCAGAGGAGGTGGGGAGGCAGCTGCATGCTGCGGCTGGCCTCACCACTGAGGGGGGAGCCAGATGGGCACAATGTAACCCTGTCCTCTTTACTCTGTTTTTATTTTAGGAGCAGGTCTCACAAGACAAACCCCCTGGCCCCCCACAGACCTGTGAGAGGTACCGCTCTGCCTTGCCCTCAGGATGGGTGGGGATACAGGCTCAGGAGCCAGCTTGGCCCAGCCTAGTACTGCTTGGCACTTTCATTCAGATCCTGTTCTAGTTTCCTAGGACACTATCAGGATTTTTTTTAACAGATATTGCACACCCATCCCCTCCCCGCTTTTCAAATCTGACCCAGAGTGGCTCAGGGACCATCTTTCTGGTCTTTGTCAACCCAGGATGAATCCTGGTTGTCGTCAGCCCCTGCTAGGCACTAGACCTTGTCAGTCCAGGTTGAGCCCTGGTTGTTGTTGGTCCCTGCTGAGCTGTGGTCCTGGCACTAGTCCTTGTGCTGAGGACAGTCCAAAAGGGGAAGGTCGTGGGTGAGAGCCTCGGAACTCTGTGGTATGCCTAGGCCCAGATGTTCAGGTTTCAACTCCTGTGATCTGGGGTGGCAGTGCTGGTCTTATTGAAGTGGGAATGGGAGGTAGCTGGGATCCCACCATCGCAGAAAATTGGATGTTGTGCATGCAGGAAGCTTAGCAGACCTCACAGGCCTAGAGTGTCTGAGGTCTTGTTTGCTCAGATGGGGAAGGTGAAACATGCAGACCCATTCCACAGCAAAGGGCCTACAGGGCCACTCAGCCCATCACTGGGAAGCTAGTGCTTCCCCTGGCCCCTGGGTGTTACAGGATGGGTACTGGAAGAAGCGAAGTCTCAGTCCCCTTGAAGGCTGGGTGCCGCCATCTTTACAGGTCACAGCTTCAGGCGCTGAAGGCTTTAGAGCTCCAAGGCTGAACTGAGCAGCGTGGATTTTCTGATTAATCCGTGTAAGCTGTTAACACTCTTGGTTTCCCCTCAGCTTTGGAGGTTCTGATGCCACCTCTGGAAGAGATCTGAGTGACATCTGTGAAGGCACCTTTGGAGGGGGCAGGCTGGAGGGAAGGGCCGCCCGGAAACACCACCGTAGGTCCACTCGCGCGCGCTCAAGGCAGGAGAGGGCCAGCCGGCCCCGGCTCACTATCCTGAATGTGAGTGGCTGCTGTTTGGGGCACATGGGTGTGAAGTCCTCTGCAGTCTGACCATGACCTCCTGCAGGTGTGTAACACGGGGGACAAGATGGTGGAGTGTCAGCTGGAAACGCATAACCATAAGATGGTGACCTTCAAGTTTGACCTTGATGGGGACGCTCCGGATGAGATTGCCACGTACATGGTAAGGCTGGGTCGGGGGAAGGGGGCGGGGAGGAAGGGGGGAGGCCGTTTCCTTGAGGTCCTTACACTCATTAAAACTTTGAGTTCGATCCTGCACGAAGGTGTTTGGATGGCTTGTGGGTCGGGCACAAAACTTAGCAACTGTCCCCAGAGCTGTGGATACCCAAGGAGAGCATCAGCTTCCTGCAGGTGGTTTTTGTGGGCTCTTCCACAGACTCCTATGTAAAGACAGTTCAGGTCCAAAGCACCTGCACGATTCTCCATCTAAATTGCATCTTTTTTGGTCTTAGGTTTCCCCTGGATTCTGACTCCCCCACCCCCTCTCATTCTATTGCTTTTTCCTCCGATGAACTCCATAAAGGATTGTGTCATGCATTTTAAAGCCAAGTTATCTAAAAGCTCTCCCCCTAAGCAGTGTGTAAGTGTCCAGACAGCTCATGTGCATCCACGCTTCCCGTTGCCCTGGGCTGTGCTCCCCAAGGAGGCTCCAGTGGAAGCACAGGTGTCATGGTGGAATGGGGAGCGGTGGGAGTTACTTGTCTCACTGCTGAGACAAAACACCTGACAGAAGAAAGGAAGTGTTTAACTTAGCTCATGGCTAGGGAAGGTCTTGGCACCAGGAGTGTGAGATGGCCGGTCACCTTGCATCCACAGTCATGAAGCAGAGAGAGAGAGAGAGGAATGCTGGCACCCAGCCAGCTTTCTCTTCGCCTCCTCTGGGACCATCTTGTCACATGTGGAGCGGGACCATCTTGCCGCATGTGGGGTGCTCCAATCCTTGGGTCTTAGACCTATTACCATAGCAGACCATTGTAAAGAGGAAACCAGATGTTTGAACTAGCTTGGTTTGGGTTTCAATTTATACTTGAACCCTGAACTTTTATGTTTTCCTCTGATCTGCTTTTAAATGTGTTTTTGATCTCTTTAATTTCTTTTTAAGAGGAAGAAACGTGTTCCTATCAGGAAGCCATAGGGGGCTTTGGTTTAGTTTTGCTACATTTACAACATTCCATGTGATCTTGCATGCCGCCGCCTTTCTGGGTGCTCCTGACCACAGCCGCTGCACTCCACCCTCAGGCAGCCCTGCACATACAGGCTGCAAGCCACACTCAGGGGGTAGCCAAGGAGGGGAGCCTCAGCCTCATCTGAGGGAGTAGTGGTACTCTGGGGGCGTTGTCTAGGTGATTGGAAGAATACTGCCTCAGCTATCTTGTAGGAGCCCACAAAGGATGGATGGTCCAGGCATGTGTAGGCTATACATTTGTATGAATGGGAAGAAATGGTTAGAGCGAGTACTGGAGACCCCTAGGGAAGAAGACAGTTGGTGTCTCTCCCTTCAGCTCTTTGTACAGGGAGATAAATCATGCCGAATCTGCCTAAGGCAGCCAAGACACAGTGGGCCAAGGTCACCCACAGGAGCATTAAAGGCAGTGACTATATCCTGGTGAGCCTAGCACAAAGGCCCTGGTATCCAGGTATGGTATTAGCCCTCTAGTTACCTCTATATCCCAGGCCTGGACTGTTTTGTTGTTGTTGTTGTTGTTGTTGTTGTTGTTGTTGTTGCTGTTGTTGTTGTTCCCACTGCTGGGTGAGGAATGGAAGACAGTCAATTCTACAAGAACTCCTTGACCATGAGGAGGCAGCCAATGTAGGCATTATAGAATCAGGGGTTTCTGGACTCAGACCTGGCCCGCCAGGAGAACAGTATCTAGTATCTAGCAGGATAGAGGTATGTGTCTCCTTGACAGAGCCCCCGAGCAACCGTAGGCTATGGAAGGTCATCACCAGCAGTCCCATGTCTCTTTGTAGGTAGAGCATGACTTTATCCTGCCCGCTGAGCGAGAGACATTCATCGAGCAGATGAAGGACGTCATGGACAAGGCAGAAGACATGCTCAGTGAGGACACGGATGCTGATCACGGCTCTGATACAGGGACCAGCCCTCCACATCTGGGTACCTGTGGTCTGGCCACGGGGGAGGTGAGAGCCCAGGTCCCCAGGGCATGCTGGTGGATGCAGCAGGCAAGAGGCTCAGAAAAAAGCTCTCAGTGAGGAAGGCATCTGACCCACAATCCCTTTCCCTCATGCAGGACAATGGACAACCCCAAGCCAATGCCCCTGTCTATCAGCAGAATGGTAAGTCTGTCTCAGAAAGGTAAGGCTGGCAGTCTCCAGCCTTAGGGAAGAACCATTTCCCTGTATCCTCGGTGCTCTAAAGCAGGCATTTGACCGAAGTTCCCTGTGGAGCATAGCGGCACGAGCTTTGGCCACTGCACCAGAAGGATTGTGAGAGTGGTGATGTTGGTCTCTCAGCTGCTTATGGCTACCCTGTCCCAGTAGCCACTAACCTCTGGCCGCCATCACTTCCTGCAAGGCTGATGCTGTAGACACCCCAAGAACTAAATCAAGCTTTTCTGAGAGTCTCCAGCGGCCAGTGAGACTCCCTGGGTTGGGTGCCCACTCTACCCTCTTCTGGTTGATAGGAGCCGATAGCAGCCCTTTCCCAAGGCCTCCTTATCAAGGGGCCTACAGGAAGCCGTGGAGCGAAGCTGTTTAGGATTGTAAGAGAGAGCTTGAGCCCCTGCCACAGATGGAATGAGCTTCCCAGTGCCTCCTGGGGTTTGGCATGGCGCCCTAGCCTAGAGGTACCGGCTCCCTCTCAGCAGTTCTTTATGCTCTGTTTCCCAGTCTTGCACACGGGGAAGAGGTGGTTTATCATCTGTCCGGTGGCTGAACACCCAGCAACAGACACTTCCGAATCATCACCCCCACTTCCTCTAAGCTCCTTGCAGCCAGAAGCCAGCCAAGGTAGGAGTACACAGAACCCAGACCCCTTCCATAGCAACCTAGGAGCTTCTGTCTGTGAAGTCCTGGGCTAGGATACGCTGAGTACTGGGTACCGTGAAAGCAGCCGCTGCGGACCCATACCATCGCTCCAAAGTTCAGGACAGCCTACGGGTCGTGTTACCATTCCTTCCTGTTCTCTACTGTTTTCATCAGGGCAGCACTGGCCTGAGCTGGCTTTATTATTTTTGCCACTCACGAGAGGTGCCAGCGTAGTGATTGTGCTCAGGGACTCTCTCCTGTCTCTGTCACCTTCAGTACACCCATGGTGGACATGCTCTCTGGAGGACTTGCTCTGCACGGGGAGGTGGGATCCTGAGACTACATAATTCTCAGCTGTCACATGGGAGACAGGCTGTGCTAGTCTTCTGAGACCGCCTGCACCTATCCCCTTGGGTATCTGAACTTTTCCTTCAGCGCCTCTGGTTAAGACTTGATTTTTATGTCTGTGGTTTTAGAAGGCCGAACTAGTCATTGGAACAAACTTAAGGTTTAATGCCTCATCACTTGGCAAGAAATCTGATCATTAAATAGCCTGGGTTTCCGTCATACTACATTCATGAAGAGGATATGTAAGTCAGTTTGTCTCCTTATCGTATGTTTCCAGTGAACTCTGTTGTACTTCTGGAGATTCGTTATCAACCACAGGGAGAAGGTCATCGCAATAGTAAGGTTCACTGAAGGATGCTTGGGGGCTTGGGCTCAGCCTCTCCTCAGAGGCCAGGGGCTGGGGACCTCACCTGAAGAGTAACTTTCAAAATGAGTGACTCTTCACATAATCCATTTTCCTTGGCTTATACATACTCCCTGGTGTGAGGAAAGTCCAACATCTGTCACAGGCAGGTAAATTTTAGCATGCCATCTGGTAGAAGGACCGTGGAGTGTCACAGTGTGGTATGACATTAACAGATAGTAAAGTGGCACTAAGAGCACAGTTAAACCCTCACCCTTCATCTATATACTGCTGACCCTGGAAACCATAGAAAGTTTGAATATGGTGGAGAAGTAGGTGACAGACATGTTAATTTGAATTAACTGTCCGCAGAGGAGGACCAAAAGACTTGATGAGTTCTGAAAGTCACATGTCAAAGGCACTGGAAATTTGAAGACAGTAAAAATTTATCAGGTCCTAATTAAGGGTACAGAAACCAGATATAAGCTGAGTCTTAGCCCCTTTGCAACTGGGAGCATCTCCCATCCTACAGGAGTGTCTGAGCAAGGCAGCAGCTACTACACTGGAGAAAGAAGGGTTGTAAAGTCCAGGCATCTGGGTGTCCCTGCTGAGGCTGTGTCTGAGGGGCTGAAAGAGGCAGGCCTGCAGAGAGGAACCCTGGTGCCTAGGGAAATCTATGGGGCAGGAGTCAGCTAACCCTGAAGGGAAAGCTCTAGAGCTGCAGTAGCATCCCTGAAACCTGCTGATTTTCTTACATTCTCCACTGCCCAGCCCTACTTGTCACAGTCGTAAAACTGGCTGGTTTCTGACCAGTGCCGCTCAGAGCAGAGGTCCAAGGGAACCAAGAAATATCACAAGGGTACAAAATGAGAGAAACTTGAGAGGTAGTCTCAGTAAACTGGAGTCTTTGATATGCCCTCACTCAGCTGGTGTGTGTGTGTGTGTGTGTGTGTGTTCGTTTGTGCATGTGTGCGTGCATGCATGCATGCATGGCCACACAGGTGGCACTCTGATTGGCATATTAAACTAGTGATAAGCTAAGCTAAGGGATAAACCCCACCCAGGTTCCTGACTGGCTTCTAAGTGACTATATCAGTTTCTAATAGTACTGCAAAAAATAAAATAAATAAATAAAAAAAGAAGAAGTATTGGAAATTGAACCAGCTGCAATTTGCAGGTTACTATTCCTGGTCATGTTGACCATGGGCTTGAAGCAAAAATAGCATAGTTGCCAAAAAATTTTAAGTTTGATATGTCATTCAAGATATTGAAAATAGAACCCAAAATTACTTGGCAAGTAGAAACCTAGGAAATGTCAGCTTCCTAGAAACAGCCAGCCTGCCTATTAGCGAGATGTCACAGATGTTGGATGATCTGGCAGCTCAAAGCAGCCATTATAAATGTGACTGAGCCAACAGTCACAAACATTCTTGAAACAAATGTTAAGTAGAAGGTGTCAGGGGAAGAAAGATACAGAGAAGAAAAAAATGCATGCAAGTTTTAACCCTAAAAGTTGAAATATTTATGTTCAAATTATGTAGCTGGTACTTAGGGAAGAAAAGTGGGGTAGGGCTGGAGAGATGGCTCAGTGGTTAAGAGCACAGACTGCTCTTCCGGAGGTCCTGAGTTCAAATCCCAGCAACCACATGGTGGCTCACAGCCATCTATAATGGGATCTGATGCCCTCTTCTGGGGTGTCTGAAGAGCTACAGTGTACTCATATAAATTAAATAAATAAATAAGACATCTTATTTAAAAAGAAAAAAAAAAAAAAGAAAAGTGGGGTAAAATGAGCAGGGCTTCAAGGGCCTGCCGGAACTCTGACACTGTGCAGAGCTCAGGAGAGGAAAAAAAGTACAGGAAAAGATGAGAGAAAGTCACACTGAAAGCACCTCAACTTTTGCCAGATGTGGAATCTGGATATTTAGGAAACCAAGCAAACTCCACGCAGGTGAGAGTGGAGAAAACCACACCTAAACACAGCATCAGTCTGCTGGGAACAAAAAGGCAAAGGCCGCCAGCAAAATGATGTCACCAAAAGGAAGGGACCTTCAGAGGGCCACGTGTTTCTTTCTCAGTGGAAGCCATGATGTCCAGAAGCAAGCCGACGCATTTGAAAGGCGGTGAAAAGCCCTAAGACCTCTCTGTCTTCAGAGAAAATGCCCCTTAGAGACAGAAACAAAATGGTGCCTTTCTCAAGTAAAGATGGCCAAGAGAATTTGCTTCCAGAGCACTTACTCTGCAAGATTCAGGATCTTCAGACAGGAGACAACCCCGGACAGCGCCAACAGTAGGAAGAACAACAATGGTGTGTGTGTGTGCGTGTGCGTGTGCGTGTGCGTGTGCGTGTGCGTGTGCGTGTGTGTGTGTGTGTGTGTATCAGGAGATGGTTATAACAGACCATTCTCCTCTTGAGTCGGTTGAAACGTGGCAGCTGAAATTTCAGAACCATAAAGCAGATGAGCTTTTCATCTATGTGGACACAGAACGCAGCTGCAGGAGGGAAGCAAAGTAATCTGTGATTATAAGGCTCCTGCATTCCATCTGAAGTGACTCTGAATGGACTGTGTGTTCCAATGACGTCTATGAAGATTGGGAAGTTGAGCGTGTGCTTTGGAATTCCTAGCATGACCATTAAAAGAACTGTTCAAAAAAAATGTACTCAAAAATCATAATAGATAAGATCAAAAAAATCAAGTAATTCAAAAGAAAAGAAAGGAAAGAAAATAAAGTTGGTTTAAAAAAAAAGCTTTAGAGAGGAAGAAAAATCTCTAGAAAATAATAAAATGATAAACTTTAAATGGCAATAATTTTAAAATGGAGTAAGAAACCTAACAACTTGAGCTAAAGAGATGTGACTACTAGAAACTTAAATAGTGTATGTGGGGAAAAAAGGTGGATGAGGGCTGGAGAGAAGGCTCAGTGGTTAAGAGCGTATGCTACTAGGGCCTGGTGTGATGGAGCACACCTTTAATCCCAGCAATCCCCTTGGAAGGCAGAGCCAGGTGGATCTCTGTGAGTTCAAGGCCAACCTGGTCTACATAGCAAGTCCAGGACAGCTAGGGCTCTGTTACACAGAGA